>NC_142463.1:34773104-35077979 GCF_049115385.1 Moschus berezovskii
AAGAGAAAGCTCCTCCTCCCCTCTGTTGCTTCCTGGGCCTTGGACCTTTCTTCTCCGGGTCGGCCCCTCCAAGCTCTATGTGGCCGAAGACAAAATGAGGGATGCCAGGGCTGAGACTCACGTGGTCTCACAGGAGTATCAGCCCTTGGATCAGATCTATTAGGCAGAGTGCTCAGAACCTCTCTGGAGGGGGAACCAGGCAATACTTGCCTCTCACTGGTGCTGTGTCAGCCTGGCCTGAGGTTTTCTAAGTTCCCTCAGGACTTGAGACTATACCATCTTGGGAGGGATTTCTTTCAGCCCTCCTGTTTCCAGGCCAGGAGACACTTTTTCAAAGCATCACTGTGTATGTTATTTCCTGAAAATGGCTGAAAAAGAATCTCCATTTGTGATCCACTTCTCTCCTAGTGGATGTGAGGGAATAGTTCAGACTTTCAGGTGGTTCATGGCAGAACTATGGCTCAAACTCAGATGTTCAAACTCTAAATCCATGGCTCTGAGTAAATGGTCCCTGGTGAACTGACACTTATAAATATATTTCCTTTGTATAAGATGATTATCACATTATAAAGTGAGGGATTCTGGAAAGAACATGGGTTTTAGGGTCAGACCAAATAAATTCAAGGTGCCACATTCTGGCACTGGTCTTATATCTCTGTGACCTTGGGCAGATTACTTTGCTGCTTCTGTATGTGTTGAAGGGAAGAAAGAACATATTTCACAAATGTTGTGAAAATGGTGAGACAATATTGAAAGACTTTAATGCAGTATCCAGCCTATCCTAGCCATCTGATCAGTTTTCTAAAAACGTAGGAAGAATACCGGAGAAGACAATGGCAAGCCACTCCAGTGCTCTTGCCTGGAAAATCCCATGGATGGAGGAGCCTGGTAGGCTGCAGTCCATGGGGTCACTAGGGGTCGGACACGACTGAGCGACTTCACTTTCACTTTTCACTTTCACACACTGGAGAAGGAAATGGCAACGCACTCCAGTGTTCTTGCCTGGAGAATCCCAGGGACCGGGGAGCCTGGTGGGCTTCCATCTATGGGGTCACACAGAGTCGGACATGACTGAAGTGACTTAGCATAGCATAGCATAGCATAGGAAGAATACAACTGTCTCTTGAGAAGAGTTCAGATGATACTGATGCTGCTGCTGGATAGTGATGGTGGTGACACAGCACCCGTTAATCCAAGTTTTATTATTAAGCATTACCTCTATATCACAGCTACCATGTGATATTGTTATTTTCTTCATGTTATAGCAGAGCTTACTGTCTCCAAATCCCATTCTTTTTTCCCTAAGATGCGACAGCAGCTTTTAAATTATTTTCTATTTTTTAGTTTTTATTGGAGTTTAGTTACTCCCAAGTGTTGTGCTAACTTCCCATTGCACAAGCAAGGTGAATCAGCCATATATGTACATATATCCCATCCCCATTGGATTTCCTCCCATCCAGGTCAGCACAGAGCACTGAGCAGAGCTCCCTGCAGCACACAGCAGGTCCTCATTAGTCATCCATCCCATGCACAGCGATGTATATAAGTCAGGCCCAACCCCCTAATTCATCCCATTCCCACCCCTACCCCGCCCCAGTGTCTGCACGTCTGCTTTCTAAGTCTGTGTCTCCATCTCTTCCCTGCAAATCAGTGTGGCTGCTATGAAGAACATTGTGCAGTTTCATTCTTTTTTCATGGTAATACACTCATTCTCAGATTCTAAACCTAGTAATATCAACAATGAATCTGCTAATCAGAGAGGAAACAAAGAAATATTTTCCATAAATTTCTTTTCTTGCCTTGCATAACTCCCTTTCAGGATTGAGGTACCCTGTAAGATAAACTTTGCCCATGTTTATATGTTTGGGACCAAAAAGCAGTCATCAGCAGGAATTCTTTGAACATGCTTATAACATGGTGGACCACAAATGTCCAACCCCTTTTCCAGCAAGGATCTCAGGATCAATATTGTAAGGTCCCAATATTTTGAGATAAACAGATGAGTAAACATTGACTACCTGGTTATCTGATTTTTATTCTGGAGAGAAACCTAAGACCCAGCAGTTCGAAATCAAGCTACCTGGATGGGATTCCCAGCCCTGCTTCTGATGAGCTGTGTGACCTTGGTTCAGTTCTCATTTCTAAGCTTCAATTTCTTCCTTTGTAAAAATGAGGATTTTAATAACACCCATCACACTCATTGGTTGTAAGAATAAAATGAGACATGTACAGAGAGGGGGCTTCCCTAGTGGTTCAGATGGTAAAGAAACCGCCTGCCAGTGCAAGAGACCTGGGTTCAATCCCTGGGTCAGGAAGATCCCCTGGAGAAGGGAATGGCTACCCACTCCAGTATTCTTGCCTGGAGAATTCCATGGACAGAGGAGCTTGGCAGGCTATGATCCAGTGGGTCCCAAAGAGTTGGATACAACTGAGCGACTAACACTTTCATAGAGAGAGAGACTGCAAATACAACTCAAATAAAATGATCTCTTATCTAGGGTTTCTTTCTTTCGAAAGTCTCTGTGCCCTGGATGGGGAAATTTATCACCCAGGATTTCCCAGAAAAAATTTAAAGCACTCTAAGTATATACAAAAAAACAGGGAATTTAATACACAAAAATGGTGACTTAGATTATGAAGGAGCTGTAAAGGGCTATATTCCCTGCAAAGCAAGTCAGGGAAACAGCAAAATGGAAGCTGTTGCCACCCCTTGCTGGAGGGACATAGGAGGAGGTGGTGTAACCAGAGGCATAGAGTGGTCACCATGGGCCGAGTGGGAGTCTCGGCCCTGTCGGCACAGTTGAAGTCATGAAGAAGCAGCCCCTTGACATAGGGAGGGCAGGGGAGACACACTCTGGCTCCCCAGTGCCTTAAGCCTTCAGATCTCATGGCAGGGCCCTGCTTGGGTGACCTAGTGTCTGGGAAACATGGGCCACAGGGGCAGCACATGATGCTCAGGACTTGGTGAAGGCCCTCAGGCCCAGGACTTTTCCAGCCTTAGTCCCACACTTCAATCACCTGGTTGCTGGGACCTAATTCCTGTGATAACACAAAACAGGCTGTGATAACCAACACAGAATTACAAAGAGGCTTACTTCCTCCATCACTGGGCCTCTGCACAATAACTGAGGTTCCCAAGTCACTGTGCCCAAGAAAGTGGAATTTGGAAAAAGCTTTAGAAAAAAACGTAGAAAGTTGTTGGCACGTAAGAGACCTCATAGTGGCCCAGTAGATTCTGCTTTCTGGAAAAGCTTGCTTGTTGAGCAGCCACAGCCTTCAGTAGCTAAGGATCTGTGGCTTAAGGATGCACCTTCGCTCTTTTCACATGGCTGACTCCTGCAGAACTCAGCATAGACCCCCCTCCTTGGAAATCCCCTGAATCCCTGAAGATGAGCTAAGGTGCCCTGCAGTTCTCCTCCTCCGCCTTTCTTTCTCCCATTTCTCCTCCTTTTTCTCCTTCTCTTTTTTCTTCTTTGATTATTTTCTGAAAATTTTGTAGAGTATAATTGATTTACAGTGCTGTGTTAGTTTCTGCTGTGCAGCGAAGTGAATCAGTTACACATATATCCACTCTTTTTAGATTCTTTTCCCATAAGGGTCATTACAGATTATCAATTAGAGTTCTCTGTGCTATAGAGTAGGTCTTTGTGTTCAATTCAGTTCAGTCACTCAGTTGTGTCTGACTGTTGTGACCCCATGGGCTGCAGCACATCAGGTTTCCCTGTCCATTACCAACTCCCAGAGCTTGCTTAAACTCATGTCCATCATGGTCAGTGATGCATTCCAACAATCTCATCCTCTGTCGTCCCTTTCTCCTGCTGCCTTTAATCTTTCCCAGCATTAGGGTCTTTTCTAAGGAGTCAGTTCTTTGCATCAGGTGGCCAAAGTATTAGGGATTCAACTTTAGCATCAGTCCTTCCAATGAACATTCAGGACTGATTTCCTTTAGGATTGGCTCGTTGGATCTCCTCGCAATCCAAGGAACTCTCAAGTGTCTTCTCCAATACCACATTTCAAAAGCATCAGTTCTTCAGTGCTCAGCTTTCTTTATGATCCAACTCTCACATCCATACATGACTGCTGGAAAAACCATAGCTTTTTGACTAGTTGGACCTTTCTCAGCAAAGTAACGTCTCGGCTTTCTAATATGCTGTCTAGGTTTGTCGTAGCTTTTCTTCCAAGAAGCAAGCGTCTTTTAATGTCATGGCTGTAGTCACCATCTGCAGTGATTTTTGAGCCCAAGAAAATAAAGTCTGTCACTGTTTCCATTGTTTCCCCATCTATTTGCCATGAAGTGATGGGACCAGTAGTCATGTATGGATGTGAGAGTTGGGCTATAAAGAAAGCTGAGTGCCGAAGAATTGATGCTTTTGAACCATGTTGTTGGAGAAGACTCTTGAGTGTCATCTGCATATCTAGGTTATTGATATTTCTCCAAGCAATCTTGATTCCAGATTGTGCTTCATCCTGCCTGGAATTTCACATGATGTTCTCTGTATGTAAGTTAAATGAGCAAGGTGACAATATACAGCCTTGATGTACTTCTTTCCCAGTTTAGAACCAGTCCATTGTCCCATGTCTGGTTCTAACTGTGGCTTCTTGACCTGCACACAGGTTTCTCAGGAGGCAGGTAAGGTGGTCTGGTATTCCCATCTCTTGAAGAATATTCCACAGTTTGTTGTGATCCACACAGTCAAAGGCTTTAGTGTAGTCAATAAAGCAAAAGTAGATGTTTCTCTGGAATTCTCTAGCTTTTTGTATGATCCAACACATGTTGGCAATTTGGTCTCTATTTCCTTTGCCTTTTTTAAATTCAGTTTGAACATCTGGAAGTTCACAGTTCATGTATTGTTGAAGCCTGGCTTGGAGAATTTTGAGCATTATTTTGCTAGTGTGTGAGATGAGCACAATTGTGCGGTAGTTTTAGCATTCTTTGGCAATGCCTTTCTTTGGGACTGGAATGAAAACTGACCTTTTCCAGTCCTATGGCCGCTGCTGAGTTTTCCAAATTTGCTGTCGTATTGAGTGCAGGACTTTCTCAGCATCATCTTTTAGGATTTGAAATAGCTCAGCTGGAATGCCATCATCTCCACTAGCTTTGTTCATAGTGATGTTTCCTAACGCCCACTTGACTTCACATTCCAAGATGTCTGGCTCTAAGCGAGTGATGACACCATTGTGGTTATCTGGGTCATTAAGATCTTTTTTGTATAGTTCTTCTGTATATACAGAAGAACTACACAGAAGGTCTTTTTAGTTTTCTATGTTAATAGTAGTGTGTATATGTCAATAAAGATGCTAATACAGAACGCTAATAAAGGACACAATAACAGAAAGTATAGTATGGACCTAACAGAAGCAGAAGATATTAAGAAGAGGTGGAAAGAATACACAGAACTGTATTAAAAAGATCTTAATGACCTGGATAATCATGATGATGTGATCACTCACCTCGAGCCAGACATCCCAGAGTGCAAAATCAGGTGGAACTTAGGAAGCCTGACTCAGAAAAACTCTAGTGAAGGTGATGGAATTCCAGCTGAGCTATTTCAAATCCTAAAAGGTGATACTGTGAAAGTGCTGCACTCAATATGCCAGCAGATTTGGAAAACTCAGCAGTGGCCATAGGACTGTAAAAGGTCAGTTTTCATTCCAACCCCCAAAAAAGGCAATGACAAAGAATGCTCAAACTATGCACAATTGCACATGCTAGGAACGTCATGGTCAAAGTCCTCCAAGCTAAGCTTCAACAGTTCATGAACTGAGAAAGTCCAGATGTTCAAGCTGGATTTAGAAAAGGCAGAGGAACCAGAGATCAAATTTCTAGCATCTGTTGGATCATGCAAGAAGCAAGAAAATTTCAGAGAAACATCTACTTCTGTTTCATTGACTACACTAAAGTCTTTGACTGTGTGGATCACAACAATCTGTGGAACATTCTTCAAGAGATGGAAATCTATGCAGACTGCATCATGCAAAATGCCAGGCAAGATGAAGCACAAGGTGGAATCAAGATCACTGGGAAAAATATCAATAACCTCAGATATGTAGATGACACTACCCTTATGGCAGAAAGCAAAGAGGAACTAAAGAGCCTTTTGATGAAAGTGAAAGTGGAGAGTAAAAAAGCTGGCTTGAAACTCAGTATTCAAAAAACTATGATCATTGCATCCAGTCCCATCACTTCAGGGCAAATAGATGGAAAACAATGGAAACAGTGACAGACTTTATTTTCTTGGGCTCCAAAATCACTGTGGACAGTGATTGCAGCCTTGAAATTAAAAGACGTTTGCTCCTTGAAAGAAAAGCTATGATAAACCTAGACAGCATATTAAAAAGCAGAGACAATACTTTGCTGACAAAGGTCCATCTAGTGAAAGCTATGGTCTTTCCAGTAGTCATATATGGATGTGAGTGTTGGACCATAATGAATGAAGTCTGAGCCCAAAGAATTGATGCTTTCAACTAGAGAAACCTCTTGAGAGTCCCTTGGACCTCAAGATCAAACCAGTCAACCCTAAAGGAAATCGACCCTGAATATTTATTGGAAGGACTGAAACTGAAGCTCTGATAGTTTGGCCATCAGATACAAGGAACTGACTCATTGGAAAAGACCCTGATGCTGGGAAAGTTAGAAGGTA
Source organism: Moschus berezovskii (assembly GCF_049115385.1). Lineage (NCBI taxonomy): Eukaryota > Metazoa > Chordata > Mammalia > Artiodactyla > Moschidae > Moschus > Moschus berezovskii. The sequence continues at coordinate 34,779,746 of NC_142463.1, forward strand.
GGAGAAGAATGGGATGGCAGAGGATGAGATGGTTGGATGGCATCATGGACTCAATGTACATGAGTTTGAGCAAGCTCTGGGAGATGGTGAAGGACCGGGAAGCCTGGTGTGCTGCAGTCCATGGAGTCACAAAGAGTTGGACATGACTGACTGAATAACATATCGATCCCATTCTGCCAGTTTGTCCTTCTCCACCCCTGCTTTCCCCCTGGTAACCATGTGCTTGTTTTCTACATCTGTGATTCTACTTCTGTTTTGTAAATAAGTTGAATATGTGTGCTTTCTAGATTCCACACATAAGTGGTATTATATGATATTTGTCTTTCTCTGATTTATATCCAGGTCCATCCATGTTGCTGTAAATGGCATTATTTCCTTCTTTTTGTGGCTGAGGAATATTCCATTGTATACATAAATACACCATATCTTCCTTATCCATTCTTTCATGGTGGACATTTAGGTGACTTCCATGTCTTGGCTGTTGTAAACAGTGCTGCAATGAACATCAGAGGCCTTGTATCTGTTCAGATTGTACTTTTCTATGGATATATACCCTGGAGTGGGATTTGTTGGATCATGTTATAGTTCTGTTTTTAGTTTTTTAAGACACCTCCATGTTGTTTTCCACTGTGGTTATAGGCCCTGCAGTTCTTCTTGTCCCATCTGATCCCTACATTTAAATGCTCTATCTAGGCTTCTCCTTCCCTCCCTCCCACAGGACTGTGAGCAGCCCTAGGACAAGAACTGTCATCTTATCATCACATCCCCAGCATAGGTACTTTCACTTCCTACTGTGTACTAGCCACTGTGGTTGGTGCTGGGGGTCTAAGCATGTATGCAAGGCAATGCCAGCTTCCAGCAGTTTTTATGATTGCAAGAGAGGCAGATGGGCTGCAGTAATTCTGTAAATTACCAGTGTCTTGTTTGTTAGGAAAGTCCAAGAAGGTATGAGAACCTTGACCAGGGAGCCGCATCTTTCCTGGAGGAGCAGGGAAACCTTCCCAGGAAATAACATTTGAGTTAGGAAGGAATTGGAGTTCGCCTGGCAGAGAGGTTGGGAAATGGCATTTCAGGCAGAGGGCAGAGTGAATGCAGAGGTCTGGAGGTGGGAAGGAGCGCTGAGGATTAGAGGTGGAGAGAGGGGCAGCATGGCCCGGAGCCCATGAGGCGGGAAGGAGCTGTCCTCTCCCGCATCCTGGCCTCTGTGCTCTGCCCTGACGCCCTCCACCGCCTGCCTGTGTCCTTGCTGGGGATGTTTCCGTGTTTGCGTCTCCCACGTATAAAACCCAGTATGTTGTATATGTGTTGAAGGTGCTTACTGAGTATTTGAATGAATGATGAATGACTTAAGGCTCTAAACAGTCTAACTCCCCCCTTGCATTTGTAACTTCACCTGCCCAGTAAGTATCAAGGAACACAGTCCGTGTGGAGGAGCAGCCTGACCTTATACCATTTATGGAAAACTCTTTGCCACCTGGCGTTCTTTCAACAGAAACTTACTGTCAGTCATTCTACCCTTTACACTGAGAGTTCTGGAAAGAGTAGTACTAAGAATGGTGACCCAGAGATGCTAAGAAGATCCCTTCATCAAATGATTCTATTGCCTTCTTTGAGATTGAAATGTGATGGGTTAAACTGGGTTCCCTTCAGCCCTGTTTCTTACTAGCAGTGTGATCTTGGACAGGTCACTTCACCCATACATAGGCCTTCCCTCTTTCACTAATGTGTGGTGTTAATAGCATCAACTTGACAGGCTTCATGTAAAATGAGACTATACCTGTAACTACTCAGCACCGTGCCTGGTACTTTGGGACCAAAACTCACTGATGACCGTTGCTTCTATTATTCTAGTTAGAGTCACTATTATTATTCCAGTGTTCGAGACCATACCCGTGTGTGCTAGATGTGTGCTAAGTTGCTTCAGTTCACGTCCAGCTCTTTGCCACCCTGTGGATCATAGCCCTCCAGTCTCCTCTATCCATGGGATTCTTCAGACAAGAATACTGGAGTGGTTTGCCATGCCCTCCTCCAGGGGATCTTCCCAACCCAGAGGTCAAACCCAACCCAGTTCTCTTACATCTGCTGCTTTGACTGGCAGGTTCTTTACCACTAGCGCCACCTGGAAGCCATACACTGACCAGAGAAAAGCAGAAATAGAACAGGCCTCTTAGTTCCCCTGGCAGGCTGGTATGCTCTTTTGGTTTCTAGTCGAGACTGGCCTATACGTGGAATGCCTTCTCAGCGTTGTTTGGTGTTAAAAAATAAATAAATAAAAGAGTGTCTTGGGTGTGTTCTAGCTTGCTTGCTTTTTTAAGAGGATTCTGTTCTGTTTTCTCACAGGAGTGATTGGAGCAGATGTGAAGGGGCACGGCCTCGCCTGTGAGGGACAGCCGGTGACGTCACGGCTGGCTGTCATCTGTGGAACATCTTCTTGTCACATGGGTGTGAGTCTGCCGAGCGGGTGAGGGCGGGGCCGCCACACTCTGGGGTGGACAGCCCAGCCAGGGAGGAGATCCGAGCTGCTGGCCCCTGGGCCCCCTCAGCAACTTCCCTTTCTGTCCCCTGTGCCGTGTCAAGCGGAAAGCACAGCCCTCCTTCCAATAGCCTTGCTTTGATTTGCCAGATCTTTTTAGAGGGGTCAGATTTGTAAAATGTGTAAAAAGGAATGAACCTACCTTTGACGTCACCCAGGCCAGAGAGCTGAGGAGCGAGGAGTGAAATCAGATCCAGAGATGGCGATGCCTCACTCGCAGACAATCTGTCCCTAACGGGTAGCCAAGTCTTCTCTGCCCAGAGGTGTCTGTTTTCCTTGGCGGCCAGGCTCTCCCTCAGTCAATATAAATCCATCTCCCTGGGAATGGTCTGATGATGTATAGAATTAGGCTGCATATCATGACTTCAAAAGCACACTGATAAGCAATTTTCACTCTGTTAATTTTTCTCCATGAATTAGTGGAAAGGCTTTCTCCAAGATTACAGTTAAAATTTAGTGCCTGCTCTAAAATTTATATCTCCTTTAAATGCCTGAGTCTGAAAGCATTCCATTTCGATAAGTACCCATTTCTACCATATTTTTATTTAAAAGTCATTACTCTGTTAAAGTTAGATGGACGATCCTTGGATTTTTCCCAGATGAGTAAAATAGAGGGGAGTGTGGGGGAGGAGAAGGAAAGCCTGGGGATGGGGTAAGGGTTAGAGGGGGATCTGGGGTACAGTCCAGGGCAGAAACCCTACACAGTGGAGGGACTCGTGGGCCCAGAGCAACTGTGTTTAGTTACTGTTGGGACCAATGAGCCTGTTCTACCATGTAATACTTTGGTTGAGTAAATATCGATACATTTACTTACCCACTGATCCTTTGCTCTTGTGCTAAACCCTGGGGACATAGGCATGATATGAGTCCTCCCATTGGTGAGATAGAATGATAACAGGTACTATGGTACAGGGCCCCTCAGTGTAGGTTCAGATGAACTTGAGATGCTGAGCATCTAGTAAGCACCAGACATGGTATCAGGGGTTCTCACACATTTCATAGAGATGATGGGGCCATCTGACTGGTTTCCAATCCCACTTCCTCCCCTTCCTAACGATGGGCCCTTAGACGAGGCACTTAACCTCTCTGGACCGCAGATTCCTCATCTGTGAGATGTGAGAGTTATAGTACGTGTCTCGTAGTGCGCTGAGGATGAATCGAGGTGTGCATCACGGAAAGTAAGCACTTTGCCGGGGCTAGCTCCCCATCGCTAGCACTGGTGTGTTGGGCAGAAAGGATACAGTGCCTGCCTAGGAAGAGTCCAAGCTTAGAGACAGCTTCCTAAGGGGACAGTACACTGGACTTCTTAAACCGCCTCAAAAAAAATTTCCTTCTACTTGTTTCTGTGGACACACTTTCAAATGGAACTTCTTGAAAAGTCCTGGCCTCTGTCTTCCCCTCAGCAGCCCTGTCCTAAGGCTTGGCTGTCGCTTAAGGGAGAAGTCAATGGAGGCCTAAGGCCGCCGTGAGCAGGCGGGCAGGAGGTGCCCACCAGGACACTCAGCCCTCATCTCCCGCTCTGTGAGTCTACACTTGCTAGCTTGTCATCACTGAACACTGTTTTAAGCCTGTTTAAATCATCTCCCATTTTCACAGGGACACGTCTAACTTGGTTTCTCCTATAAAATCTAAGTATTGAATACTTTTACCCCACTCAGTTTGGATTTGTGAGCAACAGCAAATCTGTTCGAACTTGAATCTGTGACATCCCCATGTCTTAATTTCCTGGTCTCTTCATGAAAACGGTGCTGGCTTGTTGTATACCATCTATTTTACAAATTAAGCAACTAAAGCCTAAGAAAGCCCAGGCATTTTCCCAAGGTCACAAAACTGTTAAGCTGGAGCTGAGAATGAAGGTCCAACTCTGTCTGAGTCCCAGGTGCATCCTGCTCAGTGCCTTCCTGTGCTGTGTACAATTATAAAGTGCCAGTACTAGAATGGAACAAGCTTGGGCTTCAGAGTCAGACAGGTGTAGGTTTGGACATCTGTTCATGCATGTTTTGACCCTACGACCTGAGGTGAGCTGCTGAAGTTCTCTGAGCCTCAGATTCTTGATCCATCACACTGGGGGTGTGAACGCCCATCTTAAAGGGTTGCTGGATAACATGAGTTATGTACATACATCCCCCATGCATAATAGACACTCAGAAATGGTGGGGATTCTTATTACACTTCCCTAGTGATATAAAAGGCTCACATGAAGCAACTGTTTGGACTTTAACAAGTTTGATGGGCAGCTGCAGTTGGTTGCAATGAATGAGGGCCATAAAATGCCGGTTTATTATGGTCGTGTTGTGCTGGAAATAAAGTCCCCACCCCCACCCCGCTTTGTACTTGGGAGTGGGAAGGGACCTCCTGGGCCAAGGGGATTAATCATCAGCTTTAATGTTATGTGGTGAGGGCTAGACTGTGGTCATGCCGGCATCGGAAAATGCCTTTGATCTGGCTCAGGTGCTGGGCGCCCAGCGAGCCAGCAACAATGACACCTTTGTGAGGTCTCGGAGAGGTACAGGTCTGAGGGAACACTCTCCAGGAAGCTCAAGAACCCTCTTTGTTGTGGTTCTGGCAAATAAAACCACCAACTGTCAGGAAAAATTCTCCAAACAGAACACAGGGACTAGAGGGGTCTGTGGGCTTTTCAAAAAGTGGTTTCCAAGAAAGATTCTCTTTCTTCCTGTCTGCTCACTGCTGATGTTTCTAATTCTAATTTTGATTGGGGCAAAACTCCCAGGAATATTTTGCATTTGATCCAGGTTGCCTCTTTCTAGCTCACCCAGACTGAATGAATGAAGGAATGTCCAAGTAACAAGTCCTTTAGAGTTGCCTTTCTTCACGTCCCTGTTACTTCCAGGAATCTAGAGAAAAAGCCTGAGGTTGAACATAAGCCTTACTAATCAGGCCTTTGATATTTTAGAAGATACAAGTGTGGGCTGCACATTTATCTTCCTTGTAGATGATTTAATTAACAAGGAAAAAGAATACTGTTCTTTTTTTAACTGCATGAAAGCAGAGCTGCTTGTTCAGAGTTAATTACTACCAAGTCACCAAAACCCAAGATCATACACAGCAGGGGTGAGCCAGAGGTTGAAAAGTCATGGGGTCAGATGGAGCTGATCCCTGCCATCGCTCCAGCACCCCTTTTCTCGAGCTGTCAAGTCAGGTCGTAACTTGGCAACTTGTCTTCAGTCAGCATGACAGATGGGGAGAGGACCCTGGGGCGGGGGGTGGGGAAGCATTGAAGAGGTAAGGTTTGAGCAGAACAATAGTTGGTGAGACCTAGGAATTACATCTGCATCTTAAATCACTCAGAACTGAAGTTTGTTCACTTTAGGTGAATGTAGACCTGGTGATTAGCTATCACATAGTGGGTGCAATTTCCAAGGCAGGCTCTTACACTGACTTTACCACTCACTTAGTAAGGTGCTTCATCCTTTAGTACCTCTGTGACTTCATTTGTTTTATGTGGGCAATAATATGTACATAACATTGTTTTGAGGATTAAGTGAGGTAATGTTTGTAAGCTGTTTGGCACTGTTCCTAGCACCATATACCAAATATGACATTATTGTTAAAAGTGATTCAAGAACCGACTCATTGGAAAATACCCCGATTGGGGGAAAGATTGAAGGCAGGAGGAGAATAGGGTAACAGAGGATGAGATGGTTGGCTGGCATCACTGACTCAATGGATATGAGTTTGAACAAACTTCTGGAGTTAGTTAAGGACAGGGAAGCCTGGCATGCTGCAGTTCATGGGGTTGCAGAGTCAGACACAACTTAGCAGCTGAACAGAAACAGCAACAATGCTAGAATGATCCATGTGACAGTGGATTCAAATTAAAAACATCAAGATAAACTCATGTTGAGTTTATTGTAGATCTCAGATGGATATATATACAGAAATATTTATAAACATATGTAGGTACTCAGTTTAGTAAACCTACATGTATTTCCTAGCTGTGATAGTGGAGGGAGCCTTGAAACAAGGGCACCCTAGCAGTTAGTTGCTGCAAGCACTCCTGGTGCCTGTATCTTCATTTCTAATACCATTCTCCAATAAAAAGTATCAGGGCTTCTTGGAGAAATGGTTGATTCTAGGAACTCAGATATACAGATGACACCACCCTTATGGCAGAAAGTGAAGAAGAACTAAAGACCCTCTTGATGAAAGTGAAAGAAGAGAGTGAAAAAGTTGGCTTAAAGCTCAGCATTCAGAAAACTAAGATTGTGGCATCTTGTCCCATCACTTCATGGAAAATAGATGGGGAAACAGTGGAAACAGTGGCTGACTTTATTTTTAGGAGCTCCAAAATCATTGTAAACGGTGACTGCAGCCATGAAATTAAAAGATGCTTACTCCTTGAAAGTTTTGACCAACCTAATTCAGTTCAGTTCATTTGCTCAGTTGCAGAAAGAAAGCTGAGCGCTGAAGAATTGATGCTTTTGAACTGTGGTGTTGGAGAAGACTCTTGAGAGTCCCTTGGACTGCGAGGAGATCCAACCAGTCCGTTCTAAAGGAGATTAGTCCTGAGTGTTAATTGGAAGGACTGATGCTGAAGCTGAAACTCTAATACTTTGGCCACCTGATGCGAAGAACTGACTTATTTGAAAAGACCCTGGTACTGGGAAAGATTGAGGGCAGGAGGAGAAAGGGACGACAGAAGATGAGATGGTTGGATGGCATCACCGACTCAATAGACATGAGTTTGAGTGAACTCCGGGAGTTGGTGATGGACAGGGAGGCCTAGCGTGCTGCGGTCCATGGGGTCGGCAGACTCGGACACGACTGAGCGACTGAACTGAACTGAACTGAGGACTGAGGTAGGAAGATGACCTAGAGTATCTTGGTACAAGATGACCCTAGAGTATCTTGTAGTAGCACCAGAAAATAAAGAAGTGTTAAAAAAAGCAAACACTGAAACAATTTGAGGGGACCTCCCTGGTGCCTCAGATGGTAAAGAATCTGCCTGCAATGCAGGAAACCATGGTTCAGTTGTTTAGATTCCTGCATCAGGAAGATCCCCTGGAGAAGGGAATGGCAACGCACTCCAGTATTCTTGCCTGGAGATATAAATAAAGTGTGTTGGATTATAACCCAAAGTGTCACATAAATATTATGAGTATGAGCCCATACTGATATAAATAAGTAAATAGAAGAGACAAATCTCTCAGGCAGGAGAATTCCAAATAATTTATGTAGATGTATCTCCTCCCCCCACCAAGGAGGTGGAACATAACTTCCTACTCTTAAAGCGTGAGCTACACATGGTGACTTCCTTTCAAAGAGGAAGGACAGTACAAAAAGCGGGGAAAAGTGTAATTTTGCAATGGAGAAATCTGACCTGCTAACTTTAGCCAGTTCATCAAGGTCAGCACCAGCAGTGATAAATAATGCTGATAGTATGTACTGTTGCCATGATGTGATGAGAATGGCACTTTATCTCTGTTATCTTCCTCTTCCAAACCCATAACCACAGTCTAATTAATCATAAGAAAAACATCAGACCAATTCCATTTGAGAGACATGCTACAAAATACCTGACCATCACCATCCAGGTCCTCAAGAAACAAGGAAAATCTGAGAAATTATCACAGTCAAGAGGAGTCTAAAGTGATGTAACAACTGAATGTAGTGTGGCATCCTGGATGGGATTCTAAAACGGAAGAAAGATGTTAGATAAAAACTAAGGAAATCTGAATCAAGGGAGGTCTTTAGTTAATGATTTTTTAATCATGACATATTAGCTTAATGTAAGATATTAATGATAGACAAAACTAGGTGTCAGATCTATGAAACTCTGTACTATCTTCCCCAACTCAACTCTTCTGTAATCTAAGCTGTTTTAAAATTAAAAGTTCATTGAAAAAAATATTTATTAAATCATTCACTCATTACCAAAATGTTTTCTTGTATGTGCCTGGCTAAGTTCTAAGGGTATTAAGATAAATAAGTTAAAGTGTCATGCCTGCCTTCATGAACAAAGACAGATGAGGAGGAGGTGACCACAGCTCAGAGTAGTAATTCTGTTGGTAAATTTAAGACTGGAATGTGGAGCAGCGGGGGCTTCCCTGATGGCTTAGACAGTAAAGAATCTGCCTGCAATGCAGGAGACTGGGGTTCAATCCCTTGGTCGGTAAGATCTCCAGGAGAAGGAAATGGCTACCCTCTCCAGTATTCTTGCCTAGGAAATCCCATGGACAGAGGAGCCTGGCGGACGGTGGTCCATGGGGTTGCAAAGAGTTGAACACGACTGAGCAACTAACACTTTCACTTTCACATGGAGAATGGGACCAGTCAAGTCTTCAGTAGACAGGGAAGCTTTCCTGTAGCATGTGGTACTTAGAGGACTGTAGTCTCCCCACTGCATGGGGATGCTGTTCCTACTCAGTTTCAGGCACCAGATCTCCGCCTACTCTCAGCCTCTTATTCTTTATCTTTGTCTTTTGTGTCTACAGTACCTTCCACTGAGTTCCTCTGCTCCTGGATGGTTTGTGGGTATTGCAGACCCACTGGGATAACACTGTAGGAAAGGAGAATGTCACAGCTAAGAGAGAGAGGGCAGGTTTCTCTGCCTTAGTCTCTTTAGCAAGTGGCATCTGCAGAGGTCACGAGAGAGGTGGAGAGGGAAGGGAGTCCATAGGCACAGATAGGTCCACAGTCACAACTCCCAGGGAAGGAGCCAGGTTCCTGCGCGTGGTTCACTAGGGCCTGCAGTTGTCAGCCTTTAGGACCAGTGTTCTCAGGAGTTAGTCTCTCCATACTGAGGCTCCTTAGCAACATGTTTGGAAAACAGACTGTATGCTAGGCATTGATTGGGAAGGAGATGTTTGGCATGGTTCTGTGAGCAGTAAGACAGCTCATGCAATCTGAAAACTCAGCGTAGTGCTTCTCCCGGCTTTTGAGGTAGGACAGTTCTGTACTGCGCTGAATGGATAAAGTTCAGCATCCCTGGTCCAGCCTCAGTCATTATCAGAAGACAGGCATTAGCATTAGCGGCTGCCATCAATTGAGCACCTACAGTGTACCAGGCACTGTGCTAAATCCTTTATGTCTGTCATCAGCTCAACAGTCCCGTGAGCTGGGCACCATTACTGTCCTCATTTCACAAGTGAGGATATGGAGGTAAAGAGCAGTTAAGTGGGTCACACCATGTGCAGGAAGTGGGGAATGACCCCCTCCAGGGGACTGAGCCCAGAGTCCTTGCTCTTCCCTTTCAGGTCCATAGCTTCTCTCAATTCCCCAGGGGAGAGGGAGATCAGACATGATTGAAATAAGGGCCAGTGTTGTTGCAGACATCTCATCAAACAAAAGATTTGAATGACGAATACCTGGGAAGATGCTCAGGTCATTAGTCACTAAGGAAATGCTAATTTAAACCACCGTGAGATCCACTACATGCTTGTTAGAATGGCTGACATTGTGATGAAGATGCGGGAAACCAGAACGTAACACACTGCTGAGGGGAATGTGAAATGGTACAACCACTTTGGAAAATAGTTTAGCACTTTCTTACGAAGTCAGCGTACACCAACTGTGTGATCCCACTGTTCCACTCATAAAAGCATTATGTCTATACAGAACTCATGCAGGAATAATAGTAGTAGTTCATAGTAGTTCAAGCTCATAGTAGTTTCATTTGTAATAGCCCCGAACTGGACACAACCCAAATGTCTGTCAACAGTGAATAGATAAACTATTGGTCCAGTGTTAGAATGGAATACTACTAAGCAATAAAAGGGAATGAGCTATTAATATAAGATACAACATGGATTCATCTCAAAATATTAATTATGCTAAGTGAGAGGAGCCGAACAGAAACAGTATAAACTATATGTAATTCCATTTATTAAAAATTATTAGGAAATGCATTTTATATATATATATATGTCTAATATATAATGACAGAAAGCACATCAGTGATTGCCTACAGTGGGGCAGTGGGCAGAGTGAGGACCAGGAGGATAGGATTATAGATGGGCACAAGGAAACTTTTGGGGGTGATGGATATACTTACCTTGATTATAATAATATCTTCATTGGTGGTTGTCTGCTATGTCAAAATTTATCAAACCAGATATTTTAAATATGTGCAACTTAATACCAATTATAGTTCAGTAAAGCTTTAAAAAAATAAAGAATACCAGAAAATAAGAACAATAATAATACTGCCTCCAGTAACTTATACAGTGCTTACTATATTCCAGGCACAGTATCTCTAAAAATGGCTTCAGTTCAGTTCAGTCGCTCAGTCGTGTCTGACTCGCTGCGACCCCATCAATCACAGCACGCCAGGCCTCCCTGTCCATCACCAACTCCCGGAGTTCACTCAAGCTCACGTCCATCGAGTCGGTGATGCCATCCAGCCATCTCATTCTCTGTCGTCCCCTTCTCCTCCCGCCCCCAATCCTTCCCAGAATCAGAATCTTTTCCAGTGAATCAACTCATCACATGAGGTGGCCAAAGTACTGGAGTATCAGCTTTAGCATCAGTCCTTCCAGTGAACACCCAGGATTGATCTCCTTTAGAATGGACTGGCTGGATCTCCTTGCAGTCCAAGGGACTCTCAAGAGTCTTCTCCAGCACCACAGTTCAAAAGCATCAATTCTTCGGCGATCAGCTTTCTTCACAGTCCAACTCTCACATCCATCCATGACCACTGGAAAAACCATAGCCTTGACTAGACGGACCTTTGTTGGCAAAGTAATGTCTCTGCTTTTTAATACACTATCTAGGTTGGTCAAAACTTTCCTTCCAAGGAGTAAGCGTCTTTTAATTTCATGGCTGCAATCAACATCCACAGTGATTTTGGAGCCCCAAAAAATAAAGTCTGTCACTGTTTCCACTGAAAATAGTACATAGTAGGTGCTCAATAAATACTGGCTGTCACTTCTTTCCTTCTGACCCAACTGAATTCTCTAGGTACTCTGACGTATTTTACTGTTCTGTTCTTTTGGTCCCTAGCACAGACTGATAGGTATGGTTATTTGTATTTTTTTTAACTTTTTATCTTATATTAGAATATAGTTGTTTAACAACATTGTGATAATTTCACGTATAGAGCAGAACAACTCAGCCATCCATATACATATATCCATTCTCCCCAAACTCCCCTCCCATCCAGGCTGACATATAACATTGAGCAGCGTTTCATGTGCTATACATTAGGTCCTTGTTGGTTATCCATTTTAAATATAGCAGTGTGTACATGTCGATCCCAAACTCCCTATCTCCTCCTCCCATTCTCCCTCCCCACTCATGATTACCAGGTGTGCTTATTTGTGTTTTAATGGTGGGGCTTCCCTGGTGGCTCAGACCGTAAAGAATCTGCCTGCAGTGCAGAAGACATGGGTTCAATCCCTGGGTCAGGAAGATCCCTTGGGGAAGGGAATGGCAACCCACTCCAGTATTTTTGCCTGGAGAATTCCATGGACAGAGGAGCTTGGTGGGCTACAGTCCATGGGGTCACAAAGAGTTGGACAAGATTCTCTTTAATGGCACCGGCTGATATCTCCGAGGAAGCTGACTTGCTTATCAGGTCCACACTAGAGGGTCCATGTCTCTGTTGCCCCTCTCGTCCCATCCTGGCAGTCTAGAGCTGGTCTATAATATTCATAGATGCTTAGTGACTACATGGCTGGATTGTTCCCCCACCACCACCACTTCCCTTGCTGACAAGCGTGCAAGTGCTTAAATTTTCCTAAGTCTCCTTTCACACCTTCGCACTGCAGTAGGGCCATCTTTCATCATGTTTCTGCTGAATGGGCGAGTGGGGTACGGCTTACCAACTGGTAGAAGCCCCCCATGTCCAGGGTGCTGTCAGCCTGTCCCCTACCCCCACCTCGCCGGTGATACCTGGGAGTTCACTTGGCCTCTCTAGGAAGTGACAGCCTCACTAAACAGCTTTCCTTCAGCGGGACCTGCGAGGCAAAAGCCGGCCGCACCTGCTCTCTCTTCCTTCCTCCACCTCACATTCCTCCAGAGCTCTCCATTCCCATCCATCATGGGTCCCTGAAAGAGAACAGGATCTCTTCCCAGCAGCTCTTCAGGATGCACTTTGGTCCAGGGTGGATCTGCAGCCTGATCTCTGTCCTGTTGGGAAATGAGGGCTCAGGAGTCCTATAGTCCTGAGCTCTAATCAGAGAAAACCCCTCTCAGACCAGGCCACGTTGTTGGAACTGTGCTCTTTGGGTGATGATTATAGCAGTGGAGTGCTCTACCCAGGCCCAAACTGAGGGACAGAGGGTGCCATACATGGTTACTTACAAGGGAAATGCAAATTCAAACCACAGTGAGACCCACGACGTGCTTGTTAGAAGGACTGAAGTTTGATGAGCAGTGGAATTGGAACCCTCACAGGCTCCTGCCGGGTACGTGAAATGGCACAACCACTTCGGAAAATAGTTGAGCAGTTTCTTATAAGAGACTCTCACATCTACTGTGTGATCCAGCCATTCCGCTCCCATAAAAGCTGGGCAGGGCCATCTGGTCCCGTGTTTCTGGAAGCCCACCAGGAACACAGCAAAGCCAGGTAACACAAGACCTTTCATGAGGTCAGAACAAATGAGAGTGTGTCAGCTGGCGTGAGCCCAGTTTTCCACAAAAGACGGCAGCTCGCCTGGAAGAATGGTTGAAGCAGAGAGAAGAATCGAAGTTAGCAGCAGTAATAACAGCAGCTAATATTTACTGCATGGTTATCATGGGGTAAGAAATGTGCATATATTATTGTATCTAACTCTCATAATAACCTTGTGCAGTTACCAACATCATCCTCCTGTTTTATAGGGACTGAACCTGGGTCTCAGAGAGGCAAAGTACTTATCCAAGTCCATAGCTGGTAGGGCCTGGAGAAGTTTCTAACCCAGGCTGTTTGATTCCAGAGCTCACATTGTCAACTCTGCAGAACGATGAGACAGGGGCCATGGGTTGGTTGGTTGTGCCCATGGGTGTTTTGTGGGAATGGGGTGAAGTGATTACAAGGCAGATTTTTTTCAAAGTCTGGTGATAACTGCACAGTGAGGCCTGGGTGCAGTTCAACCACAATGTTCTCATTTTCCCTCCTTCCCAATCTCTCAAATCACTGCCCTTTAAGGGGCCCCCAGACTAATGATAACAATAAAAATAAACAGCATCACTTGTCACCATTGTCCCCTGGGCATGTATTTATGAGACTTCTTATTTATCATCTTCCCTGTTTCCCCACTGCTCTGTGGTCAAGTACTGAATTAGGCAATTTGAAGACATGTGACTAACTTCTCAAATCACGGAGATGTTTTTGTATTCGTTTGGAAGAAAATGAAATGAAAACCACATTGATTTTTATTCCCCCTTTTCCTATCTACCACTCATCTGCTAAAAGGATGACTCTGGTACTGCGGTTGCTGAGGGTGAGCAGGCAGTGGTGGCAGCGTTAGTGCCCTTCCAGCGAATCAGTGAGGATGTAAAGGAGTCTGAGACAGGCAGGGCAGAACCCTCACTAAGCATCGGCTTTTCTACTGTGCTTCTCAGTACACATCAATTCCTCCACTTCTGCATACATTCTGGGGTTTCAGAGCTTCTGCCTTATTCCTTCTGCCTTATTGTTTTCTGTTTTTTTTTTAATATATATTTTTTCATCTTTATTTATTTGGCTGTGCCACTTCTTAGCTACAGTTTGTGGGCTGTAGTTCCCTGACCGGGGTTTGAACCCAGGCCCCCTGCACTGGGAGCATGAAGTCTTAGCCACTGGACCACCAGGGAAGTTCCGCTTCCCCATTATTTTTCTTCCCCATCTCCCGCTCTCCTTGTGTATGTGCTCCAAGGACCTCTTTTTACACCTTAATTAAATTTTCCTATTTTTTTTGACCTTCAGAGCCATCAGAAGTTTGGTGTCATTTCTGTTCTTCTATTTTACCAGTGTGAGAACACCAGGAGAAATGACATGTAAGAGAACAAAGGTCCCAGAAAAACCCATGAGAAATTTTTTGAGCAATCAGTGCTGAAGAGTTGAGGTTGAAAGTCCCTCCCTAATGAACATCAGTGGCTCACTACTGCCAATATGAAAAAAAAAGAGAGGTTCAGTGTGAAAACCCAGTGGGGAATTTGGCCATGTTGTTATAGATTTGGGATATATTCAGTTTAAAAAGAATGAAAGTCTTAAATCTCAAGGAGGTGAAAGTTACTGCAGTGCTATAATGTATTATTTTTTAACTTTTTACTGAAAGATAATTCACATACCATAAAACTCACCCCTGTCATGTATTTTTGAGAACTGAGTTAAGTGATGTTTGAGAAAGAGAAAGATTTAGCGCTCATATTTCAGGTTATGCTATGGAACGATACCAGCATGTGGTTTTATTACTTACAGAGGTAACAGAAAAATAACACAGAACAGTAAATTTCCATTTCTGCTTGCACTTAGGATAACACCTGATACGTGGTATGGGTCTAGTAAATATTGAATTGATAGATAGAAGGACAAACAGAAATATACTGGGTAGCAACTATCTAGGTTTTCTGAAGAACAAATCAGGCCATACCAGTTTGGTGTGCTTTTCTGTGATGGGTTGACAGGCTACATGGTGAAAGAAGGAAGATCCAGCATGTCCACCCTCTGGTTTTCAAGAAGACAACAGGTTCTTTCCTTGATGACCTGATCGTTCCCACTTATTACAACAGCATTACTACATTCAGTCACAAAATTCCATCCACATAAAAACTGATTTGTTTCACTGGATTATACCTTGAAGCAGGCCATAAGCAAAAGCATAAAACTGATTGAAAAGTGTCCATATCATCCAATTGCCAGATTTGTGTTTGAGCCTTGATTTCAGCCTTATGTCGAGCCAGGCAGAGACAGCCTTGATTCTGTTGATTGAGGGGATGTTTAAGTGGAGGGTGTTTGTTAGTAATTGGTCAGCCATCCAGGAGCTGCTTGAAGTAGATGAGTCACAGGGCCATCCTGGCTTACCTCCCTGCCATCTGCCTACCAGTTAAAATCTACTGAAAGTTCCTCAGGTTTCCATGTAACTCTTCATTGAAAGACTAGCTATGATCTTGAAAGTCAGGGCTGGTGTTCTCTGGAATTAGGGAAATGATCCTTGAAAAAGAGGGAGCCCATGGAGAGAATGGCCAGTTATATTAACACATGTACTCATTCTTCTGTGTTATGCAAAGCCCTAATTTGCATGGACCTACTTTGACAGACTCACAGTAGAGGTGGTCCTGAATATCAAGTCTGATGACTTCACGCTACCAGTTAAAATCTCTCAGTGAGTCTCCTGAATCCTAGCAGGTCATAAAGGATCATGTGTGACCTGAGCCCTGCCCACCCCTGGCCTCATCCCCTGCTATTCCTGAATTTTCATCCTATATTCTAATAACAGGTACATCCCATATCCTTTTGTGAATTCCATGGGGCCAAAGATTTGTAGAATAGAGAATATCCATATTTTTAAAGTTTATACTGTATGTATACAGTATCTTACATACCAATGTTAGCGAGATCTGGGATAGCACCCATAATCAATCACATTTGTATTTCTACAGTAAAGCTTATGAATATTCACAGCAGGGATGTTAAATAGGTTCTAAATAGTAAGCTATTTATCCACTTTGCCATTCACTTTTCCATGAAACATGAAAAAAGCGTTTGGTATTTGGAATGCTTTAGATTGAAGAAGTATAGACTTCTTGCAAAGAGTCTGTACTTTCTCATTTGGCCTTCAGGCATATTTTTTTTTTTTAACTCTGGCTGGAATGGCCACAACTCTCTTCTACCTGGTGAGTCTCATCACCACTGGAATCATCATCATTATTAGAGTTCACGTTTATTGAACATTTACTATGTTTTTTGATACTCCCAGTAAACTCTAGGATGACTCTCATTGTATTATGATCCCAAATGTTCAGATGAGGAGGAAACTGAGGCTTAAGGAGTTCACAATGTGAGGAGGAGGCAGACCAGAGGTTGAACCAAAGCTCAGGGACCCCAGAACCTGTGTTCTAGTCACAACAGTATCCTTAGTGCATGTCTTACACAAAGTTCCCTTAAGGTCAGGTGTTACTTCCAGGTGGCTCTTGTCCCTTCCTCCAGCATGTTTGGTGAGTTGTGCCTCCTCTGGGCCCTCATAGCTCTCTAAGCCCAGCTCCAGAGCAGCACTTATCACTCCTTGTCTTCCCTACATGCCTGAGCTCATTGAGGAGTCAAGGAGACGCCTCCTTCATGCTCTATCCCTAGGGCACACAGGAGGAATTCAGCATACCACATGTTTTCAAGTCCACCCAAAGAGGTCTTCTAATAGACAGTAAATGATCTGTAATCCTGGTGAAGTTAGATAGTAAACACCACCACAATTTGAGGGATAAAATTTCAAATTTTAAAAAGAGAAGGAAATATCCACCAAACAAAAGACTACTCAAGTTTATGCGTCATATGTAAAGAAGAGGAATTTTCTGGGGACAGCATTTTAGGGATGAACAAGCAACATGTTTATATTTAGGAATAACAGTAGCTGGGATTTATTACATAATTACTTTGTGCTAGTTCCTCTGTCTGGCAGCCTGTGTATAGAATATCTAATCCTCATAACAAATATGGGTGATTAACTTATGAAAGAGAAAGGTGTAGTAGGCATGTTTTAAGTCAGAATAAAGGGTAGTGCTAATACATTCACATTAAACAGAAGTCAAATGTCCTTAAAGGGTAGGAACCTAAAATGACCCAATAGAGCTTATTTCTCCATCTAAGAGATGATAGAATTGAGGGCAGAGATTCCAGAGCTAGGCCGAGGCAGAGGAAGCCAGGTCTGGCTGGTCTCCTGTCTTTTATATTCATTCCTCGAAAATGTTAACATGGTGCTAAGAGTGCATCCCACTGTCCTACCCAGAAGGTCCACTTTCGAGTTCTGCTTCTGGAAAAAGCTGCTGGAACTTGGAAGGAAGCATATTATACACAGTTGCAGCGTTTAGGAGAAAGTGGGAGCCAAGTTCAGGATGGTTAAGAGAGGGGCTAGTTCTGACTGCTTAAGAGAAACCTTCTGGGTTGGCTGAATTTTCTTCTTTATTAAAGTTTTTGTGATCATAAAATGACTCATTCTTGGTGCTTTAGAGTCTGTAAAATGCCTTGTGGAATGTGATACTCAGAATAACTAAGTGAGGTAGACAGAGCAGGTGTTGTTTTCTTTTTTTAAATGAGGTTCAAAGAAACTGAATGATCCGTCCGAAGTCCCCTGGCTATTAATAGTAAGGGTTAGGTCCGAGATTCAGATACATATGTGAGCAAACCCAAAGCCATTTCTGCTGCATGCTTAGTTGGTTCACCTTCATTTACTCAAATTGAAGGATCCTGCGATTGGAAGAAGTCTGATATATCATAGGAAAGGCCCCTGATTCTGTCACTGCCCACCCCCTGCCGAGACTGTAAATTCTCCACTGATCTGCCAACCAGTGGTTCTCAATTACTGTGCATAAAATGTCCCTGAAGACTCCTTACAAATGCAATTCTTCAGGTGCCACTCCCACAGGGAGTGAGTCAGTGAGTCTTGCTGGGAAGGAGTATACTGTCATTTTAACAGGTGGCCCAGTGATTCTAATCAGGAACTTGCAGAAAAAAGGTTTTAAGCTCCTTCAGAGTAGCAATTATACCTTCTCATCATGGTTTCCTCAGTGCCCAGCAGAGCACTTTGTACATAGAAGGGACTCTAAATTTATACTTGATTAATGTTAAGAGTGAAGAAAATGTGAAAGTAGTATAAAATGTAGTAAATTAAGTTGAATGGTCAGTCTGTCCCTGCTGGCTTGGGTCACACTTGGAGGTTCCATGAGTCTCCGTCTTTTCAAAGGAAAATGTCTCTTGGTAGGCTTAGGTCCAGACAGATTGAGAAGTCAGGACTTGGAGAGAATACCTCGTAGAATCTGCTAACAATTAGAGACTGTAGAATTCTTATTTTCTTATGAAAAGCAGGATGAAGTGAAACCGTGAGGAACCCCATTTGCTGCTCTGTGCAGACAACTCAGAAACCAAAGCGCAGACACACCAGGATGCAACAGGAAACCGCAGGGGCCTAAGATCTTTCAGTGTAAATAGGAAGTCAGAGTTTACTTTTTGAACCCACAGTGCCAAGCTGAAGTTCAGTGTGTAATACAGCTCTCTGCCCAGCCTTTCCTTGAGCCCAGGCACAGAAGAAAAGTGATGCCATCTGGGTAAAAACATTTTCAAATGTTTGTTCTGATAGGGGCTTGGAGCAAGCTTCTTTTGTTTATGCTGGTGAATAATTTGGGACACAGGTGCAGTTTGGACTTGAAAGCATTAATTGAGCTCCCTGGTTTTCCCTGTAGTGACTTCTGAATTCCCTGTATTTGTGTACAAAGTAATCTTAATCCACATACATTCATCAACCATTTGCCATTGACAGTCACCTTTCATATACCCCATCTGTGGACCTTCGAGTCCAGGTGCATAGAAGTGGAATGTTAGGGTGGACACTTAGTGGATACTCCATGCTTATTGGAGTGACATCTGTAATCACATTTGATTGCTACCATTGCATTGGACTTCCCTTGTGGCTCAACTGGTAAAGAGTCTGCCTGCAATGTGGGAGACCTGGGTTTGATCCCTGGGTGGGAAGATCCCCTGGAGAAGAGAAAGGCTACCCACTCCAGTATTCTTGGACTTCCCTTGTGGCTCAACTGGTAAAGAATCCACCTGCAATGAGGGAGACCTGGGTTCAATCCCTGGGTGGGAAGATCCCCTGGAGAAGGGGAAAACTACCAACTCCATTATTCTGGCCTGGAGAATTCCATGGACTGTAGAGTTCATGGGGTAGCAAAGAGTTGGACACGACTGAGCAACCAGTCCATTCTAAAGGAGATCAATCCTGGGTGTTCATTGGAAGGACTGATGCTAAAGCTGAAACTCCAATAGTTTGGCCACCTCATGCGACGAGTTGACTCACTGGAAAAGACTCTGATGCTGGGAAGGATTGGGGGCAGGAGGAGAAGGGGATGATAGAGAATGAGATGGCTGGATGGCATCACCGACTTGATGGACATGAGTTTGAGTGAACTCCGGGAGTTGGTGATGGACAGGGAGGCCTGGCGTGCTGTGATTTATGGAGTCGCAAAGAGTCGGACATGACTGAGTGACTGAACTGAACTGGACTGAACTGAGCAACTTTCACTTTCAGGGCTTCCCTGATAACTCAATAAAGAATCCACCTGCAATGTAGGAGACCGCGGTTCGATTCCTGGATCAGAAAGATTTGCTGGAGAGGGGATAGGCTACCCACTCCAGTATTCTTGGGCTTCCCTTGTGGCTCAGCTGGTAAAGAATCCACCTGCAATGTGGGAGACCTGGGTTCAATCCCTGGGTTGGGAAGATCCCTTGGAGAAGGGAAAGGCTACCCACTCCATTATTCTGGCCTGGAGAATTCCATGGACTATAGTCCACGGGGTCGCAAAGAGTCAGACCCGACTGGGCGAATTTCACTTGCATTGCACTGGAAACTAGTAAGTAGGATACAAATGATCATCACTATTTTCAGAGAAGGAAAATGTAAATGATAGAAAAGACATGGGTTGTGAAGTCAGATAGACTTATGTTCACATCCAAAATACTTAAACTTTCTTATCCAGAGGGCCTTCTTTCATTCAGCCAGTTGTCCTTGAGCTCCTGCTCTGTGCCAGGCACTGGAGTGAAATGGTAAGCACGAGTAGCCACAGCCCTCACAGTCTAATGGGGAAGATGGATACTAAGCAAACAATCACAAAAATATGTAGTTACAGAACTTGACAGGTGCTTTACATTCATACCCTGCTGTGGTTGTTCAGCTGCTCAGTCGTGTCCAACTCTTTGTGACGCCATAGCATGCCAGGCTTCTTTCACTATCTCCCTGAGTTTGATCAAAGTCATGTCCACTGAGTCGGTGATGCCAACCAACCATCTCATCCTCTGTTGTCCCCTTCTCCTCATACCCTTAATCTTCTCTAGCATCAGGGTCTTTTCCAATGAGTCAGCTCTTCACATCAGATGGTCAGAATACTCGAGCTCCAGCTTGAGCGTCAGTCCTTCCAATGATATTCAGGGTTGATTTCCTTTAGGACTGACTGGTTTGATACCCAGCTGATGGGAATACAAGTGGGTGTAATTAGTTAGGAAGACAGTGAAGCATTATATGATATATGCACATATATGATATATGCACATATCTTGCACTCTACCAGTTTCATTCCTAAGTAAAAACCTGGAGAAACTATCATACCCTTCTACCAATATGGACCCAGAGATTAGTACAAAGAGTGTTCATCACATTATTTTCATGATAACTCCAAATTTGAATCAATCCAAGTTTCTCCTAATAATAGAATGAATATGCTAAATTGTATTATAGTCTTACACTGGCATACATACTTAGACTGAAGGAATTACAGCTACCTATACATGTCAATGGCACCCCACTCCAGTCCTCTTGCCTGGAAAATCCCATGGATGGAGGAGCCTGGTGGGCTGCAGTCCATGGGGTTGCTAAGAGTCGGACGCGACTGAGCGACTTCACTTTCACTTTTCACTTTCATGCATTGGAGAAGGAAATGGCAACCCACTCCAGTGTTCTTGCCTGGAGAATCCCAGGGACAGCGGAGCCTGGTGGGCTGCTGTCTATAGGGTTGCACAGAGTCGGACACGACTGAAGTGACTTAGCAGCAGCAGCAGCATACATGTCAAGCAATTTTAAGTGAAAGAAACAAGGCATGAAAGAAAATACAGAATTATTTTATTCAAATAAAATTTAAAGAGACAAGAGAGACAACACATTTTAGGAATGTATATATAGGTGATGAACCTTGAAAGACAAGCAAGAAATTTTTTGGCTTTAAGTACAGAACATTTGGTTAATTACATGGCTGCGGCTGCTTGTTAGTAAGGTTAAAAAAAAAAAAGATGCCTTCCAGGAGAGGCTTGTGACAAGTAGCATTCCGGGTGAAGGTTGGATGAGTCTTTTTATTATCAGTCTCTGAATTATACATATATGTGTCTGGTATGTAAATGCTGTGAGGAGAAGGAATGACAGAGGATGAGATGGTTGGATGGCATCACCAATTCAATGGACATGAGTTTGAGCAAACTCTGGGAGATATACAAGATAGGGAAGCCTGGTGTGCTGCAGTCCATGGGGTCACAAAGAGTCTGCCACAATTTAGTAACTGAACAACTACTGCAAAGTGCTGTGAAGTGCAGGAAAAACCATGAGAGTGTAGAGCCAAGCGACTGATGAAGTTTGGGTGATTGGCTTTTATAAGGCAGGGATGTTTGAGATGAAATACTGTGATTAGATAACTAAGCAGAGTGTAGTAGGGAGCAGGGAGGGTTGAACATGGCAGTGGATGAGTGCAAAGTGGTCCAGGAAGAGTACAGTGGGATGACAGGAGGGAAACTAGCAGATTGGGTTTGGTACAGGCATGACTCAAGTTAAGCCTGGAGAAGCAAAAAGGGGCGAGACATGCTGGGTTTATAATCCTTGTGAAAGATGGTAGTCTTTTAAGAGAAACCAAGATTTTAAGCACAGCGGATAACATAAGTAGATTTACAGAGGATCAAAATAATTGCAATTTGAAGGACAGATTGGAGAGAGACCACAGCGGATGCGAGAAGACTAGATAGAAGGACCTTAGAAATCAGGTGAGATGGTATTGCAATAGCTTGTCTCAGAGTATGGCAGGGGAGATGGAGAGGAGTGGATGTATTTGAAGACAGTTAGAAGATGAAATTGATGGTACTTTTGGTAGTGGAAATGCCAGGGTTGCAGGGTGGATGCAATCAAGGCTTCCCAGCGGGGAAGAAACCTTTCCGATTAACACAGATGTTAAGGAAACTAACATCTAAAGGCAGTGTATGATCCTAAATTGAGTCCTAGAAAATTCTTTTTTCCTTTTACTGTAAAAGATGTTTTGTAGCAATTGGTGAAATTTGAATAAGGCCTATAGATAAAATAATAGAATTTTGTCCATTTTTATTTCCTGATACTATAATTTTATTAGGGCCATATAAAAGAATAGCCTTTTAAAAATAAAATGTGCTTAAGTATTTGGGGGTAAATGGGCATTATATCTGCAACTTAACTCACATTGGTTCAGAAAAATTTTTTTCACATACACACAGTGTGTGTGAGGGGAATGAATGGTAAGTGGATAGAAAGAAAGAATGCCTGTACAACATACTAAGAGACTCTGAATCTAATGAAGGGTATGCTGAATTCTTTGTACTATTTTTGCAACTTTTCTCTTAAGTCTGAAATTATTTTTAATAAAAAATTTTAAATGCAAAAACTAAAGAGTAATAGCCATATGAAAGTCATACCTCTGTTACTTTAACTATGCTGGTAAGTTAATATGTTACTCACTGTACCCCATATAAAGTTCCACTGGAGAATTTGTTTTAGTCTTTACTGGTTAAAATGTTATTTAATCTGAACTTACATATCCTTCTTTCCAGTAATGCAAACTATACAACCAATCCCATTTTTCTTCTATCCCTGTAAACCAGGAAGCTTAGAGTTGAAATCTAACACTCAAGCTAAAATGGTTTATCATATTTGGTTTATCATATTTCCATTCTTCTTTTCACTCGTTTTATATTTACAGCTTTTGTTTATGAGTTACGATAACATGTGTGTGTATGTGTGTGTGTGTTGAAGGGGGCTGTATAAAATCTCTAAAACCTTTTGAATTAGTTTTCAATGGATGCTGTAATAAACTATTACACACTTGGTGGCTTAAAACAATACACATTCATATTCTTAAAGTTCTGAAGACCAGAAGTCCAAAATCAGGTTCAGTACACTTGAGATCAGGTGTGAACAGGGTCTTCCTCTCTCTGGAGACTCCAGGGGAGAAGCTGTTTCTTGCTTCTTGTAACTTCGGTGGCTGCAAGCATACCTTGGCCTGAGGATACACTACTTCAGTGCTCTGCAGTCACTTCAGGGCTCTATAGTAACAAGACCGTCTCTGTGGTCAAATCTCCCTCTTCTCTCTCAGAAGGATACTCATGACTGCATTTAGAGCCCACCTGGATAATCCAGGATTATATTCCCATCCCCCACACACACTTTTTTTTTTTTTTGCCATATACAGTAGCATTCACAAGTTGCCGGGATTTGGACATGGCTGTCTTTGAGGGGATCATTACTCAGTTTACCACACCCTTTGTGAAAAGAAGTAACATCAAAATATGTTTTTTTAAAGTAAATAAAGTTAAAATATAATAGTTTCTTTGGGAAGTGTTAAGTACTTCTCCATTTGTGTATAGCAAAAGAGAACAGATAAAGCAAAGAGTCAAATTCCTATACAGTGACTTTTAATTACTTTAATGAATTTCATCTAGTTCTGTCTTGTATTTCCTATTTAGTTATGGCTGAAATAGAGAAATATATTTGATTTTTTAAAACTGGTTTTATATCCACTAATCTTGCTGAATGCCCTTTATTAATTTTGTAATTGAAGTATAGTTGATTTACAGTGTTGTGTTTCTGGTGTATAGAAAAGCAGTACAGATATAGATAGGTAGCTAGATAGATCTTTTTCGTATTTTTCCCATTATAGATTATTACATGATATCTAATATAGTCCCCTGTGCCATATAGTAGGACCTGGTTTAATTTATATGTATTAGTTTATATCTGCTAATCCCAAACTCCTAATTTATTTCCACCTACTCCTTTGGTAACCATAAATTTGTTTTCTATGTCTGTGAGTTTGTTTCTATTTTGTAAGTAAGTTCATTTGTAGCCTATTTTAGATTCCACATGTAAGTAATAGCATATGCTATTTGGATTTCTATGTCTGACTTATTTCACTTAGTATGATCATCTCTAGGTCCATCCATATTGCTGCAAATGGCATTATTTCATTCTTTTTTATGACTGAGTACACACACACACACACCCCACATCTTCTTTATCCATTCATCTGTCAATGAACATTTAGGTTGCTTCCATGTGTTACCTATTGTAAATATACATTTTACTAAATTTTAAAATGCTGGGCTGGAGGAAGCACAAGCTGGAATCAAGATTTCCAGGAGAAATATCAATGACCTCAGATATGCAGATGACACCACCCTTATGGCAGAAAGTGAAGAAGAACTAAAGTGCCTCTTGATGAAAGTGAAAGAGGAGAGTGAAAAAGTTGGCTTAAAGCTCAACATTCAGAAAACGAAGATCATGGCATCCGGTCTCATCACTTCATGGGAAATAGATGGTGAAACAGTGGAAACAGTGGCTGACTTTATTTTTGGGGGCTCCAAAATCACTGCAGATGGTGACTGCAGCCATGAAATTAAAAGATGCTTACTGCTTGGAAGGAAAGTTACAACCAACCTAGACAGCATATTAAAAAGCAGAGACATTACTTTGCCAACAAAGGTCCGTCTAGTCAAGCCTATGGTTTTTCCAATAGTCATATATGGATGTGAGAATTGGACTATAAAAAAAGCTGAGTGCCGAAGAATTGATGCTTTTGAACTGTGGTGTTGGAGAAGACTCTTGAGAGTCCCTTGGACTGCAAGGAGATCAAACCATTCCATTATAAAGGAGACCAGTCCTGGGTGTTCATTGGAAGGACTGATGCTGAAGCTGAAACTCCAATATTTTGGCCACCTGATGTGAAGAGCTGACTCATTGGAAAAGACCCTGATGTTGAGAAAAATTGAGGGCAGGAGGAGAAGGGGACAACAGAGGATGAGATGGTTAGACGGTATCATGGACTCAATGGACATGAGTTTGGGTGAACTCTGGGAGTTGGTGATGGACAGGGAGGTCTGGCATGCTGCTGTTCATGGGGTCACAAAGAGTCAGATACAACTGAACGACAGAACTGAACTGAAATTTTAAAGTGTGCATGTGTTAAACAATCTCTACATGCCTGATAGCTTTCACAGTAAGTTTTAAACCGTAGAACCAGGTGATCTTATGTGGTTTGGATGGTCACAGAAGGCTTCTGTAAGGCCGTGATGTTGGAAGTGTGATATCTTGGTCAGAAAAGAAAGAGGTCTTAGCAGGATACGTATGAACTTTATCTGAAAGATCATTATCACCTACAAAATTTCTTCTCTCTCTTCCCTTCTTTATACCTTTTGTTGTTGTCAGTTTTTGTATAATTGTGTTTATCAGGACCTCCAGTATTATATTAAACAGTTATGATTAAAAAGCGATATCATCTTATTCCAGATATTAGAGGGGCTGTGTCTGAAATTTCTCTAGTGAATGTGGTATTTACTGGAGAGTTTTTAGATGTATAGATATATAAATATAGATATTCTTTTTGTGAAATTGAGAAAATGATCTCCTATAGCATTCAGGACAGTTGATCAGTAGCCCGTGTTTGAATAACCACTAAAGGTGATTTTATTTGACAGTTCCATTCCAGGGCCAAGGAACTCCATCACTCTGAATTTCACAAAGGTAGGGACCATCAGGTCTCCATTGTATCCTCTGTGTCTGTTCTAGTGCCTGGGGCTCAGTATTTATTGAATGAAGAATAGAAGATATTTAATAAGTATTTGTTGAGTGAATGATTTAAAGTTAGCAAATTGTTTTCTTAAGGGGAACCAGAAACCATGCTACATTCCACACCCCTCACACCAGGAGCTGAGTGTGGTGCTGCCATTCTTATGTTATCTTAGCATGTGGCTCAGTCAGATGAGCACTGAACACAGAAAGGTAGAAATGAATGAATCAGTCAGAGAGTATTCTGTTGCTAGCTATTAGACTTTGTCCCTAATGATTCACTTTTATTGGAACTGGAGCCAGGTGGTTAAGATGATTTAATCAAGACAAACATAAAATACTTTCTTTAATGGAATAATTGCTAATTTCATTTTCTCCTTAAAGTTGGCCATTCATCTCATGCCTGTATCTTTCAATTTGTATATGTCGCCAGGAGTATTGAAAGTGATTATTCTGAATTAAAACAAAAGTACTCACAAAGGATTATCTTAGTATGTTACTAGAGGGTTCACAATTTCAGTATGAAATTGGAAAGGGGTTGGTAGATTCTCAGGCTTACATCCAAAAAGATAGATTTGAATACTCTGGTAAGATTATATACAGATTTATTGGTGAATAACTGAGGGAGGTTGGTTATCATAAAATAGGAAATTAGGTAAGAATATCATAGTAGTTTTGAATTCTTTACAATTCTTTATCATCCTGTATGTACTTCTCATTTCAAGGGGGATTTCATTTAGTAAGTTAGTTAAAGTAACACCCAGTATTAGAATGTCTGGTGTTCAGAAATTGATGGCATTTTCCTGATTTGGGTCTTTGATGGCTACTGTAGCCAGAAAGTAAGTCGGCTTACTGAGCCCTGGCCAGCTCTGTGCGCCTCCTCTCCCGCCGTGCGCACACTGCTCCAGTCCCTCTAAGGAGATCTTCAGTAGGGGTCTTCCTTTCCTCAGGCTTTTAGAAGAGGCCCCAGAGACCAGACTGCCTATGTAGGGCTTCCTAAAAGTTTGTTAAACTAGTGTTAAAAACCACCCTGAGGATACAAATCAGAAGTAGAAGTCTGAGGAAAGAGGCCAGGGTTGGCTGTTGTGTATGAGATACTAAGGCAAAAAGTGAGGGCTGCTCTGGGTATGGGCTATGTGTCTGCTGAAGACAAGGCAGAGGTGTGCGCGTGGATCTGGCACAAGCAGCCCAGCAGGGTATATCTTACAGGGGATCTTGTGCAGAAGGAATGAGGGAGGAGTAGTGGGATTTACCACTGAGGGCCAGGAATGAAAGGGACTCTTGAGCAGAGCAGTGAAAAGGGAGGGAGAGAGAGCAAGAAAGCACGCTCCAGTGGGGCCACGGGGAGTCCTCAGTGGGCTTGTCGTGAATCAACAAAACCACATCGTGGGAGAGTCTCTTTGGGACATGCGTCCTACCCTGAGGACATATCGGAGCCAGATTATGGAAGAAGCAGAAGCTGGAATCAAGATTGCCGGGAGAAATATCAATAACCTCAGATGTGCAGATGACACCACCCTCATGGCAGAAAGTGAAGAAGAACTAAAGAGCTTCTTGATGAAAGTGAAAGAGGAGAGTGAAAAAGTTGGCTTAAAACTCAACATTCAGAAAACTAAGATCATGGCATCCGGTCCCATCACTTCATGGCAGATAGATGGGGAAACAATGGAAACAGTGATAGACTCTATTTTGGAGGGCTCCAGAATCACTGCAGATGGTGACTGCAGCCCTGAAATTAAAAGATGCTTGCTCCTTGGCAGAAAAGCTATGACCAACCTAGCCAGCATATTAAAAAGCTGAGATATTGCTTTGCGAACAAAGGTCCGTCTAGTCAAAACTAGTTTTTCCAGTGGTCATCTGTGGATGTGAGATTTGGACTATAAAGAAAGTTGAACATCGAAGAATTGATGCTTTTGTACTGTGGTGCTGGAGAAGACTTTTCAGAGTCCTTTGGACTGAAAGAAGATCCAGCCAGTATATCCTAAAGGAAATCAGTCCTGAATATTCACTGGAAGGACTGATGCTGAAGCTGAAATTCCAATACTTTGGCCACCTGATGAGAAGAACTGACTCATAAAAAAGACCCTGATGCTGGGAAGGATTACAGAGAATGAGATGGTTAGATGGCATCACTGACTTGATAAACATGAGTTTGAGTAAGTTCTGGGAGATGGCATGCTGCAGTCCATGGGATCGCAAAGAGTCGGACACGGCTGATCGACTGAACTGAACTGATAGTTGCTTTACAGTGTTGTATAAGTTTTTACTGTATAGCAAAGTGAATCAGCTGTACATATATCTCCTCTTTTTTTGGATTTCCTTCCCATTTAGTTCACCAGAGAGCACTGAGTAGCGTTCACTGAGCTATATAGTCAAGATCAAGAGAAGTTGCTCAGTCATGTCCGATTCTTTGTGACCCCGTGGACTGTAGCCTACCAGGCTCCTCCATCCATGGGATTTTCTAGGCAAGAGCACTGGAGTGCATTGCCATTTCCTTCTCCAGGGGATCTTCCCGACCCAGGAATCAAGCCCAGGTCTCCTGCATTGCAGGCAGACGCTTTACTGTCTGGGCCCCTGGGAACCCAAGAGTGATATAGTAGGTTCTCATTATTTATCTATTTTATATAAAGCATCAATAGTGTGCATGTTTCAGTCCCAATCTCTCAGTTCATCCCACCTCTCCGTTCCCATCTTGTTGTCCACAGGTTTGTTCTCTATTTTTGTGTGTCTGTTTCTGCTTTGCAATAAATCATCTTATTGTTTTTCTAGATTCCAGTCTCAGAGACAATTTTTTTTTGTTTGCTTGTCTGTTTGGTTTTTTTTAAAGGAATGTTTCCTGACTTTCTTTGGCCTTTCCATATTCTGTTCCTTCAGGTGAAAAAACTTTTTTTTCCCTTCCTTTCTTTCTTCCTGTCTCCCACCCCAAACGAACCTGCTAGAGTCTTCTCGTGCATCCTCTGAGACCCCGTTTCCATACCACCGTCTCCGTGCCAGTGCCCTAGTCAGATGCTGTCACACTTGCAGAACTCTAACCTCCCAGTTATACTTCACTTTAATCAAGTTCAGGCTGTTCACCACTAGAAGAGCTCGTGTTCTTTCTCCATGTTTAGATTTTAGAGATGACTCATTCAACAACCACAGGTCCTCCTCATGGTGTAGAATTGTAGATAGCTGTCTTTGCATTCCATACAGCAGGATAAATCGCAAACCTAGACTTTCTTATCCCTCAGCTTTCTGTTTCTCTTTTCCCTCTTCCTCCTCATTTGTTCTCTTCTCTTCTTCATCATAAGAAAGTCCCAAGCACACATTTTATGTCCGTCATTTTTTTCAAGTTTCTTTCATTTACTACTCAAGGAGAAAGTCCATCTCTTCCATTGACTGGCCTGCCCTGTGACCATGCTATGTAAGGAATTTTTTCTCAATTGGCCTGTGGAACAGCTGAAATGCCCCCAACTGTTAGCCTCTAACCATTAATGTTATAAAACAAAATGGTGTCTGTCAATATTGACTTTGGTAAGCTTGTCATCTGTGTTTTTTTCAAGTAGACAATTTGCTTTTTTTACAAACCCTATAGAAGTGGAAGTGTAGAAGCTTTTGTTTTTATTAACTATTTTAATAATTTTAATCCACTGAGTAATTTTAAGACATATTAATTTGTGCATGGGGTAAATGACATTGGGCCATTGAGCACATGAAATCATTTTCTGTCTGCCCTGAAATGGTTTGGGAGATGAGGCTGGTCAATCACTTTAGCTCAGTGCCTCCCTAGAAAGATCCCATTAAGTTTTTGGCCAAGAAGATGGTAATATTTCATGATGAAACTTGAAATTAAAAATTTACAGATGACTTATGCTTTTTTTTTTTTTTTATCTTCCTCCCTGTTTTTATTCCCTGAAATCATTTGCATGAGAAGGAATTTCATTAGAATCCCTCGTTGAGAACCTCTGTAATGGACAAAATTAAACTTGGAGAGAAATTCTCTCACAGCTTCTATGGACTGAGATATGTTAAACAGTAGGTTAAACAGCTTGTTTATCTACTATTGGTCACCAACTCAGCTAGCACCTCATTTCTAATACCTGAGCCTCCTCCCATGATCCCAGGCAAAAGTCATCGCAAGTTTGTTTGTGTTGTCATAGCACTTTATTCTTATGAATGTCATTGCATTCATTTTATTTTATGAAGTAGCAAATGGCAACCGAGGAATGGATGAGGAAGATGTGGTACATATATACAACGGAATATTAGCCATTAAAAAGAATGAAATGTTGTCATTTGCAGTAACATGGATGGACCTAGAGATTGTCATGCTGAGTGAAGTAAGTCAGACAGAGAAGGGGAAATATTGTATAACATCCCTTATATGTGGAATCTAAAAAGAAATGGTACAGATGAAGTTACTTACAAAACAGAAACAAATTCACAGACGTAGAAAATGAACTTGTGGTTGCCGGGGAAAAGGATGGTAGAGAGAGAGAGTTAGGGAGTTGGGGATGGACATGTACACACTGCTTTATTCAAAATGCAAGACCAACAAGGACCTCTACTGTATGGCACAGGGAACTCTGCTCAACGGTACATGGCAGCCTAAATGGGAGGGGAGTTTGGGGGAGAAGGGATACGTGTGTATATGGCTGAGTCCCTTTGCTGTTCACCTGAAGCTGTCATTGTTAATCAGCTATATTCCAATACAAAATAAAAAGTTTTTTTTTATTTTTTAAAAAAGGTAGCAAATGGTGTGTGTCTCTGCCACTCGCCCTTGAGCTCCCAAGCCTAGTCCTTGAGCTCCCAAGGGCCATGACGGTGGCTCATTCATCTCTGATGCTCAGGGTCTAGCATATACTGAGCTCCAGTCTGCCTTGTCCCATCAATAGTCAGTGGACATTTCTTGAGTAACTACTATGTGCCAGGTATTTTGAAGTATTTTGATGCTGGGAGGGATTGGGGGCGGGAAGAGACGGGGACGACAGAGAATGAGATGGCTGGATGGCATCACCGACTCGATGGACATGAGTTTGAGTGAACTCCGGGAGTTGGTGATGGACAGGGAGGCCTGGCGTGCTGTGGTTCATGGGGTCGCAAAGAGTCGGACACGACTGAGCGACTGAACTGAACTGAACTGATTCCTTGTAGTAAACCTCTAAAGCACTGCTGTCCCTCTTACAGATGAAAGAGAATGTGAGTGATATACCTAGTCATGCAGTCAGTCAGTAGCACAGGTGTCTGAGCTCAGGTCACTGAGAGCCAAGAACTGTGTTCTTTCTCCCTTCCTTTAGAGCTTAAAAGATCTTTCAGGCACCCATTGATAAGATTTAACTACCATCTCTATAACAGCGTGAACAATATTTCTAGAACTGTGAGCATCCATTCAGAGAAGAATCAGAATAAGGGGCCCAGAAGGAACTTTAAAGACCATCCAATTGAGTTCTCTCATTTACAGATGGCAAAGTGGAGTCCCAGAGAGGACAGAGGTCTTGGCCACCATCTCCTTTACCAGCTGGAATCATATGATCCTTCCCCTTCTGATCCCCCCTACAGGCAGTCCCCTAAGCTCTTAGCAAGTTCCACAACCCTGTGCACAGAGTGGCCCCTGTTGACCTCTCTGACCCCACATCACACAGCGTCTCCTTTCCCTTCTCTCTCCTACAATCCTGCAGTGCTGCACTCCCTGCTTCCTCTCCTTCCCTCTTTCAGTGGCCCTTTCCCACTCCTCCGGGTTAATTCCCTCTTAGCTGTCATATCTTAGTTCAGACATCATCTCTTTCTGCAAGCTTTCAGACTCCACTCGGTGGGATATCTGTGTGCCCCATTGTACGTACCTTTATCACAGGGCTTTTTGTGCTGTTTGTTTGTTGTTAGCTGGGTATACGTCATCCTTGCTCAGTGGTGTGAATATTGTGGCCTGTTCATTTCTGTATCATGAGTGCCTGCTACAACCCCGACACAAAGTTGGCTTTTGATGAATTTTTAATTAAACGATTGTTCACTTAGGACTCAGGTTGGAAATGGGACAAGCCTTGGAGGTGTGGTGGTGTTGAATGCTCATCTTGGTATCTTGAAGGTATTCCTGAGGGCTTTCCCAGTCTTGAGGATCCAAAGAAACCCACCATTCCATAATGCTATGATTTCCTGGTGTCCCCTGTGCCTGGGTACTGCACTGAGAACTTCTGGCATGACAGGTGCAGCTTCCTCACCCAGATCTGATGGTCTCATAGTATCTGCCCTTTACTGCCACTAAGGGAAAAGCTGCTTTCAGAGCAAGGAGAGCTGGGGAGGGCTTCTCAGCCAGCATTGCCAAGAGCAGTCAGGATTTAGACTAAATTCAAAGGCCAGAACCTCAAGACCAGGCATGTCATGAGTGAGAGATGGAGATGAAGGTCTTGGGCGAAATGTTACCTAAATCAAGACAGAAGTAGGTCTGAAGGGCTGACAGCCCCCGTCCGCTTTGAGAGGTCCAAGGCTCACATGTATGTTTTGGGTTTTCTGGCTTGGGCTGGTCAGGTGTTTTAAAGGTCCACGGTCAGAGCAGCAGGTCTGAAACATTCAAAGAATGGAGCGGCAGAAGGTGGTAAAGAGCACAGTTTGGGAAGAGTAGATGGTTAAATGAGGTGAAGGATATTCTGGGGAAATGTATTTGAGGCGACGCCTCTGTTCCCCTGCCTAGAACTGTTGACTTAGCAAAGTAGAAGAAACCACACATCCTTACGCACCAGGAGGCCGATCCAGAGCTTGGAGATTCCTGAGACCAGGGAAGGCCGGGCTCTGTGTGGACACTTACGTAGACTGTGACCGCAGGAACTTTCGGGCCACATAACAGACAATTATCATTCATTATGCATTCAATTGTGAATCAAAACAAACCAGACTGAACCACTGTGCAAGTTTGGCCTCTGGTAATCCTGAATAAGTGCTTGAGATGGGGGAAGCAGTGGGTTTGTGGACTTCCAGCTGCAAAGTAACCAAAACAGAAACTGGGAATGTATTTCCCCCATTGTCTGCAAGAAAAAAATTCTCTACTGTTCAGCATGTCGTGAAAAGGCTTTCATCATCCAACCTCTTCCTGCTCTCCACGCATATGTCTGACATTTAATATTTTCTTGTCCTGCTCCATGGCGGCCTGACCTTGGGCAAGTTATATAACCCTCCTGGGCCTCAGTTCCTTCATCTGTAAAATGGGAATACAGGTAGCTATCTTACAAGCCTATAATAATTGTTACGTGAGATAGTGCAGGTAAAGCCACTGACACAGTCTCTTGCTCACACCTTGTGCCAATTCAACATGTGTATGAGTTTTGTTATTATTACTATATATTCTACACTTTAGCCAAATCATAACAGCTTCTTCAAGCCATTATTATGCTAAGAACTTACACCTTTATTGAAAAGTTTATCAGAGTCACTTGCCATTGGGGGATTAGCTGTTGGACATGATGACGACACTGAAAACTAGGACAAGGACAGAATCTTTTTCATCTTTATTTCTCCAGGGCCTGACACGTAGTAGGTGCTCAATTAAACGTTTGCTGAAGCAGTGTGTGAAGTGTCTCTGTTCCAGAGAATCTTGATTCCACAGAGGCCCCAGATGTTGCCTGGGCCCTCCTCTCTTCCCCCGTCTTAGGGACCTGCTGGGTGTCAGAAACCACACGAGGTGCTTTACATGCAGTCACAGCTCATAGCCCCAGCTCTAGAAGGCAGCTGTGGAGCTCTTCACAGATGAGTGCAGAGCCTCAATTAACAGAAATGCCTCAAGTGTAAACATTAGTTGGGTTTTTTTTTTTTAAACCATCAGCCCATTAGGGACACAACTTGAGATCCAAGCCATCCTCATGGTCTGGCTAAAAAAAAATGAGACCCACATTCCTTCCACCCAAACCCTACTGTATCGCCAGCCATTCGCACCCTCTTCCGGCATCTCAGTTATTTGCACCTGAGCAGGATTAACCAGGCCAGTCTGCTCTCTCCACTCAGAAAAATGTAGATTAAACATTGCCTGGCTTACCATTTCCTGGTTCAGGAAGTTAAATAATCAGCTATCACTTGTTGATTATTTACTGCGTTCAGGTACTATGTCAGGGTTTTCTCTCTGTTGTCGCTAATACTCCTGAACCTTCTGGAAGTTAAATACTCTTGTCTGTCGCTGACATGGGAGAAACCAGGATTCACCAGAGTCTCATAACTTGGTAAAGAACGTGTGTGCAATGAGGGAGACCTGGGTTTGATTCCTGGGTCAGGAAGATCCCCTAGAAAAGGGAATGGCTACCTATTCCAGTATTCTTGCCTAGAAAATTCCATGGACAGAGGAGCCTGGTTGTCGCGGAGTCAGGGGGTCGCAGAGTCAGACATGACTGAGCTACTAACACTTTTCACTTTCATAACTCACTGCACAAGTTTTGATTCCCTACCTGGCTCAGCCGAAATCCTCTTCTTTATGGCACTATTTGGCCTTGAGGAAGGAGTCTCACCAGCCCCAGACCCCATTAACCAGAGCTCTATCCCCCAGAGGCCAGCGTGGAGGGTCGAGGAGTATCTCTTCCCACCATGGCTGTGTGCTCAGTCACCACCCTCCGACAGCCTGCCAGTGAAGTGGAAAAATAGCGCTGACTCCTTACCCTGACATCTGTCCCTCAGGTGAGAGCCAGATTCTCAGATTGCCAGGCCAGTGGCAAATAAGCCCACACCACACACACAGCGTTCTGCCGGAATTCACACATCCTGGAAGCCAGGCTGGCCCTGGTGGCCAGTTTCATTTAATCTTATCTCTGATTGCTGCATGATGAGTGGAGAGAGGGAAGCAGGACCCTAGGGAAGCGCACTGAGCTCCAGAGCCCGGGCTTGGTTCACTCATTAAGGGAAGCCTTAGGCAGTGCCATTATTCTTGCAAGCACCAAGGGCCTCTCTAAACCCACAGCCCAGGCTTACACCCAGAATGGGAAGGGCTGCTTCCACCGACCCTCTTAAATCCATTGACTGCTCTGGTTCCCAGACAGCCAAGAAGCAGCTAGCTATGGAAGGAAGAGCACGGCTTTTGGAGTCAGACAGACAGACCCAGACCCATCCCCTTTCTGCCCCTTGGTACCTGTGTGACCATGAACAGGGCTTTGAATTTTGTGAGCTATGGTTTCTTCATCTGTAAATCAAAGCGGAAGTTGCTCAGTCCTGTCGTACTCTTTTGCAGCCCCATAGCTGTAGGACCGTAGCCTACCAGGTTCCTCCATCCATGGGCTTTTCCAGGCAAGAGTACTGGAGTGGGTTGCCATTTCCTTCTCCAGGGGACCTTACCTAAGAGGGATCAAACCCTGGTCTCCCGCATTGTAGGCATATGCTTTTACTGTCTGAGACACCAGGGAGGCCCTCTGTAAATCAAAGAAAATCTATAAATATGTAAAAACCATCAGACATACTAACTCTTTGGCAAATGTTAGCTGTCTTCCCTTCCCTTTTCCCCTGTGTTTATTTGCAGTGCCTTTATGTATGTATGTATATATATATATATAAAAACCATTATATTGAGTTGGCCAATAATTTCATTTTTCCATAAGATGTAATGGAAAAACCAGAACAAACTTCTTGGCCAACCCAGTAATTGTCATTTGTTACACTGTGAGCTAAATATGCTTTCCAGGTAGCTCAGTGGTAAAGATTCCACCTGCCAATCCAGGAGACACAGGTTCTATCCCTGGGTAAGGAAGATCCCCTGAGGAAGGAAATAGCAACCCACTCCAGTATTCTTTGCTTGGAAAATCCCATGGACAGAGGAGCCTGGCGGACTACAGTCCATGGGGTCACAAAGAGTCGGACACAACTTAGCACAACTAAATACATGACTGATCTATAACAAAGAAATTTTATTTAAACCACTCTTCCAGAACTGTAACCCTGACCTACATCAGGTCATTTAGTTTATATTTTGCAGATACCTGCTTTTTTCTCTTTTTCTGCCCACTCCCCCATGGTTGTTTTCTAAGGAAATCCAGATGGGCCCTGGTCCATTCTCGTACACTAACTAGCCTATAGCCTAGTTGGAATCAGGCCTGCTTCACGTGCAGGTGACCGATGCATAACAAAAGCTGCCTCCTGGCCGTTGCCCACTGCTGAACTTTGTTACTCTGCAGCCCTCCTTTCATTTGTTTCTGATTGTTCTGCAGTGTTTACATATCGCCTATATTAGCATGGTCTTTTATAAGACCCCTCAGTCAACTTCCCCTCTGAACATCCAGCATCCTTTCTTCTTTAGTCCCTTTGCCTCTGTGGTACAAGTCATGTCTCTTTTATAAGATCTCATTTAAATAGGAAAGCAATTTATGAAGTAATTTCTTTTTATCTAAACATGAGACTCCCTTAATATTCTTAATTTCTATTGAGTATAGATCAGAGGCTTCCCTGGTGGCTCAGTAGTAAAGAGCCCGCCTGCAATGCAGGAGAAGCTGGACATGCAGGTTCGATCCCTGGGTGGGGAAGATCCCCTGGAGGAGGAAATGGCAATCCACTCTAGCATACTTGCCTTGAGAATCCCATGGACAGAGGAGCCTGGAGGGCTACAGTCCTTGGGGTTGCAAAGAGTCGAACACAACGAGAACGCACGCGTGCATAGAGAGGAGGAAAAAAATACTCTGGAATGTGTGGGTTCTCTCTTTTTTTTTTTTCTCTTTCTCTCCCCAGTGTAGGAAAATCTCATCATGCCTGTTGAATTTGCGAGATATATATTCCATCAAGGTCCAGAAGGCACTGGGCTTGCTCCAGACCAAATATGGAAGAGAGGGCTCCCTGTCTCCTGTGTTCTTACAAACTTTTTCCTCTAAAACAATGTCTCAGAAAAGATAGGGACTCTTACGTCCCATCTGAGTCTAAATCCTGATTCTGCCTTTTGGAAGCTGGGAACTTGAGTTAATATCTGTAAAGCTCAGCTCCCTTTCCCATCAGAATCACATACAGCACAGGCCATCCCAGCATCTTGGGATATATGTGAAAGTGCCCCCCGTCCCCATCGGATGACAGAGAAGTTTCAGGACATATCACTGCATTTGATGGCAGTGACTCTTCAGCACCCTGGATGCCTGGTCCAGAAATGGCAGGACAGAGGGCCATGATCACTTGTCTGCTCTGGACATGCTGGTAGCCAGAGAAGGCTGGGTTTCACACCATTTCTCCCCATCTTCTTTCTCCTCACCTCCATCCAGCCATCACTGTGTTTTGATGTTCTCAGTCTCTGTTGTTATAGAGAAAATGTAAGGGGTAAAGCTCTTCACCCTGAGTTTTGAATAAACTTCTCTGTTTATAATACTTTTGTAGTTACTCATTGAGGGAAGTATCATAAATATGGATAGTTTTTTGTTTCTTTTCTGGCTTTATCTTCTATGAGGCCAAGAATGGAGAGAAAATTCTGCAGAGGAGGATTCTTCAGGTCTAGACTTGCATGGACATGGCTCAAGTTCCTGAGTATCCCCTGATTAGCAGGAGTGGGAGGTCTGGGGAGCACTTCCAAAAGGCAATAACTGATGCATATGCACAGAAATTCTTTTATCAAAAGAGGCTCCCAAATAAATCAGCCAAGGCTCTCTTTGCCTTTATATTATATGCTTTTACCAGGGTAAAACCTCGATTGTGTTTAATCCCAGTGACAGATCTTGCCAGTAGAACTGAACTCATCCGAGTGAGAGTTTGATTCTTATCTTGCATTCTCTTCTCTAGAGCCAGTGCAACTTCTGTACCCTACTTTAGCATTCTAGTCAAGAGCATGTCAGATTGTACATTTTAAAATTAAACACCCACGTGTATGCCAATCCATAAATAAGAAATACACTTTGGCCGGTATGGAGGTGATGATATTAATACAGGCTTCATTTCCCTGGGTCACTGAATGTACCAGGCACAGCACCAATGCCTATAATAGACTGTGGCACATTTAATCTTTACAAATCTGTAAAAAGAGGTCCTCTGCACCCCATTTTTCAGATGACCACCCCCAAGGGGCTAGTTCACACAGCAAGTTAAGACAGAACATTGAATATTAAACCAGAAAAGCAGAGTCCATGGTCAGATTTATGAGATGATAGCTGAGGCCAGACCACGATCTTAATAAGGGACATGCAGAAAGAGATCAGGAGCAGGGTTGGGAGAGAAATGTCCAGAACTTAGCAGGCAGAGTCAGAGCACGTCTGATGGTGGTGCTGTGTCATAGGTGCCAAGGGTCTGTCACGAGGGAAAAGGCTGTGTCATCCCCCTCTGGACCTGCTGATTTGCTCAGCCTTAGTTATGAAACAACTCCCTGGCATCATTTCCACCCCACCCACCCCCCGCTATAACTTTTTTTTTTCCTTTAAACTTTTTATTTTATACTAGAGTATAGCCAATTAACAATGTTGTGATAGTTTCAGGTGGGCAGCCAAGGGACTCAGCCATACATATACATGTATCCATTCTCCCCCAAACTCCCCTCCCATCCAGACTGCCACATAAGATTGGGCAGAGTTACTTGTGCTATCCTGGAGGACCTAACTGGTTATCCATTTTAAATATAGCAGTGTGTACATGTCCATCCCAAACTCCCTAATTATCCCTTCCCCATATCCTTCCCCCCAGCAACCATAAGTTCACTCTCTAAGTCTGTGAATCTCTGTCTGTTTTGTAAGTAGGTTCATTTATATAATTTCTTTTTAGATTCTGCATATAAGGGATATCATGTGATATTTCAGCTTCTCTGTTCTAGGCACCTTTTTAAAGGGCACCTAAATTCTATAAGGGGGAGCTGCTTTACATAACAGCTAATTTGGAATCAAAAGAGCATTGGTTGAACTGTATTTGAGAACTGCTTAGTAGCACTGTGCTCATTTATGGGGGGTGTGACAAAAATAGAAAATACAGTTCTGATTCTGAGGGTCCAATTCACTATGTAACATCAGAGCAACAGAGCTAAGAGTCTGTCTGATGGGTGAACACTGCACACTCAGAGCACCCTCCTCCTCTTTAGCTCCCTCCCGCACTCCCCGGTGGCCCCTCCCCCATTACAGAAGAAACTGTAGTTTACCCACCACAGATTGTTTGGACTGTGAAAAAGAGGCCAGATATGATTTTACATCTTTGGGGTCACACAGGTCTCAAAGCTTCCAAAGCTGAAGCCAGTCTGAGCTCCCTGGAGCACATCAGGCATTTGTGCAGAGAAGGTTGAGTGTGGCTTCTGGCCTGCAGCAGAAAGGAAACTGGGGGAACTTCAGGAGGACCCCCAAAGTCTTCTTGGCTATTCAGTCTCTCTTGCAGTCAACTTTGGGTGTGTTCAATATGAGTGGATAAGAAACAGATGAATGACATTGCTGTTGTGATCACATACCAATTTCAAGATGACGAAGAAGGAGGTTTAAAGGGTCTAAAATCCTTTGCAAATAATTCAGGACGTTACAGGCAATATCTGGCAGCCTCCCGCCATCCCCAGATTGGGGACTATTCTATTGGGTGACACACCTGCTCAGTGCCCTCCCCGCCTGCCCACTCAGACTGCTGCTGCTGCTGCTAAGTCACTTCAGTCGTATCCGACTCTGTGTGACCCCATAGACGGAAGCCCACCAGGCTCCCCCATCCCTGGGATTTTCCAGGCAAGAGTACTGGAGTGGCTTGCCCCAGAAAATATCTATGAACGGATTTTATGTGTTCTTATTTTGCTCAAACTGAAATAAAGGGATTGAGTTTCTAGGAAAGGCAGACTTTACTGGAGGACTCTGAACCTTTCCCAAACCTCCAAATAGAGGAGAGGAAAACTTGGCAGGTTTGAGCTTTATTAGCCACAGGTCACTTATAGTGATTGGATATGTGTTTTATTCTACTTTTGTTCTTAATGTAGGTGAGATAATTAATATTAATTATTAGTAAATTTATTTAAACTATTAATAAATTAATAGTAATTTTAGCCATTTCTTGCATATGTGTGATGATTTCATTTACAAAGCATACTCTGTAGATATAAGTACATATTATGTGTGTATTTATAGATCTCGGTATATACATTTACAAATGTAATGTTAGAATTGCCTACGTCATGGAAGTACAGAGAGCTAAGGGAAGATGCAAGGAGGCATACCCAGCTGGGAACTGGGAGAGAAGTCAGAGTTCAGAGAAGGTTTCCCAGAGCAGGTAAAGGTAATATGGAACAGAGTCTTATAAAAGGACATTTTAGAGTTAGTCAGGGGAAGGTGAGAGGGGCTGCCCTTTTTTTTTTTTTAATGTATATTTCAGATAAGCAGTGAGGTTTTCTTTCTTTTTTTTATTTTTTTGGCCATGCCCCACAGCGTGTGGGATCTTAGTTCCCCAACCAGGGATTGAACCAGCACCCTCTGCATTGGAAGCACAGTCTCAAACTCTGGGCTACCTGGGAATTCCTGGGGCTGCCTTTTAGGAAGAGAGAGGAGAATTGATGAAGATTCAGAGATGAGAAAGAAAATGGCTCACTTGTGGAATTTCTATGCTGTGATGAGCTTACTGCAGGAAAAAATAAAAATGATAGGGCAAAGAGTAGGGGAAATGACCACATGTACCAAAGGTCTGTTTGGCCAAATCATACATAGATCAGGTCAGAGAGGTGGGAATGTCTGGTCAATGTCTAAAGGATGTAAGTAAAGGAAGTGATAGAATTATATTTGTGTATTAGAAAGACCACTGGTCTGCAGGTGTGGAAGTTAGTCTCTGATGGGGCTTACAGATTGCAGGGAGGAGGACAATATTTGAGGCAAATAAACCAGTTTAATTGCTTTTGCAAGAACCCAAGCAAGAAAAGGTAAAGGACTGACTAATGTGATGTCTGTGGGGAGAAACATAAAGGTTTCTGTTTGAAAATAGAGTTGACCGTACGTGCGACCTAATGTAGAGCAATGAGTGAGATGAAGAGGTCAAGAATGATATTCTGCTGGTTGAGTGAATAGGGTACCATCTAGTAAGACAGGGACCCCAAGACAGGAGGAGCCCTGGGAGGAAGAATGACAAGGTCTGTCTATATTGGACATGTTGATTAGACATTCGGGTCAAATGTCCTGCATTTGGAATAAAAATCTGAAGCTCAGCAGCATAAAAATTGTCATAACTACCTGAGAGTGAGCTGACCCCGAGAGGTGTGGTAAGTGAGACAAATCCAGCAGGAAGGAGGAAGAAGAGCCACCAGAGAGATGGAGCTGATGAGGGATAGGATCTGGAATTATCCCCATTTATAGCTGAGGAAAGGGACTCAAAGAGATTCAAAGTTTCATGGCTAGGATGCAACCCAACCATAACTGACAGCCAGCTTTTGGTCAAGAATCTACCAGCAATACGGGAGACCTGGATTCGATCCCTGGATCAGAAAGATCCCCTGTGGGAAATGACAACCCACTTCAGTATGCTCGCCTGGAGAATTTGGTGGACAGAGGAGCCTGGCAGGCTACAGTCCATGGGGTCACAAAGAGTCAGACACAACTGAACATCTAACAACACTTTTCCTGACTCCAAGGTCTATGCTCATATTACCAAACCATGTTTATTTATTACCTTTAAGATAACACATTGTTCTCACCATTTTGTAGGAGAGGCTCGTTGCAATTCAGCCTGAGAAGTGCAAAAATAGAGGTGAATGCTAAAAGCCCCCATTCATAAACAGAATTCTCTGTGCTCTTTTTTTGTACTGTGTAGTGAGCTGGGAGCTGGCTGGAATGTGTGTAAATGGTTTTTTCTAGTAAGACGATAGCACAGTCCATTTGGAGGGAGAGATGAGCCACCACGGAAATACCCAGTCCCACACATGCCTGCGGCTACCCTCTTAAATTCCCAACCTGGCTGGAGGCACTCAAAACAAAACCTCCTGTTCCCTCCCAGGACCACTGGCGCCTGCAGCCTGCCTCCTGCCCCTGCCAGAGGCTTAGGCCAAGCTTGGGATGATGGGATGGGGGAAGGCAGAGTGGACGTTGCTGGAGCAGCTCCCTGCCCTGAACCCGGTCACTGCTCCCAGAAACGTGTAAGCAGGCGCCTGGGTTTTATCACCACAGGGAAACTCAGCTGACTGTAGCATAGCCCTAGATGAAAAGTCAGCCAGTGGCATCCATCCTGGAGCCAGCTCGGAAACAGACATGAAAAGAAGCAGGAGCACATGTAGAGAGACTTCTAATCCCAACTCCACCATTTCTGATCCTTGTGATCCTGGGTAGTTCGATTACTGTCCCCATTCCTGTGTCTTCACCTGTAAAACGGGCTGTGTGTGTTTGACTCCATGAATTAGTAGGATTATTTTAAGTCTGAATGCAAATGTACTTTCAGAAGTCACTGTGCCTGGGTGACTACCCAGGTCATCCTGCTCTCCTGTGCCTACTAGATTGTAAACAGGGATTATGTCATTTACATGGCTCTCAACACCCATCTTTCTTTTTATATTTAAAACAGTAGTTTGAAGTCAGCGTGTATCTCGTAAGTAGTTGCTGAATATTCACTCAGCTAATGTAAGATATTACAGATAATAGCCATTGAATATAATCCATGAAGTTGGCGATCTGGAGAAGCCCCCAGTAATGTTAGCCATACGTCAGAAGTTGGTAGAGCAAAGTTGGGTACTTAGAGATGCCCCAAGAAGCAACCCTAGACAACCCCATGAGCCCCAGACCATGTGAGGGCGGAGTCTGTGTTGAAATATTAATAGCGTTCTGGAGAGTTCCGATTGGCCAGCTAAGGGAGAATGACTCAACTTTCAGGAATCAGAGAATCTCAAAGACAAAAGAGATATTAAACATCTCTAGTCCAGGCTATTTTATGGGTAAGGAAAATATGATTTGGAGAGAAAAATAAGTTGGTAGATCATAGCTTGGATCCTGCCTGGACCTTGCAATTACTCCTTTTGTATTTACGAGTTATTTGACCTCCTTCAGCTTAGATTTCCTCATTTGTGGAGTAAGTATAATAATAGTATCTATCTCATTGGGTTGTCATGAGTATTAAATGTGATAATGTCTGTAAAGTGCCTCGAAGAGTCTGGCGTGTAATAAACCCACAATAACTGTTAGCAATTGCTATTTTATTACTTATTATTATTATTTCTTCTTTCTGACTTTGAGGGTAGTTTCACTGAGACTTTTTCCCCTTCACCAGATTTTTAAA
Source organism: Moschus berezovskii (assembly GCF_049115385.1). Classification (NCBI taxonomy): domain Eukaryota; kingdom Metazoa; phylum Chordata; class Mammalia; order Artiodactyla; family Moschidae; genus Moschus; species Moschus berezovskii. The sequence goes on from NC_142463.1 coordinate 34,822,850, forward strand.
ATGGAATCTTTGACAAGCAAAAGGATATGTTGTTGCAAAAATACACCCATCCTTCAGACCTTGTGAACTTTTATGTAAAGTAAAATGGAGAACTTTAAGCCCTCATAAAAATTGAGATGCTTGCACAGCTTCATGCCTCTGAGGCTTGTTACCTTGGATACCCTCCCTGTCCACCTAAGGAAGCGCTTATTCATCCTTTAGGGCCTGGCTCCCATGTGGCCACCTCTGTGAAGTGCTCGCTCTTCTCCCAGGCAGTTTGGGCTCCTACCACACTCCTCACCCAACTCACTGTAGCACTTGGCATGTGTTGTTATAATTTGTTAATTTCCACCTCTGTCTACCCCGTCTGACCAGGAGCACCTTGTGGAAAAGGGCTCTGCTTTATTGTTAATTCTTCTCCTTCTTCTCTTCTCTCCTCCCTTCTCTCTCCTCACTGTTCTTCTTCTTCTTCTATTATTATTATTATTCTGCCTTATTATTTTGTTAACCTTGTTGCTGATCTTAGTGCCTGGCATAGAGTGTGCAAGCAAATATTTTGGTTTATTGTAGGTTTTTATAACTTTATTACACATAATTAAGCAATATGTCAAAGGTTTCCATATAATTCATACTAAATTGAATGCTCATGTAACATCACCCATTAAAAGGAATATTCCAGAAGGGAATATTACCAGTACCTTTTAAGTGTAAAATTTTGACTTTACGATTTAATAAATGTTAACTATTTTCTTGTTGTATTTTGCTTAATGTTCCAGTTCTTAAAGTAAGTTTGAATCATGATTTGGACATGGCTCATGATAAGTAATCCTCCCAAGTTTATACCACCTGAAAATATGATAAACTTTGCTTCTGTATCAGCTTCTGTGTGCTCTGCTAAGTCACTCAAACTCATGTCCAGCTGTTTGTGACTCCATGGACTGTAGTCTGACGGGCTCTTCTGTCCATGGGATCTCCAGGCAAGAATACCACAGCAGGTTGCCATTTCCTTCTCCAGGGGATCTTCCTGACCCAGGGATTGAACCAGCACCCCCTGCGTCTCTTGCATTGGTAGGCAAATTCTTTACCACTGAGCCACCTGGGAAGCCCATCCTCTACTTCATTATTAAGAATGTTGACTAAATGAAACCAAGAATTCATCTAGAGACTTCCTTAATGGTGGTGGTGGTGGTTTAGTTGCTAAGTTATGTCCTACTCTTGCGACCCCATGGACTATAGCCCGCCAAGCTCCTCTGTCTGTATGATCTTCCAGGCAAGAATACTGGAGTGGGTTGCCATTTCCTTTTCCAGGGGATTTCCTGACCCAGGGATCGAACCCAGGTCTCCTGCACTGCAGGCAGATTCTTTACCAACTGAGTTACCAGGCTATGTGCTTAATGATAGCAGTTACTTTTGCCTATGGCCTTTCATCCCAGTCACCTGACTCTCCTGTCATACCTTCCTCATTTCAAGAACTAACGTTTACATGATATTTAACATATAATAAGCTGCTTATCAGAGAAGGCAATGGCAAGCCACTCCAGTACTATTGCCTGGAGAATCCCACGGATGGAGGAGCCTGGTAGGCTGCAGTCCGTGGGGTCGCTAAGGGTCGGACAGGACTGAGCGACCTCACTTTCACTTTTCACTTTCAAACATTGGAGAAGGAAATGGCAACCCACTCCAGTGTTTTTGCCTGGAGAATCCCGGGGACGGGGGAGCCTGGTGGGCTTCCGTCTATGGGGTCACACAGAGTCGGGCACGACTGAAGTGACTTAGCAGCAGTAGCAGTAGCAGCAAGCTGTTTATAGGTGACAGCTTATTTTATTTTCATGAAAGTCCTACCACATTTATATCATTCTTCCCATTTTGAAACTGAGGAAACTGAGGCTCAGAAAGATTCCCTTTCATAAGGTCACCTGGCTAAGAACATGGTAGTCACGACAGAGTGAAGACAGGCCTTTGACTCAATCCTTTCTTTCCCCTCTGCTCTTCACAAGTCTATAGGGAGAAACTTATCAAAAGCCTTTTGCATATGAAGCTTCCCTAACCTATGTGTCATCAAGGCCAGAAGGTTGGTTCAAAGTGAGTCTCTTTTGGCTCTAATGACCCTTGCTTTCTGCCCTTTAAAGGTAAATGAAGAACTCAAAGAAGCAATGGTAGCCTAAAATCAGGAAGAAATACAGAACAGGAACAAATACAAAACCTGCAGAGCCTGACTGCTTTGTATTTTTATAACCCTGTATACCTTGTGTATGCTATTTAAAGGGCTCCCCAGATGGCTCACTGGTAATCCACCTGCCAGTGCAGGGGACACAGGAGATGTGGGTTCAATCCCTGGGTCAGGAAGATCCTCTGAAGGAGAAAATGACAACCCTCTCAAGTGTTCTTGCCTAGAAAAATCCCATGGACAGAGGAGCCTGGTGGGCCACAGTCCACGGGATTACAAAGAGTCAGACATGACTGAGCAACTGAGCATGAGCATGTATGCTGTTTAACAGTCTCTGCCTCGGTTTACATATCTGAACAATAGGAATAATGATAGAATCTTCCGCTTAGGGTTATTGTGGGGATCAAGTGATTTAATTCCTGCAGTGTGCTTAGAATGTGGTCTTTAATAAGTACCCAATCAATTGTAGTGGTTGCTGTTGCCAATAGCGTATTATTGCTGGAAAGTCAGTGTCCTGTATGGACACCTGTTATTAGTGGAGGAAAATGCACTCCTTCCCTTTGAGTCCCAGGGCAGCCTATTTTTCTAACGTATTTAGGTTTACTGCAGAGGATTAAAGTACACATAAATACACGAATGTGCACTCAGTCTAAACAAACTCTTACCTGTTTTCTCCCAGAGCTTGGGAGTAATTGGAGGTGCTCGGGGAACATATATCTGTATGTTTCCTTGCTGTAGTCCGGCTGCCCAATGAGAAGCATGTGCCATTCCAAATGAGTGAACACAAGCAGGAATCAGCTCAGAGCATTCTGGACAGTCAGACAGAGCCTTCGCTTGCCATTTCTGAGCAGCAGAGTCCAGTCTGCCAGTGGAGTTCGGCAAAAATGGATACAGAAACATCTCTAAATCGTGGGGTTTGAAGTGCAGGGACAGTTGTGGGGGTGGCGGGAGTGATACAATACCCTCCTAAGCAATTTATACAAATTTTGTTTGTTTTTAAAAAGCATTTCCTGGGGTTTTAGGCCAGTATCTCCCTGGGCTCAGCTCCCATCTCAGCCATTTACAACCTTTGTGACTATGGACAACATGCCACCTCTCTGAAACTAATCTGTCGAATGGTGCTGGAAGAATTCTGGATGGGAAGGGGTGCAGGGCATGAAAAAAGATGGCTTGACTTTGGTGGGTGTCCATCCACCCATCTAAACCCTGGGGCTTACGTGCTTATGGGCACGGGCTGTCTTATTCACCCCACAGTGGCTCAGGCATTGCAGAGTAGGGCAGTAGTTTCTAGAGCTGGCATGTGATAAAATTCTCACTGGCAAAGACAAAATGATAAAAATGAAGACCGTTTAGTGTGTGCTGCTTCTGTCTGGAGCACTCTCTTTATCATGTACATATACAAACACCCATATATATGTACAAAATACAGATGTATACATGCTCACGCCTAAATAATTTCTGTGTATGTTTTCACCTTAATTCAAATACCACTTCTTCAGCAAAGTCTGACCCCTAGGTTGCATTAAGTACCTCACTTATGAGTCCTTATAATACCTTTTGATATTCTTTCATTCACTTATCACAGTTTGTATTTATACATTTGTGTGATACCCATCTTAGGGTGACCAGCTGTCCCTTTTGCCTAGTACTGAGAGTTTTCTAGGACATAGGAATTTTAATGCTAAAACTGAGAGAATCCTGGCCAAACCTGAATCATCAGCCCCCCTAGTCTGCTTTCCTCTTAAGAGAGCGGTTCCATGAAGGTGGAGACTGCACTCTTTTCTGTACGTTTACTTCCAGTGCCTGGATCACAACAGTAACTCAGGAAACATCTGCTGAACCCATCAAGAAATGAATGAATATATCAAAGTTAAATGGTCTTTCCTTGCAGGGAAAAAAGAACACCCAAAAAGCTCTTTACCTCTGAGATGACTTTAGGTATTAAGTTTACCCTTTTTATAAACTATCTTTATTTGACAAAATTTAAAGTTGATAATATTGTATAGTCTCCTGCCTTCCCTCACCCCCTTCCTTTTTGGGGATTGGAACTCCTACTGATTTGACTGATTTCACTCATTTAGTGAAAAGAGAACCAGAATAGTTAGAAGGTTTATCCATATGCTGAAGTTCTGTACTATAAACTCCATGAGGGAAGAAATTATAGATATATTCAGTTCACTTCTGTATCCCTAGGGCCGGGCATAGTAAGAGCTGAATAAACATTTGTAGAATAAATGAATGCATACATTCTCTGCCCAGCTTCAGGACACTCAGGAGTAGACCCAGTGTACCCAACTCGCTTTTCATCCTTACCTTCTCATATACCCTCCCACACCCATAACATCACTTCAGCATTCATCCCCACTGGGTGGATGAGATGCTCATGCCTTTCCAGATCAGTAAACACGTGTTCCATCACTGCCTGTTCTGTCTCATCCCTTGATGTACTTTCCTAACACCTAATGGACTTCCATGGTCTGCTACAAAAAGACATTGCCATATCTTGAATACCAGGAGCATCTGTCTCACCTGCATGGCTCTGTTCAAGCTATCCCCTTGACCTGGAATGCCTGTTCTGTTTCATCTTGCTAAATCTTACTAGTCTAAGTGTATGTCCCATTCTCTAAGAAGCCACAGTCTGGACCACTTCATTCCTTACCCAGTGTGCCCTTCCACAGCATTCCATGCTTTGTCTTTACCATCCCGTGGACCACACTGTTTTCTATTTGACTATTTACTTATCTAGCTCCCCCTAAATGAGGAGTTTCTTGCAGACTAGAGCTCTTTCTCATTCATCTCTGTGTCCCTAGTCAAGAGAGATAGTATGCTATTAGGTGTCTAATAAATGTTTGTAGAAGTAAGGGGATGTATCAGTTATCTCTTGCCTTAAATGTGTTAGGTGGAAAACAAACATAAGATCCTCATGACACACAACAAGACGTGTATTTTTGTTCATAAGTCCTATCAGTTGGCTGAGTGATTCTGGTGATCCAGGCTTGCCAGCTGCTGGTTGACTGAAAGGATTTGCTGGTCCGATTTTGGCTGTCTCATGTATCTGAATCATCACGTGTGACAACTGGACTGACTCAGCTTTCTGCACATGTATCCAGAAGGCTCACTGGGGCATGTACTCATGGCCGAGGGAGAGGAGGAAGAAAAGAAGCACACAGTTCTTGAAGTTTTGGCCTGAAAACTGGTGCACAGTGTCACTTCTGCTCCATTCTGTTGGCCAGACCAGGTGACAAAGTTGATCCAGACTCAAGGGATGGGAACCCCACCTCTCAATGACAGGGACTACGAAGTCACATTGCAGAGCAGGTGGATGCAGAGAGGGCTAGAAAATGGGGACCACGACTGCAATCAGTTCACTACAGAGAGGGAGCCAGCCAAGGACTGTCACATCAGTTTCTTTCCAAAATGATCTCTTTTGTTACCTTGACACCTGGATGAGTTTATCAGAAAGGTTTTTTAAAGAAGAAGCCTTTAAAGAAGAAGCCAGGCCCATTCTTTGGCAGGAGTGACTTCCCCACCATCAAAGGTATTTAGCAAGAAGCGGAATTCCATGGTCAGAGGGACCTCACATGGGAAGAAGATAAGACTGCTTCTAGCCTTGAGGGTCAATATTTTCACATACTTTGTCCCTTTCTTTCCAGATCAGCAAAAACCCAATCTTTGTACCAGGTGTCTGGGGCCCTTATTTCTCAGCCATGGTCCCTGGGTTCTGGCTGAATGAAGGTGGTCAGAGCGTTACTGGAAAATTGGTAAGTTGACACTTTCTTCCTATGGTCTTTAATGTTTTCCCACCCTTGACTAGTCCATTTTGTCATATTCTTTATACCCAGTATCTGAAAGATTTACAGACTCTTAAATCAGAATTAACTTTTCCTTAGCACACAACCTCACATATGGAGCATATGCAGCCTGTGTTTGCCAAAGGAATAAATGTTGGTCCAGGCATTGATGACTAACCGATCTTCTCACCTAGCTTTCTTTTCACATAACAACCCATTTTTCTCATGGCAACAAGAGTGATGTTCTACTCCGTGAAAAAGACTGTGTTCATCCCTAGCCAGCATCCTTCACTGGTTCCTCATAGCGCTGGGGGCATAGTTCAGATAGTTTTCTGGGCACATCATCCCTTTGTGGTCTATCCCTTCCAGTCTGGCATGGGTACTTGTCACTAAGGCTGGATTGCCCTGCTCACGGCTTCCCCATGGCTCTTGTTATTCGACTCCTCTGTGTCTTTGTATGTGCTCTGCTTGGAGAGTTCTTTGTCACTTGCTAGTTTTGCTTGATCTTTAAGACATAACTTCAGTTCTTAGCACATTTTGAGATAATCTGTCTTTTCCAGAAATCTAGGAGCTCTTTAAAGGTGTAGACCATATCATACTTCTCTTTGTATCCAGCCCAGTGCAATCCCTGGGTCAGGAAGGTCCCCTGGAGAAGGGGCATGGCAACCCACTCCAATATCCTTGCCTGGAAAATCCCATGAACAGAGGAGCCTAGTAGGCTACAGTCCATGAGTTACAAAGAGTCAGATACGACTGAAATGACTTACATGCAGGAGCTCTTTAAAAGTATGGGCCATATTGTACTTCTTGTATCCAGCCCAGTGCCTGGTTCATAAAAGGGGCTTAGAGAAAATGTGTTGAATTCATGGGGTCATCTCATAGGGAAGACAGAAGATCAATAAAAGTGAGATGTGTACTATACCTGAGGTATAAAACACAGAGCTGGAACAAAGCTAGATTAAGAAATTCTTGGCAGTGGAGACAGTATTTGTGCTGAACTTTAATAATAAATAGGGACCAACCAGACAAAGAAAGGCAGGGATATTTTCTAGGTAGGAGAACTGGCATAGACACAAAGATATCTGAGTGAAAAATAACAAGGCATATTTGAGGATAATTGCAAACTTTCAATTGTGGCATAAACTGTTCTTAGAAAAATGGCTTACAATAAAATTGGGAGAGCTGGTCAGGGACTCACAGAAGAAGTCCCTACCAAACATGCTAAGGAGTTGAACTTTAGGTAGTAGACCAAGAGGAACAGGTGAAAGATTGGAAGAGTGACAGATGTTGTCAGATCTCTGTTATAAAAACTGGCTAGTAGCCATCAAGAAGAAGGCTTAGGCATACATACCCCAACGAAAAGAGACTAGCTTCAATAGAATGGCCCACTGACAAAAAGCCATGAGGGCTTGGATGAGGACAGTGGCAATAATGACTGAGAATTGAGGCCGAGAGATCAGCAGACCTTTGAGGGATTAAATATGGAAAAGCAAGAGAAAATGAGATCCAGTCAGGGTTACCCAGCGTCACATCTACTGTGTTGTATTGAAATCATCTGTTTATGGTCTGTTCCTCTCCAGCTCTTCTGAACGCTCAGCCAAATCAAAAGTGGGCTGATCCCAAGCTGAATGTGGATACAAGTGACCATTAATTTCCATTTCTCAGTGTGTTTGTATTTTATTCTTAGATGCCTTGCATTCTCTCAAAGTTGATGGATGCATAGGTGAATGGCTAGATTCAAAGGGCCAGTTGTGTGCCTCCACTCTTGTGCCGGACTATAAAGATATATGAATTAGTTCCCTAATAGTCCCAGGTTTAAGGAGCTCATTGTCTAGTAGGGAAGTATAAATTAAGTAACATTTGATTGTTCTCAATAGAACAGTTGAGAAGACATCACCCTGTGCCAAAGGTGCAGTGGGATCGGAACTTGACGATCTCTTATTTAAATGTAGTGTCATGTATTTACACAACTTTTCAACTTAAATATCCACTTCCTTTCTGTGACACAAAGAAAACCCATTACTGAAACAAACACCTTTACAAGCCCATGTTATGGTATAATTACCTTGGAAGACTCAGAATTCATACCAGATACAACCTAGAGTCTTTTATAACAAAAATAGTGATTCATTAAACTAACTCTTTTTGCAGGATGCATTGTCCATGAAGCTGTCCATCAACAGGTTTTCAGAGATTTAGTATGCCAGTTGAACATCTGTGTCAATCAAGAAATGCTTTTCCTAGTATTTGGCTTAGAGTTTGTTCTGTTGCTATGGATATAAGCCATCTTTGCCCAAACATTATGACGTATTTTGGTGGACAAGAATTGGTTATGCCTACTTCCTGAGCCTGAAATTAAATTTTAAAGACTGACTCTTTTCCGACCATTAACAAAATCTTCATAAGAGTCCACTATGGTTTTTGACAAGAATCATGGGAACTGTTGGCCTTTATCTAGTTACTTGATTTTGCACCATCAATAAAGCTGCATGTAGAGTTCTACTTTGGATAATTCTGTGTATATAGTTTCATTGGACCTCCGGATGGAGCATGATTGACCCATGTGTTACAGAAAGCAAAATCTAAGGAAGTCCAGAAGCTAGCAAAATGGAGCCAAATCTGAATCAAGAAAAAAACAGACTATCCAATAAAGCATCAGTTCAAAGAGGCCAAGCAAAGAGACATAAACCACCTAGAAAACAGAAATATAAAAAGAATAGCAATGATGATGATAATAATATTAGCAACAATAATTGTACCTTATTGAGTGCATTTTCCCTTGGGAAAGATTTATATTTATAATCTTGTTAATCCTTGAGTGATAGTCATAATAATCACAATGCCTAATATTTATTTTGAAGACTTATTTAGTCTCTATTCCAAGAGCCTTTCATGTTCTATTTTATTTAATCCTCTTGGAACCCCTACAGGTTAGGTACAGTTGTTATCCATATTTTACAGATGAACTGAAACTCAGGGTCTCAAGCGCAGCCTGGAGAGTTTCCTGATGCACTGTCAATGGCCTTTTTACATGATTCCTTTGCCACTTATCTTTCCTTTTTATTTACTTATTCTGGTTCATGTTTTGTGAATTCTTATCTCTGGTTTTTCAGCATATTGTCATTGTACAGAACACTATAAGAGGAAGTGACATCGCTTTTGCTCTGTGTTTCATATGTACACCTTCTCTCGTATACTTTGTCTGTAAGAGTCTGCTCTATTGTTACACTGTCCAGAATACATTAGAAACATGCAGTCATAAATATATCATCTAAAGTGGAAGAGAAGAGACAGAAGAAGAAAAGGGAAGTAAAGGAGGGGAAAGGAGAGAGGGAAAAAAAATAAAATTTTTCTGAACTCTAGATTTGGAAAAAAAGATATTTTGTCTTATTTTTGCAATTAAATACAGATCTTCTATCACAAATCAAAATCTTTCATTCCAAGTATATGAATAGATTGGTACTTTAAAAAAAAAGTCTCCATCTGGTTAACTTCAGGATGAAGAAAAAAAAACAGGATAGGATCTTTTCTGGCTCTGGAGTCCTTGCAGTTTCATCTGCCTGAGATTTGGGCTTGTTTTCCACTCATTTCAAACTTGTGCAGCCGCTATTTATTTCCTCTTAGAAGGGCACATACCCCGTTCCCATGGATGATTTATTTCAGCTCACCAAACACCCATCAAAGACTGTCTCGTGCTGTCGATACTCTTTCCAGAATAGCTGTGCAAAAACCATCGTTTTTTGCCCAGATTTTTTCCACAGAATACCAACCCGTGCAGTCACTGCGTCCAGATGCTGAAGCTTATTTCCAACTGGACCTCAGCCATCCTTCTCTACAAGCTGTCTTCTCTATCTTACTTGAAGTCATTTTTATTGGGGCAGGCACTGGGCAAAAGAGACTAGGACAGATTCCTAAGCTGCCCCTGTGGTCCACTGGCTTTCTGGGACCCTAGGGCTTGGTGGGAGTTAACATTGAATTGCTTGAAGTCAGAATTTAACTTTATAAGCTTGAGCCACAGGGTTATGTGAGCAGCTGTTTGCTCTTGGAGTTTAGGATTTGTGCATCATGAGTGCCTGTCTGCTTCCTCCTTTATCACCAATGCCCTTCAGCCTGGGGCTAGCCTCAGGAGCTCAGCCAGTCCTCCATAACTGGGTGTATACAGAGTACATCATGCAAAATGTTGGGCTGGATGAATCACAAGCTGGAATCAAGATTGCCCAGAGAAATAACAACAACCTCAGATATGCAGATGATACCACTCTAATGGCAGAAAGTGAAGAGGAACATCATCAAGAGCTTTTCGGTGAGGGTGAAAGAGGAGAGTGAAAAGGCTGACTTGTAATTCAGCATTAAAAAAGCTAAGATCTTGGCATCCAGTCCCATCACTTCATGGCAAATAGAAGGGGGAAAAGTAGAAGCAGTGACAGATTGTTTCCTTGGGTTCTGAAATCACTGTGGATGGTGACTGCAACCATGAGATTAAAAGAACCTTGCTCCTTGGAAGGAAAGCTAGAGCAAACCTAGATAGCATATTAAAAAGCAGAGATATCACTTTGCCAACAAAGGTCCATATAATCAAAGCTATGGTTTTCCAGTAGTCATGTACAAAAGTGAGAGCCATAAAGAAGGCTCAGTGCCAAAGAATTGATGCTTTCAAATTATTGTGCTGGAGAAGATTCTTGAGAGTCCCTTGGACAGCACGGAGATCAAATCAGTCAATCCTAAAGGAAATCAACCATGCATATTCATTGGAAGTGTTAGGGAAGTGTGTAATTTCCTCAGTTCTGTCTCGTCACAACAAAAATTTGAAGCAATGGACCAGCATTACAGCCCTCGGACAGACCACTGTTACAGCTCTGTGTTACAACTCAGTTTTAGTTAGAAAATAAAGGAGAATACATCCTCGAGGTGTGAGGGCATGCCAACCCAGAAGACACAAAGAGAAGAGAGAGACGCCCGGTCCTTTGGCTCCTCTTTTTATATGTTTCTTCTCCTCCCCCTGGGCCTGCCCTATGTAAATTGGACGAGCCAGGAGTGCTGTTTGTTCTACCTGAGGTCCTCAGACCTTCCTTTGTTCTATTTTTAACGGGCTTCTCCCTACCTTGTCTTTTAGCCACCGCCATTCTGGACTCCTTTTTCCTATTCTAACTACCTAACAGAAGGATTTATACTGAAGCTGAAGCTCCAATACTTTGGCTACCTGATGTGAAGAGCAGACACAATGGGAAAAGACCCTGATGCTGGGAAATAGTGGAAGCAAAAGGAGAAGGAGCAGCAGAGGATGAGGTGGTTAAGTAGCATCATTGACTCAATGGACATGAATTTGAACAAACTGCAAGAGATAGAGGAGGACAGAGGAGCCTGGTACACTGCAGTCCATGGGGTCACAAAGAGTCAGACAGGACTTAGCGACTGAACAGCAACAACATGAAGAGCTTAGAGTGTACACAGCTTACAGACATAAGCTTACAGAGATCCAGCTTACAGAGATAGTGATGTCACTTCCTGTGACTTCATTTAGTCACTGTTTCCTTCCTGTTACAGAGATTTCCTGAGGGATTACTCTGGGTCAGGCAAGGACATGGTCACATGATTCCTGTCCTACAGTAGCTTATCATCTAATGGGAAAGTTGGATACAGAACTGGTAATTATAATTTATTGTAGCACATAAAAGTAAATTGCACTACCCCTACAGACGACTGAAAGAATCTGTTCTATGCTAAGCACATTCAGGCCCTTGTGAAGATTCAGGATTTTATCTGATCTTCACAGCACATATGAAGCACATATCACATCTTCACACACACACCACATGTCTGTGTGGTCAGTTTTATAAGTTTTCAGTTCAGTTCAGTTCAGTTCAGTCGCTCAGTCATGTCCGACTCTCCGCGACCCCATGAATCACAGCACGCCAGGCCTCCCTGTCCATCACCAACTCCCGGAGTACACTCAAACTCATGTCCACAGAGTCAGTGATGCCATCCAGCCATCTCATTCTCTGTCGTCCCCTTCTCCTCCCGCCCCCAACCTTTCCCAGCATCAGAGTCTTTTCCAGTGAGTCAACTCGTCGCATGAGGTGGCCAAAGTATTGGAGTTTCAGCTTTAGCATCAGTCCCTCCAATGAACATCCAGGATTGATCTCCTTTAGAATGGACTGGTTGGATCTCCTTGCAGTATAAGGGACTCTCAAGAGTCTTCTCCAACACCACAGTTCAAAAGCATCGATTCTTCGGCGATCAGCTTTCTTCACAGTCCAACTCTCACATCCATACATGACCACGGGAAAAACCATTGCCTTGACTAGACGGACCTTGGTTGGCAAAGTAATGTCTCTGCTTTTTAATATACTATCAAGGTTGGTCATAACTTTCCTTCCAAGGAGCAAGCGTCTTTTAATTTCATGGCTGCAATCAGCATCTGCAGTGATTTTGGAGCCCAAAAAAACAAAGTCTGACACTGTTTCCACTGTTTTTCCATCTATTTCCCATGAAGTGATGGGACCAGATGCCATGATCTTTGTTTTCTGAATGTTGAGCTTCAAGCCAACCTTTTCACTCTCCTCTTTCACTTTAATCAAGAGGCCTTTGAGTTCCTCTTCACTTTCTGCCATAAGGGTGGTATCATCTGCATATCTGAGGTTATTGATATTTCTCCCGGCAATCTTGATTCCAGCTTGTGCTTCTTCCAGCCCAGCGTTCCTCATGATGTACTCTGCATATAAGTTAAATAAGCAAGGTGATAATATACAACCTTGACGTACACCTTTTCCTATTTGGAACCAGTCTGTTGTTCCATGTCCAGTTCTGACTGTTGCTTCCTGACCTGCATACAGGTTTCTCAAGAGGCAGGTCAGGTGGTCTGGGATTCCCATCTCTTTCAGAATGTTCCACAGTTTATTGTGATCCACACAGTCAAAGGCTTTGGCATAGTCAATGAAGCAGAAATAGATGTTTTTCTGAAACTCTCTTGCTTTCTCCATCTTTATAAGTTTTACTAGTGACTAAATAGGCTCAGAACAGTGAGGTAACTTGATTAAGGTCTAACAGCTATAGCTGAAGAGAACCTTGATTCAAACCCAAGTCAGCTTCTGGAAGCCCCAGAACTGGACCTGACTTTTGTAGAGCTGCCTTTCTGAATGTTTTCTTACAGTTCTCTTGTACACTTCCTTGAGAAGCAATTATTTTATCAGCTAGTGTGACTTTTCTTTTCAAGTGTATTAAAGTACATACAGCTAGTAGACTTTGTGGGGTCATGAAAGAGAAAAGTGTGTGAATCATTGTTGGCAGGATCTAGATATATAGAGATAGGTGTGTTTCATGCCAGGCATCTCACATTAGCTAACTGGAACGACTTCATGGATACAAAGACCAGCTCTGCATAAACAGATGCTTCTCTGTTCCCTCCTCCTGCCCAGGTCTGCACTTTTTTTTTTTTGTATATCCCCCTGGATCCTGCTCAGCTTCCTAATTACCTTCTCACTTCTAATCTTTCCCCATTTGACCCTTGTGTACTAGTTTGGGCTGCTATTAAAAAAAAAGTTCCATGGACCAGGTGGCTTATAAACAACAGAAATTTGTTTCTCATAGTTCTGGACACTGGAAGCCCAAGATCAAGGTAGCAGCATGGTTGGGGTCTGGTGAGGGCCCTCTTCTGGGTTGCAGAAGGCTGTCTTTTCCTTGCATCTTCACCTGGTAGGAAAGGAGAACTCTGGTTTCTTCAGATCTTTATAAGGGCACTAATCCCATTCATCAGGCCTCTACTCTCATGACCTAACTACCTCCCAGAGGCCTCACCTCCCAATACCATGACACTGGTGGTTAAGATTAAAAGTATGAATTGGGGGGCGGGGGTAGGGGGACATATTTAGTCACATCACCCTCTCTAAAGAGTGCAGCTAAAACAATCTTTCTAAAGCATAGAGATGACCCTGTCTCTCTTGTTAGCTCTCCAGTTATCTTTAAAGTCTAAACTTGAGTGATGTTTATTTATACAGTCAGTATTTATTGAGTGCCTACTATTTTCAAGGCACTGTTCTGAGTGAGAAAAAGGCAATAAGTAAAACAGTGCCTCCTGCCCCTCCTCTGAAAATCTGTCCCCTTGTCAAGCTTGCATTCTAACAACAGGAGACAGATAATACACAATAAAATGATAAGTAAGTTTTATTTTATGATATAAGTTGTAAAACTAATAGAGGAAGTCAACTTGTGAGTTGACTTTGCAGTTTTAAATAGGGTGGTCAGGACAGGCCTCATTGAAGTAACATCTAACAAATATGGTTTGGAAGGGAGTTAGCCATTTGGCGGGTTCGATCCCTGGGCTGGGAAGATGCCCTGGAGAAGGGAAAGGCTACTCACTCCAGTATTCTGGCCTAGAGAATTCCATGGACTATATAGTCCATGGGGTCGCAAAGATTCGGACACGACTGAGCGACTTTCACTTGGCCATTTGGAAACCTGGGAGAAGAACATATCAGGCCAAGGGAAAACCAGTGCAAAGATCCTGAGGGGGTTGCTTACCTGGAATAATGTAGGAATAGCAAGAAGGCCACAGGAATGGGGCAGAGTGAACCAGAATGAGAAGTGTAGGGAATACAGTCAGAGAGGTAATGGGGGCTGTATTTTGACCACTGTAAGGATTTTGGCTTTTACTTTGTAAAATGGGAAGTCACTGAAGAATGATGAACACAGGAAAGATACGGTATGACTTAGGTCTTTAAAGTGTCATTCTGCTCTGTTGCCTGCTCTGTTGAGAATAAACTGTGGATAGGAGTAGGGGAAGTAGAAGCAGGAAGACTAGAAAGAAGCTCTTCAGTTCAGTCGCGCAGTAGTGTCCAACTCTCCGCGACCCCATGAATCACAGCACGCCAGGCCTCCCTGTCCATCACCAACTCCTGGAGTTCACTCAAACTCATGTCCACAGAGTTGGTGATGCCATCCAGCCATCTCATTCTCTGACGTCCCCTTCTCCTCCCGCCCCCAACCTTTCCCAGCATCAGAGTCTTTTCCAGTGAGCCAACTCATCGCATGAGGTGGCCAAAGTATTGGAGTTTCAGCTTTAACGTCAGTCCTTCCAATGAACACCCAGGATTGATCTCCTTTAGAATGGACTGGTTGGATCTCCTTGCAGTCCAAGGGACTCTCAAGAGTCTTCTCTAGCACCACAGTTCAAAAGCATCAATTCTTCGGTGATCAGCTTTCTTCACAGTCCAACTCTCACCTCCATACATGACCACGGGAAAAACCATAGCCTTGAGTAGATGGACCTTTGTTGGCAAGGTAATGTCTCTGCTTTTTAATATGCTATCTAGGTTGGTCATAACTTTCCTTCCAAGGAGTAAGCGTCTTTTAATTTCATGGCTGCAATCAGCATCTGCAGTGATTTTGGAGCGGCAAAAAATAAAGTCTGAAGCTCTTGGAGTAGGCCAAATGAGAGGTGAGAATGATGGCAGTGGGCTTAGTGAAAAGCGCCCAGATTTGGGATATGTTTTGAAGGTAGAAGCAAAAAGATTTCCTACTGGATTGAATGTGAAGTGTGCAGAAAAGAGAAAGGAGAGGGGTTTTGAAGGATAATTTTTCTATGGATGGAGACAGTGGATTAAATATCAAGGAAGTAGAGGGCAGAAGGAGTGAAGGATTACTCAGTTTTCTGACTACAGTAACTGATAAACTCACTGTGACCCTCCGTTGTTTGTCTTCATCTTGGTAAAGTACACCATCATTTATATACTTATTAAAGCCAGAAAATTAGGATGCGTACTTACCTCCCTCTTTTCCCTCTCTGCCCATGTCCAGTTCATCAGAAAACCTTCTTGTTTCTAACTCCAAAATGTATATCACCAATCTAGCTGTTTTTCTTTACCTTCACTCCCAGCACCAACTGGCCAAACCACCATTGTCTGTGTTCTGGACCATGTAAGGTGCATCTTTTGTACACAGCATATAATTAGGTCTTGCTTTCCTATTTTGTTTTATAACCTCTGATTTTTCTTGGAGTGTTTAAGCAATCAACATTTAATGTAAAGATGAGTATACTCAGATTTAGTCTTCCATTTTACTCTTTGTTTTCTGTGGTCACTTTTGTTTTTTGCTTTCTTCATCTCTCATTTTTGTCTTTAATTAGATTGAATATTTTCCAGTTTTGAAAATTTCATTTTTCTACTGGTTTGTAGGCATTTTCCCATTCTTTTTAAATGCCTTTTTTAGGAATTATAGTAAACATTCTAAACTTTTCAGTCTACGTAGAGTGCATACTATATAACGTCGTGTAAAATTCAAAAAGCATTCAACTCCATAATTCCATTTACTAGTTCCCCCAACTCTTTATGTTGTAGTTGTGTGGTATCTACAAAGCTGTACACTCAACAGTACAGTAGTTGTTGTACTGTTTGCTTTAACCCAGTCTGCTTGGAATGCCATAACAAAATGCCACAGACTAGGTGGCTTAAACAGTAGACATTTACTTTCTTACAGTTCTGTATCAAGGTTCTATTTATGCTGGCAAGTTTGGTTTCTGGTGAGAACTCTCTTACTGGCCTGCACATGGCTGTATTTTCACTGTGTCCCTCACATGGCCTTTGCTAGGCGTATGACATAGTGAGCAAGCTCTGGTATCCCTTCCTCTTCTTATAAGGACAACAATTCTAACATATTAGGGCCCCACCCTTATGACCTCATTTAACTTTAGTTACCTCCATAATGTCTCCATCTCCAAATGCAGTCTTATTGGGGGTTGGACTTCAACATCTGAATTTTTAAAGGATACCATTTAGTCCATAACAATCAGATGTATTTCAAAGAAATTCTGAGAAACAAAACATAATCTTTTCTGTTTACCTCAGTTCAGTTCAGTTCAGTCGCTCAGTCGTGTCCGACTCTCCGCGACCCCATGAATCACAGCACGCCAGGCCTCCCTGTCCCTCACCAACTCCCGGAGTACACTCAAACTCATGTCCACAGAGTCGGTGGTGCCATCCAGCCATCTCATTCTCTGTCGTCCCCTTCTCCTCCCGCCCCCAACCTTTCCCAGCATCAGAGTCTTTTCCAGTGAGTCAACTCGTCGCATGAGGTGGCCAAAGTATTGGAGTTTCAGCTTTAGCATCAGTCCTTCCAATGAATACCCAGGATTGATCTCCTTAAGAACGGACTGGTTGGATCTCCTTGCAGTCCAAGGGACTCTCAAGAGTCTTCTCCAGCACCACAGTTCAAAAGCATCAAGTCTTCAGCGCTCAGCTTTCTTCACAGTCCAACTCTCACGTCCATACATGACCACAGGAAAAACCATTGCCTTGACTAGACGGACCTTGGTTGGTAAAGTAATGTCTCTGCTTTTTAATATGCTATCTAGGTTGGTCATAACTTTCCTTCCAAGGAGTAAGTGTCTTTTAATTTCATGGCTGCAATCAGCATCTGCAGTGATTTTGGAGCACAAAAAAATAAAGTCTGACACTGTTTCCACTGTTTCAACATCTATTTCCCATGAAGTGATGGGACAAAATGCCATGATCTTCGTTTTCTGAATGTTGAGCTTCAAGCCAAACTTTTCACTCTCCTCTTTCACTTTCATCAAGAGGCCTTTGAGTTCCTCTTCACTTTCTGCCATAAGGGTGGTGTCATCTGCATATCTGAGGTTATTGATATTTCTCCCGGCAATCTTGATTCCAGCTTGTGCTTCTTCCAGCCCAGCGTTCCTCATGATGTACTCTGCATATAAATTAAATAATCAGGGTGACAATATACAACCTTGACGTACTGCTTTTCCTATTTGGAACCAATCTGTTGTTCCATGTCCTGTTCTAACTGTTGCTTCTTGACCTACATACAGGTTTCTCAAGAGGCAGGTCAGGTGGTCTGGGATTCCCATCTCTTTCAAAATGTTCCATATGTTATTGTGATCCACACAGTCAAAGGCTTTGGAATAGTCAATGAAGCAGAAATAGATGTTTTTCTGGAATTCTCTTGCTTTCTCCATGATCCAGCGGATGTTGGCAGTTTGATCTCTGGTGCCTCTGCCTTTTCTAAAACCTGCTTGAATATCTGGGAGTTCACGGTTCACATATTGCTGAAGCCTGGCTTGGAGAATTTTGAGCATGACTTTCCTAGCGTGTGAGATGAGTGCAGTTGTGTGGTAGTTTGAGCATTCTTTGGCATTCCCTTTCTTTGGGATTGGAATGAAGACTGACCTTTTCCAGTCCTGTGGTCACCACTGAGTTTTCCAAATTTGCTGGCATATTGAGTGCAGCACTTTCACAGCATCATCTTTCAGGATTTGAAATAGCTCAATTGGAATTCCATCACCTCCACTAGCTTTGTTCGTAGTGATGCTTTCTAAGGCCCACTTGACTTCACATTCCAAGATGTCTGGTTCAAGGTGAGTGATCACGCCATCGTGATTATCTTCATCGTGAATATCTTTTTTGTACAGTTCTTCTGTGTATTCTTGCCACCTCTTCTTAATATCTTCTGCTTCTGTTAGGTCCATACCATTTCTGTCCTTTATCGAGCCCATCTTTGCATGAAATGTTCCCTTGATATCTCTAATTTTCTTGAAAAGATCTCTTGTTTTTCCTATTCTGTTGTTTTCCTCTATTTTTTTGCATTGATCGCTGAGGAAGGCTTTCTTATCTCTCCTTGCTATTCTTTGGAACTCTGCATTCAGATGCTTATATCTTTCCTTTTCTCCTTTGCTTTTCGCTTCTCTTCTTTTCACAGCTATTTGTAAGGCCTCCTCAGACAGCCATTTTGCCTTTTGCATTTCTTTTCCATGAGGATGGTCTTGGTCCCTGTCTCCTGTACAATGTCACAAACCTCCATCCAGAGTTCATCAGGCACTCTATTTATCAGATCTAGTCCCTTAAATCTATTTCTCACTTCCACTGTATAATCATAAGGGATTTGATTGAGGTCATATCTGAATGGTCTAGTGGTTTTCCCTGCTTTCTTCAATTTAAGTCTGAATTTGGCAATAAGGAGTTCATGATCTGAGCCACAGTCAGCTCCTGGTCTTGTTTTTGCTAACTGTATAGAGCTTCTCCATCTTTGGCTGCAAAGAATATAATCAGTCTGATTTCGGTGTTGACCATCTGGTGATGTCCATGTATAGAGTCTTCTCTTATGTTGTTGGTAGCGGGTGTTTGCTATGACCAGTGCGTTCTCTTGACAAAACTGTATTAGCCTTTGCCCTGCTTCATTTCGTGCTCCAAGGCCAAATTTGCCTGTTTCTCCAGCTGTTTCTTGACTTCCTACTTTTGCATTCCAGTCCCCTATAATGAAAAGGACATCTTTTATGGATGTTAGTTCTAAAAGGTCTTGTAGGTCAAAAGGCAAAATGATAGGATACTGAATGAGGAATTCCCCAGGTCGGTAGGTGTCCAGTATGCTACTGGAGATCAGTGGAGAAATAACTCCAGAAAGAATGAAGGGATGAAGCCAAAGCGAAACCAATACCCAGTTGTGGATGTGACTGGTGATAGAAGCAAAGTCCGATGCTGTAAAGAGCAATATTGCATAGGAACCTGGAATGTTAGGTCCATGAATCAAGGCAAATTGGAAGTGGTCAAACAGGAGATGACAAGAGTGAACGTTGACATTCTAGGAATCAGTGAACTAAAATGGACTGGAATGGATGAATTTAACTCAAATGCCCATTATATCTACTACTGTGGGCAGGAATCCCTTAGAAGAAATGGAGTAGCCATCATGGTCAACAAAAGAGTCCGAAATGCAGTACTTGGATGCAATCTTAAAAACAGCAGAATGATTTCTGTTCATTTCCAAGGCAAACCATTCAATATTACAGTAATCCAAGTCTATGCCCCAACCAGTAATGCTGAAGAAGCCGAAGTTGAGCGGTTTTATGAAGACCTACAATGGAATATTACTCAGCTATAAATATAATGAAATACTGCCATTTGCAGCAATATGGAAGAACCTAGAAAATATTATAGTAAGTGAAGTAAGTCAGAAGAGAAAAACAAATATCATGTTCACTTATATGTAGAATCTAAAAAATAACACGAATCTATATACAAAATAGAAACAGACTCACAGATATAGAAGACAAAGTTATTGCTAGCAAGGTAGGGAGAGGATAAATTAGCAGTATGGGATTAACAGATAAAAACTACTATGTAAAATAGATAAGCAGCAAAGATACACTGTAGAGCTCAGGATACCATATCCAATGCCATATAATAAATTTATAGTAATAGTGTTAGTTGCTCAGTCTTGTCTGACTCTTAGACCCCCAAGGACTGTAGCCCACCGGACTCCTCTGTCCATGGGATTCTCCAGGCAACAATACTGAAATGGGTTGCCATTCCCTCCTTCAGAGGATCTTCCCAACTCAGGGATCAAACCCAGGTCTCCTACATTGCAGGCAGATTCTTTACTATCTAAGCTATAGGGTAGTCCTGTATGCAGCAGCAGCATAGTGGGATATAATTAGAAAAAAATAACTGAATCACTTTGCTGTATACCTGAAACTAACACAATACTGTAAATCAGTTATACTTCAATTTTTAAAAAAAAGCCTTCTATGTCCTCCAATTGTACTTAGAGTAAAATCTAAAGCCTTTGAGATGGCCTACTTGATCTGCCCCACTTCCTACCTCTTTATCTTCATTTCATACAACTTTTCTGCTTCTTTGCTATTTTGGACACCTATCAATTCCTAGGACACATGAAGCTCTTTTCTACTATAGAATCTTTGCATTTGTCATTCTCTCTACTGGGAATTATTGGTTCTTATTTTTTGTTCATATCTTTCCTCAAATTTCACCTTCAGATCTCTCCATCTTTACTGAATCCTCTATCTGAAATCAGTGTTCCTTTTTTTTTTCTCTCTCTCTCTCTCTCTTTAATTTTTGGTCTGTCTGTACAGCTTGCAGGATCTTAGTTCCCCAACCAGGGATTGAACCTGGGGCCACAGCAGTTAAAGCACCAAGTCCTAACCCTGAACCACCAGGGAACTCCCCAAACAAGTGATTTTTATTACAGTGATTTATCTATTTCCTTCAAAGAACTAATAATAATCTTTAATTATTATATATATTTGTTGACTCTATATATCAATAGAATATACTCTCCATGTGAAAAAGAAAATCTGCATGTGAACAGAAAGAATTCCCTGTGCTTATTGACTGTGACCAAAAGAGAGTGAGTGTGTGTATGTGTGTGTGTGTGTGGGTGAGTGTGTGGGTGTGGGTGTGGGTGTGTGTGTTAGTCACTCAGTCATGCCCAACTCTTTGCGACCCCATGGGGTATAGCCCATCAGAGTCCGCCATCCATGGAATTTTCCAGGCAAGAATCCTGGAGTGGGTTGCCATTTCCTTCTCCAGAGGATCTTCCTGACCCCGAGATCGAACCTGGGTCTCTTGCATTGCAGGCAGACTCTACATCTGAGCCACGAGGGAAATCCTAATATTCGTTGCATCTATAAAAAACCTTATCAGTTCAGTTCAGTTCAGTCACTCAGTCATGTCTGACTCAGCAACCCCATGAACCACAGCACACCAGGCCTCCCTGTCCATCACCAACTCCCAGAGTTCACCCAAACCCTGTCCATCGAGTTGGTGATGCCATCCAGCCATCTCATCCTCTGTTTTCCCCTTCTCCTCCTGCCCTCAATCTTTCCCAGCATCAGGGTCTTTTCAAATGAGTCAGCTCTTCTCATCAGGTGGCCAAAATACTGGAGTTTCAGTTTCAACATCAGTGCTTCCAATGAACACCCAGGACTGATCTCCTTTAGGATGGACTGGTTGGATCTCCTTGCAGTCCAAGGGACTCTCAAGAGTCTTCTCCAACACCACAGTTCAAAAGCATTAATCCTTCGGCGATCAGCTTTCTTTATAGTCCAACTCTCACATCCATAATGACCACTGGAAAAACCATATCCTTGACTAGACGGACCTTGGTTGGCAAAGTAATGTCTCTGCTTTTTAATATGCTATCTAGGTTGGTCATAACTTTCCTTTCAAGGAGTAAGCATCTTTTATTTTCATGGCTGCAATCACCATCTGCAGTGATTTTGGAGTCCAGAAAAATTGTTTTCCCATCTGTTTGCCATGAAGTGATGGGAACGGATGCCATGATCTTAGTTTTCTGAATGTTGAACTTTAAGACAACTTTTTCATTCTCCTCTTTCACTTTCATCAAGAGGCTTTTTAGCTCTTCTTCACTTTCTGCCATAAGCTTGGTGTCGTCTGCATATCTGAGGTTCTTGATATTTCTCCTGGCAATCTTGATTCCAGCTTGTGCTTCCTCCAGCCCAGTGTTTCTCATGATGTACTCTGCATATAAGTTAAATAAGCAGGGTGACAATATACAGCCTTGACATACTCCTTTTCCTATTTGGATCCAGTCTATTGTTCCATGTCCAGGCTAGACTATATTCAAATATTGGGATGCCCATTTTCCCTTCATTGGGAGAACTTGTGAGAGCAATGACTTCTATTTACCTTTGTATCCTGAGTTACTAGAATGATGCCTCACACAAAGTAGATATGTATCACATTAGTTTCATGAATAAGTAAACTATAAAAATGAACAAAGCCACCAATTTTGATGATGAATGAAACTGACTGAACTAGCCCTACATTAAGTCAGAATTGATCTACTTGAAAGAGAAATTGTCCTTTGAAGAGCTAATATTAAAGTTGTAAAAAACAAAAATAAAAACACAGTTTATATTTTCTTTCAGGAATGTTTGTTGTTCCTAGGAACAAACATTGTTTGAAACTCACAATCATGTTTTTTTTCCTTCTTTCGTTAGATTTTCATGAGAATTTCAAAACTTGGAAAAATCAGGCAAAACGTTTTTGCTTTGAGCTAATATTCGTTAAATAAAGAGTTGAAGTAGTGGACTTCCTTGATGACTCGGTGGTAAAGAGTCCATTTACGAAAGCAGAAAACATGGGTCCCAGAACAGACATCCCTGATCTGGGAAGATCTCACATGCCTCAGAGCAACTAAGCCCGTGTGCCACAGCTATTGACCCTGTGCTCTAGAGCCCAGGAGCCCCAACTGCTGAAGCCCACAAGCCCTAGAGCCCATGATCCACAACAAGAAAAGCCTCTGCAGTGAGAAGCCCTCCCACTGCAACTAGTGAGTAGCCTCTGCTCACCACAGATAGACAAAGTTCCACAAAGCAATGAAGACCTACACAGCCAAAGCTAAATAAGTAAATAAAGAAATAAATAATCTTTTTCAAAAAGGGTTGAAATAGCTTAGATGAAAAAGTGATGTTACAGGTAAATACAAATGGAAAAAAGACAGTTGTCCCAAGGAGGAACCTGAGCCTGATTGATTCCTATCTGTCAAGAAGGAAAAAGATAGTCTCAAGATTAATACATAAAGCTTTTTTTAATAGAGGAAAGCCCATCATGCAATAAGACAGCTTTGTCTTAGCAAAAACAATTATGGAACCTACAATTCTTACATTTTAAATTTGTCTTTTCCTTGACTATAAACTCTTTGCCAACAGTTTTGATATTGCAAAGGGTGCAGTTCTCTGTAATTTTACAAGCTCATGCCTATTTGTCATATTATTAAATGTTTTAGAGAGAAAATTAGAAATGGTCTTGTCTAAGGTCATGCCCTGAGCCAGAGCAGAGCTCAAATCTCAAGAGTCCTTGACTGTGCTCTCTTTGCCATATCAAGGGTCAAAAACTCCAATGCTTAAAGGAGTCAGACAGCATAAATGAACAAACAGACCAGGCAAAGAGATATTTTTTACTTCTCCAGAGCAGTTTCTCTTTTCAGCTTATAGTACTCTTGGGCTGAATTCCATGTTCCCTCCTTTAACTGAGAGATGGGCATAGAGAAATAAATCTCTACTCCGAGTAAAGCATTAGTGCCATCATGATGATAAATTGAGTGGTGGCACCTCTCACAAAGTGAAGGGTACAGGCCTGTCTGAGGGGATCAGTCCCCACTCAGCTCCAGCTGACTCTTACCATGGGAAATCTGGGTGACCCAGTATTTTATATTCACTGCTTCTTCAAGAGAAACCAAAATCTGGACTGAAAGCGACATCTCTCAATTTTAAAACATTGGCTCATTTTTAAGAACATTATATATCCCAAATAAAGTACATCTGTGGTCCAGATGCCACTTCATACTACACATGTTTGATCTCTGTTTTCTATTGTATTGCATTTCTGTTTTTCCTGTATTCCACCTTTATAAGGAAATGCAAAAAAGAAACAAAAATTCTACTTGTGTATTGTAAGATGGCCTTTTTCCTCTTGATCCTGACCTGAAAGCCATCCTGCAGATGCGACTCCACCCAGCCAGTGTAAGCTTCCTACCTCTCCAAATAGTTCGTAGTCTTTTCTGCCTACTCCTACAACTGCCAGCTCTCAGAGCTGAAATCTGAGAAGATGGAATAAACAAGAAAAGAGTCATAGAGTTAGGGTAGTTTTGTCTATATATTTCTATGGCAACCACTTGGCAAATATAGTTATTGTGGTAAAACTGGTTATTTCATTGAGAAACAAATAACCACTAATGGGACTCTGTGATCTTCTATACTGTGCTAAATGCTAGAGAATAGAACATACGTAGAAAGATCAACCCTTGGAACAGGCACTCCAGACTTTTGAAATGAGTGCTCAGTTATTTGACAGACTGGCTCCTTGTTTATTAATCAGGGTGGGCCTTTACCATCAGATGCTGTGGAAAAACGAACTGCAGCTGACCTTTTAAATCCTGTTCTTCCAGCCATTTTTACTGTTTGGGTGGTACCTCCTATTTTTAATAATAGGTGTTATGATCTGAAAACCATCTCTATATCACTCACCACAACCTTCCCTGCAAAGCTAATTTTACTATCCACATTCTAGAGGTTCAAGAGAAGAGGCTCTGTGAGGTCAAGTAACTTAGATAGCAGAGAATGTAAGTATAGACCATGAGTTTGAACCTAAGCCTTTTCCCAAGACCCATGTTTCAGCTACTATTTTAAAATATAGATTTTATTATTATTCAGGTTTGATGAAACCCGCGCTGCGTGTGTGTGCATGCTCAATCGCTTCAATTGATCTTTGCAACTATGTTGTAGCTGGCCAGTTTCCTCTGCTCATGGGATTCTCCATGCAAGAATCCTGGAGTGGGTTGCTATGTCCTCCTCCAGGGGATCTTCCCATCCCAGTCTCTCGTGTCACCTGCAGGCAGGTTCTTAACCACTAGTGCCACCTGAAAAGCCCCGGAAGCCCGCAGATCAGGAGACAATTACCATTAAAAGGATAACTTGTTATTCCCGGTTCTCAGAAAGCCGGGGCTGGCCACACCATGCAGGGCCACACAGGAAATGCTAGGGTTGTCCCGAGTGGTCTGGTTCCTGACTCTGGGGTGATTACAGCAGGAACATAGTGGCCCATAGAGGAGTTGGTGAGGAGGTGGGCTCTGGATCAGCTACTTTACATATGAAAGACAATGCTCACAGGCCAGTGAGTCCTTCACTATCCCTGGGAATTGGCTAACCATGGAAGGAACAGTCTCTCCAGGGTTACCAGGGCCCCAGATCCCAAAGCATCATAAATATAGAAAATAAAAAGATGTGATTACAATGACCACATTTCCTTTACTTAGACCCAAAAGTCCAAAGCATCTTTTCACTCTGATTTTCTTATATTCTGTAACAATTCAGTCACTAAGTTTGGTGGCTCAGACAGTAAAGCATCTGCCTGCAATGTGGGAGACCTGGGTTCAATCCCTGGGTCAGGAAGATCACTTGGAGAAGGAAATGGCAACCCACTCCAATACTCTTGCCTAGAAAATCCCATGGACGGAGGAGCCTGGTAGGCTACAGTTCATGGGGTTGCAAAGCAGCATGACCAAGCAATTTCACTTTCTTTCAAGTTTGTTTTATTTCCTTCAAAATGTATCTCATTCATCCATTCGAGATGCCAGGCATTATTGTAGGCACAGAAGAATGGGAAATTACAAGGCTTTTGGTTTAAAGAGTTCAGAAGGTAAGGTAAGAGATAGACATATAAACTAGTAATTGAGAAAAACTTGATTAACTTGATAAATGCTACAGTAGAGCAAAGGCAGGGGATATTCATGCCTTGTATTCCCAACATCGGCCTCTGAATCCTGTCTGTGTTTCCTACCCTGTTTTGCCTACCCTGCTGGGTTAATTTTCCTTAACTTGTCATTATTTTGCTCCACAAATCAAAATGATTTCCTACAGCCTATAGTTCAGTAAAACTATAGTCACTTATCTGACTTTTAAGAACCACTGTCAGTCCACACCCTCCTCAGGTACCCATATTTTTACCACTCCATTTATTCTCTAATTTAGTATACAGTTACTCTCTGACCACATGTGCCCCACACAAACAGATACAAATATAAAGGGTGGTAAGTGTTCCCAAGAAGTACATGGTATTCTGTGAGCATGTGGTCCATTATGGTCCATACATCCCACGTGTATTCATTAGATACTTACTGAGCATCTACAGTTGCCAGTCTCAAGGCTAGACCAGTCTCCTGCTGTCTGTACCAGATTTGTCTTTCCATCTTCATATCTCTGCTCATCACTCTACTTTCTGGCATCCCTTGACTGCAGCCCTTTACTCCTCCTCACTGCTTGTTCTTTACTTCTTTCCTTTCGCTACTATGCGTTACATGCGTTTCTTTTTTCCACTCTATCCCAGAACCTAGTCACAGTACCTGGTGAGGTGGGCACTTGGCAAATACCAAGTAACTGCATTCATGCACGTGGTTCACAGGCTAGGTTCTGTGCTTCCTCCGAGAAGCTCATCTAAATCCCCTTTCTCTGACCTCCTAAAGCACTTCCCATAGAAACTAGCATCAAATCAAGTAATGGCTTTAATTATCCATTATTGATGCCAGTGGGTTCATTGTGATGTTCCTACTAGATTACAAACTCTTTAAGGCTCGGATTGTGCCTCATTACAGTAACCGAAAATTGAACCTTTAGGAAGTAAGCATTCAAAACCTGAATGACTTTCTTTCCATTGAAATGACCAATTGCTTTGGTGTTATTTTAAAACATTTTTGCAGCTCTACACAAATGGAGTTTAACACCTTATACCTAGAAGTTCACGAGACAATGTGACATAGTGCTGAAGACCAGAGACTTAAAATTGAGAGACCTAGGTTTGAAACCTAAATCTGCCACTTATTCCCTATGACTCTAGGCAAGTTACTTAATCTCTTCTAGTTTTTTCACCTCCCTGGTGAATAACGGTATCTTCTTTACAGAAGTGTTGTAAGGATAAATGAGATAATGTATGTAAAATGCTTAGCGTAGTATTGGTATATAGTAAATGAGTCAATAAATTTTAGGTGATATCATTTATACTGTTGTTGGCATTATGGTAAGCACACTCTGTGTCCTAGAAACCCTGTTTTAAAAGGAGACTAGGATAGGGAAAGGGGGAGAGGAGCTTACTGAGGCTCAGAGCAGTAAAATGACTTGCACAAAGTCACACAGCTAGTTCCTATCAGAGCCAGAGCCCCAGACCCAGCCTAGGCAACTCCAGAACAAAGCTTCTTTCTCTACACAATCCTGACTCTCTGGAGGCGTGCTCAGAGAAACTGTCTCCATGAGGCCACAGTAACTGGTCTGTTCGTAGTTTGAATGAAAATAAATAGGTCAGAATGGTTGTTTTGGAGACTCATGTAAACACTGAGAAAATACATAGATTAGGTTCAGGAACTCAAGCCGGGTGTTGGGTGTGTTTTAGCAAGCAGAGTCACAGCATGGGGAAACACATCCCTTCCTGATACTTAGCACATGTTATTTTGTTTAGAGCCACCAAGTGGATTAAGGAATAAATCCTAGGCATGGAATTTCAAATGAGAAGACCATTGTCCACAGAGCTCAGACATTTCTGTCTTTGGAAAGCTCTGTCTCACTTTCCCATAGGATAACTTCTCAGTCAGGAGAGGTTCTCTTGACAGCTCTGGGGCAGCTCTTTGGTGCTCTTTTAAACTCGGACTCCCTCCTCACAGTCTCTTTCACTTATCTTTTCCATTAGTAAGATGCAGAGAGTAATTCAAGGTCTGGCACTGCCCTGGGGTGATAGCATGGGGTAACAGGAGGAGGGGGAGATAATGTAACCCAGAGGTCAGTGTTTTTAATACCCAGGTCCCCCTCCCCAATCCCAAACACTTTCTCTGAGTTACACCTCCTTCTCACACCTCTCTCAAACCTCACTCTTAGATCTGACACTACCTGTTGCTACCAGTTCAGCCTTGGGAGTTTCATTTCTTACTGTTCTTCTCTTTAAACTTCTTTGTTTTATAAATTCAAGAAGCCAGCAGTTAGTTAAACAAAGCTAGATTTCTGAAGGAGCTGAGACACTCTTGCTGAGTTAGCTTTCTAGCATTCTTGGCTCCTCTGTAGACAAAGAATTGAAAGAAACAGACATTTTAATCTATCTTCTTCTGGCTTAAACATAAGCTAGAGAAGCTATAAAACTGACCCCTCTCTCTTGTTTTTCAGATAGACCACATGGTGCAGGGCCATGCTGCCTTCCCTGAACTACAAGCCAAGGCCACAGCCAGGTAATGGCTCTCTCTGTTTCCTACAGCTTTCCACGCCCAACTGCACTGGTAACACTGACTAGGCGGCTGCACGATTTTCAGATTCTGTGAGCAATGAAAACGCCTGGCAGTTCTTGGTTATAAGACAGTCATCTGGATGATTCAGAACATACATGTATTCATTTTCTAAACAGCCTGCGATAACTCACAAAGAACCTAGAGATCCCCATAGAATATTCTAGTGACCATGGTTGAGATGCTCTGATGTAGAAGAGGGTGCATGGATTTTGGAGTCAGAACTCCTTGGATTCAAATACAGTTTTTCTGCTTATTAACTGTGTGACCTTAGGTAAGTTATTCGATCTCTCTAAGCCTGTCTTTTCATCTATGAAACAGCATAGTAACTGATAGGAGTGGTTTCTAGAATATATTGTTAAGGGAAGAAAGCAGAGTATAAAGGAGATTTGCAGTATACTCTTTCTTATGTAGAAAGAAGGTGATATAAGAAAATATATGTGTATCTACTCATTTATGCTAAAGAAGTATAGGAAAGTTAAATCAGAAACTAGTGATGTTATTAACTATAGAGGGGTGTGGGTAGGAATGAGATGGAAATAATGGGGAAATGGGAACAGGGTAGTAGGAGGGAACAACACTTCTTTGAGTATGCCTTCTTATATAACTCTAACTCTTAGAATCATGATGACACTTCATGTCCCTCTAAAAATAAATAATAGATAGATGGATAGGGGGATGGATGGATGGATAGATAGATACTTTGGATAGGTGTGTCTGATGGGGGTGAAATGCAAATAGTAGAAAAAAAAGAACCTATTATATTAATAGTAACATGATCACACTAACAGGGATTTGAGAAAGAAAAAAACTAACCTGAGTAACTCTGAGAAAGAATATTTTGAGAGTATGCTGTATGGCTAAAGATAGAAATAATTACATAAATAATATACTGTTATTAATGAGTTTGTTTTTGATAGTATCAGTTAGCTATTCTGAAAATCCTTTATGTGTATACTGTAGTTGAGCAGAAAAATAGATTTTTTTTTTTTTGCAGATGATGAGAGCCAGGTTTCCCATAGACAAGAAAAGGAGAAGGTTAGAATGAACAGTATGGTAATGGATGGAAATCAGAGGTATCAGTATCAACTTGTGGCTTTTTAGTTTATTTATTGTTGGATCTAGGTAGAAATAAATATAGATACATATATTTATGTGTGAGTAGGTGTGACATATTTATTTGTTCTCTAGCGATCTCTGCTGAGATGGCTTAGAAGTAATGACACCATCATAGCAATGTGTACACCTAACACCCATGGTTACCAAAAAGGAAAGTTGGGGAAGGATTAAATTAGGAGTTTGGGATTAATAGATACAAACTACTATATATATATATATATATATATATATATATATATATATAAAACAAGGGCCTACTCATAGCACAGGAAACTGCATTCAATATCTGGTAATAAGCCATAATGGAAAGGAATATGTGTATATGTGCAACTGAATCACTGTGCTGTATACCTGAAACTAACACAACATTGTAAATCAACTGTATTTCAAGTAAATAAATAAAATTAGTGAGTGAGAGTCTGATACAAAGCAGGGTATTCAAACAGGGGCTCTGTAACAGCCTAGAGGGATGGGATGGGGAGAGAGATGAGAGGGAGGTTCAAAAGGAAGGAGATATATGTATACCTATGGCTGATTCATGTTGAGAGGTTTGACAGAAAGCAAGTCTGTAAAGCAATTATCCTTCAATAAAAAAATAAATAATTTTTTTTAAAGCAGGGTCCCATAGTATTTCACTGTAAGATATTTATTAAAAGAAAAACAGTGAAGAAATCTTAACTTCACAGTGGAGAAATTTGGCAGGCAATACCTTACCCAAGACTAGCAATACTGGCAATAAGATCCATCAGCATCGTGGACCTCATTTTATGATGCACTGAGAAGAATACAACATCATTTTGACAATGTTTAACCAAAAATGCGTCACCTCAGTGTAAACATGAGGAGATATTATGCAAACCCAAATTGAGCGACATTCTACAAAATTATTAGCAAACACACCTCAAAGATTATGAAATTTAAGGAATTACTAGAGAACTGTCTCAGATTTGAAGAGAATAAGATGCTACTGTATCTGGAAACAATATATGATCATGGGTTGGTTTTGATCTTAGCCAGAAAAAGGCCATTAGTGGGGAAAAACTGTCAACATTCAAATAAGTATAGAGATTAGTAGTACTATGGTGTTTGTGTTAATTTCTTAGATGATGAGTATAAGGGAAGTCTGCATACTGTTTTTGCAATTTTTCTGTAAATCTAAAATGATTTTGGAAAAAGTTTGAAGAGTAATTATCAGATTAATTTCATGATATTAATGCTAGTTGTTGGGGTTTTTAACAAAAATAAGGTATTTTATAATATTATCAGAGAAGTTCCATCAGTGTAGCTAGTACGTAGCAAAAGGGAGAAAGTCTAAGGTGAAGGTTATTATCATAAATTCTGGAACCAAATTTCCTGTCTCAGCTTCAGCCCTTAGTAGCTTGTCACCCTCACAACTTATTTAACCTCATTGTGCCTTCTTCATACGTCACGCTACAGGAAAATAATAGTAAGCACCTCATTAGGTTGTTGAGAAAATTAACTGAATTTGAATAATGTCCGGGATACAATGACACTTGCTGAGCTGTAACAGGTATTCAGTAAATGATAGAGATAGTGATAAAAGGGGTTGTAGTCACTTGTATTAGACATTTCCATTCCACCAAGGGACATACATTCATGGCAAGGCACACCTGCACAGAGCAGAAGGAAGTGCATACTGACTAGAATATAAACACTGTGTTGTCAGGGTATAGAGGGGGTTTGAACCCAACCAAGAGTCTCAGAAAGGCTTCATATGTTTTTCCTTCTAGAAGTCTCTAGTACAAGGTCATTACCATTGTACTAGAGGGATCACACCACTTAACCAATAATTAGCATTTTAGTTGGCTTAGAAACCACATAACCTAGAGGAGGGATGCCTAACCTCAGATCATCAGTGAACTGCTAATTGTGTGCAGAGTTTTGTTGATTACATATTTATGTGTGTATTTCTGGAAAGAGAGGCCATAGCTTTTATCAGATTCTCGAGGAGATCCAGCATTTATAAACCTCTAACCCACAGAACTCAATGCAAAAGAGTATAATGCTGGGAGGGATTGGGGGGTGGGAGGAGATGGGGACGACAGAGAATGAGATGGCTGGATGGCCTCACCGACTCGATGGACATGAGTTTGGGTGAACTCTGGGAGTTGGTGATGGACAGGAAGGCCTTGCATGCTGTGATTCATTGGGTCGCAAAGAGTCGGACACGACTGAGCGACTGAACTGAACTGAACTGAACTGAACCCACAGAAAAGAGCACAGATACAGAGTTCCAAGATCTGGATTCAAATCCCAGATCTCATATGCATTGTTGTGTGAACCTTAGTTTCCTTAACTGACTTGGAATAGTAGACAGGAGAGAGCCAGTTGTGGGTAGCTCCAAGAATTTGAGTATTTGGAAAGCCTTCATAAACTTGATACAATGACAATGTCAGCCACCACTACCACAACTTCTACTGCTATTACAAATGATCATAAAAGAGGAGGATTTTTTTGGAGGGGATTGTTCTAGGGTTAAGCAGCAGATGTCCGTCATCCATCACCTGCCTGCCTTCTCAGGGAGTAGCAAGAACACTGGACTGGGAATCAGAGGTCTTGGCTTCTTGTACTGATTCTGCCATAAATCTCTTGATGACTCAGTTTCCTCACCCATAAAATTACAATAATACCACCCTGCTTAACTTGTTTTCCAAGTATTATGAGGATGAAAGTAGACCATGGGAATGCCAGTCTCTGAAGACCTTAAAGCTCAACACAAACCTAAGGGATAGTTTAGACTTTGCCATGAAATACTCAAAATTTCCAGAACTTTTTTCTGTAGCTGAACCTCATGTAAGTAGTTCTGACTGAAAATAGGGAGAAAGAATTTATGGATTAGCATGCAAACTCAGAGAAACCATAGCATAGGGTGGTCCAGAAGCATTAATTTATAGAATTCACTCTTAAAGTCAGGCTAGATTTAAATCCCACATCTCTTCACGTGCCAGCTGACTTCAACCCCCTTTCCAACTACCTCTATATTTTTCCTTCTCTTTAGAGCTAAGTTGCCCCAAAGCACTGCCTATACTCCTGGTCAGTTTCCTCACTCCTCCCTTGCCCACTCACGTTTGAATTCTGTCATTATCAGCCCCTGAAACATTTAATATTCCAGTTTTCAGCAAACACTGGATTCCTTCCAGTCCCTTTCCTTGAGCTCCCAGCTGCATGCGGCACCAGTGATCACTCCTCTCTTTCCAATACTCTCTTCCCTTGATTGTCTAGAATGTCGTCTTCACCCAGTTTTGCTCCTGTATGTCTGACTTTTTCTTAATCTCCTTCTCAAGTTCATGATCCTCTTCTTGATCACTGACATCAGAGTTCATCACAGCGACATTCTTGGAGCTATTCTTTCTTTGTGGTCTTTTTCCATAACCCCATCTACATCCTTGGCTTCATTTAATTCTATATTTTATCTCCAGCTCATATATTTAGTAGGCATTCAGCGTTGATTCTCTTCCCTTCTAGTTTCCTTCTATTATCTTGCAAAGGAAAATGTGTCTCTATTTATCAGATCTATAAATAGACTGTATCAGGACTATAGCACTCACTATACTTCAGATCTTAGAACCAAATAAGAACAGTTGGTATTATGTGAAGTTGGTTATTTGGAATGGACAACAAATCTCTTGGAATGAAAAACTGTATGCCCCTTTTGGTGTGACTTGAGGCTCTCTGAAAACAGCAATGCAGGTCACCCCTGTCTCAGAGCTTAGCATCAGCAAATCCTATTTGAAACCATAGAGATAAATGTTGATAAACAGACTTAGTATTTTATACTCTCCATGTACTGTCCTCCTAGAGTTCATCCTGAAGAGGACTGTTTTATGAACTTATGAAGTGAGTAAACAGTAACTAGATGTACCCATGCACCTAAATGACAACCAGAGTCTCTTTCTATGTGGGGCCAAATATCCAAATATTTTACTGCTTTGCCAGAGATCAGCTTCCATTGGTTATACCTTCAGGTCTTTTCCTCTAGCCTGCCTATTATTTTCTTACTTTTCTTAAAGACTCTTTACCAATGTTTCAGAATGAGGTTATGGTGATGGCAGGATTTGGTGGGAAGATAATAATCCATAAGTGCTGGATTCGAGGTTGGCAGCAGAGCCAAGGTTAAAATCTGGGTCCTCTGACCGTCTGCTAAGTGTCTTATGAACACTTATGGTATAACAGTGAACAAAGAAATAAAGAAGTCCCTGTTTCCATGGAAACTATGGTCATGCACATACACATACATGTCTGTATATGTGTATCTGAAGAGAGAGAGAGAGCACAGACTCCAGGAACTGGTCAGCATTCTACAGAAAAAATAGAGATGAATAAGGAGACATAGAGTGAGACGCGTTGAGGCGATGGATGGGAGTATTTCAGGTGGGGGAGCCATCCTTCATTAGGTTGCACTCAAAGAGGACTCTGAATAAAGAGAGGGAACAAGCCATGATTATGCAAAGAAGATCCCTTTGGATGAAAGGAGCAGCAAGTCCCATGGCCTGGATGCAGAAGTCAGCTTGGCAAACTCAGTAGACATTGTAAAGGTCACTATGGCTGGACCAAAGTGGAAGAGAATGGGGGACAGATGAGAGCTGAAATTTAGCCAAAGGTAAAACCATGTGGGTCATTGTAGAAAGCTGTGAGACCACTGGACTTTATTAAAGACTTTTGTTTAAAAGGATGACTTGGTGTGCTCTATAGAGAATAAACTAGGCCCTTGGTGGGAAGAGGGGTCAGTGGAATCCAGGGATCCTGACCTCAGAAGGCTAATAATCTCCTGGAGGAGGAGGACTGGAGACAGAGAAGCCCAGCCCCATTCTGAGCTACTTTTGCAGCTCTCACTTTTGCAGGCAGTGGTGTGATTTTGTTCACTTCCAGTCTCTCAGAGGTGCAAGGTTCTGCTAATTCCCATCCTCTTGCTCAATCTGTGTTTCTTTTATCCCACTTCCCCTGGAGTTTTTTGTTATTCCTTTGAGGACAATCAGTTTTTCTTGATCTGATTTCTTCCTCAAACCTCTTTTGTTTCTGGGATTTCTATAATCCCACTGAGGATCACTTTTAAAATGTACTGGTCTCCCATGTGCCAAATCTCAGGGTATATCTAAATCTTTCCATTAAAATCTGTATAAATTCCCTCTGGAGAAAGAAAGGCCAAGAACATTTTTTAAGAATTTGCAATGTGCCTAGCACTGTGCTTAGTGATAATTATATATATATATATATATATGTAAAATCTCATTTAATTCTAGATGAGGAAATGAGTATTATAGGGACTCCACTTGTAATCACTGTCCTCACTGTCCATTCTTGTGTTCCCTTGGCCTGTATGGATTCTTCAACCTTGGTCCCTCACTCCAACAACTGGGACCATCAGTCTATCAGCAAGTATTTACTTAGGCTCCCCTGAGCTCTAGCAATCATAGAGCCAGGGTGACAATATTAACACTTTTTATCCCCTAGGGTGTGCCAGGATAATCAGTAAATTCTTGATGTCTCTTGGATGAGAAACATTTTTTTAAACAGACATAAGCTGGATATTACAATGCCTTTGTTTGGCTTCTGTTCTTCAGGCAAGTATAAGAAAGTGCTCATTATGGTGCTAAGAAGACTGAGGGCTATGCTGACTTAGGAAATCAATTCTTTATTTTCTGCCTCTCAGCAGATTCACTGCAGCCCAACATGGCGCCTGGCACATAAGTGGAAGCAGGGGGGTGGATGTCACAAGATGATTATTCCTTTTCTCTGACCTCTTCTGTGGGATACATCCATATTCCTGGAAGGCTGTGTTCATGCGACTACAGAAATCTACTCTATGGCAGCCCTGTGCTACATTGAGATGGAGAGGTTAAAAAATAACCTCTAATATTCCATGTGGGATCAATATTTATTCACTCTATACTTCAGTAGAGTGTGATCACTCACCTAGAGCCAGACATGTTGGAATGTGAAGTCAAGTGGGCCTTAGAAAGCATCACTACGAACAGAGCTAGTGGAGGTGATGGAATTCAAGTTGAGCTATTTCAAATCCTGAAAGATGATGCTGTGAAAGTGCTGCACTCAACATGCCAGCAAATTTGGAAAACTCAGCAGTGGCCAAGGACTGGAAAAGGTCAGTCTTCATCCCAGTCCCAAAGAAAGGCAATGCAAAAGAATGGTTTTTCCCGTGGTCATGTATGGATGTGAGAGTTGGACTATGAAGAAAGCTGATTGCCGAAGAATTGATGCTTTTGAACTGTGGTGCTGGAGAAGACTCTTGTTGAGTCCCTTGGACTGCAGGGAGATCCAACCGGTCCATTCTAAAGGCGATCAATCCTGGGTGTTCATTGGAGGGACTGATGCTAAAGCTGAAACTCCAATACTTTGGCCACCTCTTGCGACGAGTTGACTCACTGGAAAAAACTCTGATGCTGGGAGGGATTGGGGGCGGGAGGAGAAGGGGACGACAGAGAATGAGATGGCTGAATGGCATCACCGACTCGATGGACATGAGTTTGAGTGAACTCCGGGAGTTGGTGATGGACAGGGAGGCCTGGTGTGCTGTGATTCATGGGGTCGCAAAGAGTTGGACACGACTGAGCGACTGAACTGAACTGAACTGAACTGAGGATTACCAGATACAAACTACTATATATAAAATAGATAAACAATAAGGTTCCACTGTATAGTGGAGGGAACTATATTCTATACCTTATAATAAACTATAGAGAAAAGTAATCTGAAAAAGAATATATATATATATAAAACACCCATTCATATATGCCTGTGTATATACATATATGTGTATGCATGTTTTTATGTGTATGTGTATATGTGTGTGTGTGTGCTTAGTCACTTCAGTCATATCTGTCTTTGTGTGACCCTATGGACTGTAGCCTGCCAGGCTCCTCTGTCCATGGGATTTCTTAGGCAGGTATACTGGAGTGCGTTGCTATGCCCTCTCCAAGTGATCTTGCCAACCCTCGGATCAAACCTGTGTCCTGTGTCTCCTGCATTGCAGGTGAATTTTTACCTGCTGAGCCACCGGGGGAGCCCAGGTTATTTATATATAAACTGAATCGGTTTGCTGTATACCAAGAACTAACATAGCACTGTAAAACAACTATACTTCAATTAAAAATAAAAAGAGTCTTGAACAATGATTACCATAAGCAGGTAAAGGAGGCAAGGAAGAGAATTCTACGAGAGAAGGAGAATATGCAAACATTCAGAGGTTAAGACCTGCATACTTTGAAAAATCAGAAGTAGTTTACTGTCACTGGAGCATGATGTGTGCAGGGGTGAGGAGGGAGGAGGAATGGAAAACATGTCTGTAGTATGGAACAGTGTGATAAGGACTAAATAAGAAAGAACATCTATGTCAAACAAGGAAATTTATGCTTTATCTTGAGGGCAATGGGAAGGAGCCACTAAAAGTTTTAGGTAGGTATGGAGTCATAATCAGTTGCATTTTCAATGAACCACCCAGGAAGGAGTGCAGAAAACCCAGTTGGAGGGGACAATATTTCAACAGGGGAGATAAGTTGAGGCCAAAGCTCTAATCTGGGCATTTAAGGAGGCATGCATAAAGAGTGGCAGTTGCACAAGCGAAAAGTATGCTGGTTAGAGGAATATTTAAAATAATAAATTGACAGATTCTGATGAAAACCTAAGTTTGGAAACTGAGGGACAAAGAGAAGTCAAATATGATACCCTCTCTGATTCTGCCCCTAAAATGATTGAGCAATCACTTAAGTGAGCTTGTTGTTGTTGTTTAGTTGCTAAGTCTTGTCCAGCTCTTTTGTGACCCCATGGACTGTAGCCACCAGGCTCCTCTGTCCATGGTATTTCCCAGGCAAGAATACTGGAGTTGGTTGCCATTCCTTCTCCAGGGGA
Source organism: Moschus berezovskii (assembly GCF_049115385.1). Classification (NCBI taxonomy): domain Eukaryota; kingdom Metazoa; phylum Chordata; class Mammalia; order Artiodactyla; family Moschidae; genus Moschus; species Moschus berezovskii. The sequence continues at coordinate 34,860,377 of NC_142463.1, forward strand.
TCTTCCTTGCCTAAGGATCAAACCCATGTCTCCTATGTTGCAGGCAGATTCTTTACCACTGAGCCACCAGGGAAGTTAAGTGAACTTGACTTTGGTCAAACCAAAGAGCATAGAAGGAAGATTGAGTATGTCAGAAAATACAATGTGTGTCCTAATAGGTATCTTTAGTTCAAGTCCCTTTGGGCTTCCAGGGGGAAGCATTTGATGGGTGCTTGAATATTTGACATGGAACTCATCACAGAGAAAGAAGCTGGAGATAAGGGCATATATTTGGAAGTCTTCAGCACTAGATAGTTAACTGGAGCTGTGAAAGGAAGATGGAATCATCCAAGGGTAGAGAAACAATGAGAAGAGGACCATGGACTGGACTCTGGGAGTCTTCATATACTTAGGGACAAACAGAGGAAGAGGACCAGCTGGAGAGGAGATCGGAAACCAAAAGAGAATTGTGGCCTAGAAACAAGGGGATAAAAACAAATGAGTAATGAATGATCATGCGGTACAAAATGCAAAAGACAGTTCAAGTGAAATAAAGGTAAATCATGGTCCATTGGCGATAGTGACAAAGAGGGGACTGATCTTTATGGTGGGACCGGTCTCAGTGGAATGGGGTGGGGTAAGGGAGAGGGGAAGTTCAAGCAGAATACCTTTTGCAATGGGTCAAGAATGAGGAGCTAGAAAGAGTGGAAGTTTCTTTTCCAAGACTTTCTCTTTCTCCTAGAAAGGGCACAAATTCTTCTTACACCATATGTTCTGATTTGGGATTTGAAAGTGTGGTAACCGTACTTTAGGGCAGCCTGTGGATCCAAAGAATTAAATGATTTATGGAGAAGGAAAGGAGAGATTCCAGGGGTCCTGTCTGCATTGAAGATTGTGAGCCATAAAGTCTGGGAAAAAAAAAATCTTCCCTGACTCATATTTTTAAAAAACTAGAAATGAATGTCCTGTGATAGAAACAAGAGGGAACTATTTATCGATCATCTATCATTTTGTAGTGCTCAGGACTCCATATCTAATCTTCAGAGCAGCCTATAAGGTAAAAGTATTGGCCCTGATGGCAAAAAAGTAAACCAGGCTTGGAGAGGTTTAGTATGTCTGGTCAGCCACCTGGGCTCACAGTGAAGTCGCTTTGTGATTGTTGAAACTGTATTTTCTTCATATGCACCAAGACTAGGAGAGCAAGGATTTCTCTCTGTAAGAGAGGATATATGAACCTGGAATTTTCATGAGAATGAGGGAGACAGATCCACTAAGAACAGTTTATATATGATTCCCAAGCTAAAAGAGGGCAGACCGCCATTTGGGAAGAATTGATAAAACATACAAACTGAGACAAAATCAGAACCAAAAAGGCACCATGTAAGGTTAAAATTATGTGAATAATGATGTGCATTTGTTATTTTAATGTTTTCCAAGTGCATTTCATTTTGAATGATATACTCAGATAGCACACATGGTAAGGGATAATTGAAAAAATGTGCAGGAGAATGGCTGCATTCAAAGAATAAACATACAGCTGTGAGGAGGTTAGGAGTCAAAGGGGTAAGCATATGCCCCATCCCCCAGGGATCTCATTAGTGCATGAGTGACCATATATGTAGAGGCTAAATGAATCTCACTGTTTGCAAAGACCCACAGTAAATGAGACAATGACGAATCAATAGTAATTAGGCCAATAGATTCTTATTGACCCAGATGTCTGAAACCAAATGCCCTGCTCTGAGATTCCTTGAGAGACAAAAGATTTATAGACATGTGCTTTTTTTTTTTTTTTTAAATCCCTTAACTCTAAGTGCAGTGATGTTTTTCTGAAGCTAGAATTAATGCAGACTCTTGACTTCTAGGTGGAAAGGATGTTCTATGGCCATTGTTGATGGGGTGATTCTGTTGAACCAGGAGTAGAGAAGCTGGGAAATGTAAAAGCAGGGTACAGTCATATTCTCCCCAGATTTGTGGTTCTGACCTTATCATCTGTGAAGACCTCGGAGGACTTTTGCCTAACACTATCATGCATGCACTGTGCTCAGTTGCTTTAGTCATGTCCCACTGTATAGACTGTTGCAACCCTTTAGATTGTAGCCCGCCAGGCTCCTCTGTCCACGGGATTCTCCAAACAAGAATAGTGGAGTGGATTGCCATGCCCTTTTCCAGGGGATCTTCCCAACCCAGGGGTCAAGACTGAGTCTCCTGCATCTCCTACATTGCAGGAAGCTTCTTTACTGCTGAGCCACCAGGGAAGCCCAACAGTATCATAGAATCATTCTAAAACAGAGCTTAAACTTGGGGCTTTGACACATCATCCCTGGCCAGAGATACAGAAAGCACATGGCTTCAGAATCACAGAGAGGGTTTAAGTTTGAACTTGGTCACATGTCTTCACTCCTTACACATTTCCTTTATAAGGGGTGTTACTGGTACCTGGCTCACTGGGTTGTGGTTGAAGGCCAGAGGAAGAAGGAGCAGCAGTTAACGTTGCTGTGGTTAGTAAGCCTTTTCCCAACAAGATCTTCATTTTCTGATGTAGGTTGAAAGATTTTTCCAAAGGGAAATGAGATGTCAGGTCAAGGACCAAAGAGAGTGCCTGGTAAAGAGGACTGTCCACACCTCCACCCAGCACACATCTCACACACACACATACACACACACACACACACACACATTCTCACATACACATGCAACTGCCCACACCTCCACCCAGCACACATCACACACATCTCACACACACACACACACACACACACACACATACACACACGAGAGTGCCTGGTAAAGAGGACTGTCCACACCTCCACCCAGCACACATCTCACACACACACATACACACACACACACACACACACATTCTCACATACACATGCAACTGCCCACACCTCCACCCAGCACACATCACACACATCACACACACACGCGCACACACACACACACGAGAGTGCCTGGTAAAGAGGACTGTCCACACCTCCACCCAGCACACATCACACACACACACACACACACACACACACACACACACACATTCTCACATACACATGCAACTGCCCACACCTCCACCCAGCACACATCACACACATCTCACACACACACACACACACACACACACACATACACACACACACGAGAGTGCCTGGTAAAGAGGACTGTCCACACCTCCACCCAGCACACATCACACACACACACACACACACACACACACTCTCACATACACATGCAAGTACTTACATAGATTAGTTTTGTTTTTCTATATTTTCTATTTTGGAGTTCTATATAAAATTTATATACTGTAAGAGTTTGAAAAATACCACTTGTTTATACCTGATATAAAAAATTTTCAGGAATTTCATAGGATCCAGAAAGACATTCAGTTTCACAAAACTAGAACTAGGAATCTCTGAGCTGTACTCCTAAAGCATTTTAAATGTAAATAATAAATATGTTAGGTATCTTATGTATCAACATCCCTTGGTCATTGATCTCCTATACTTTTTTACTTGCCATTATTCAAGCTGTGTTTTTATACTTTAAAGCTATGGTTCCAAGGGCAACAGTGGGTGGTGGCATGGGATACTGGTCCACTTTCTTCTAGAATTGTCAGTTTAAGAGAAGGAAGCACCTTTAACGAGAGGAAGGTTAACCAACTTTAATCTTTGTGTCATGCAATGAGATTTCACCCAGTCAGGTAAAATTTCCCACTCATTATATGTATGGAAAACTGAAGTTCAGAGAGGTTAAGTCACTGGCTTATGTCACCCGGTGAGAACAGGTAGAACCAGGATCTCTATCCAGCATGGTCTTGGGATAGAGATCCTGGTTCCGCCTGCCCTAAGCCCATCCTCCCAAGCCCAACCTCTCTGGCTCTCTCTCAAGTAAATAGACTGAGACAATGAGAAAGGTCATCTCTTTCATTCTACATATGAAGAAACTAAGGTTTAAAAAGAACAAGAACTAATGTGTTGTCATTGGGTAGGTTTGGGTTGGAAATCAAGTCTCCCAGCTGTTGATCCCAACTGCATCCAGCCCATCCTATCACTGCTTTCAGCAAACTCCCATCCTGAGTCTGGGAACTTATATTTGTCTCCATATGTCAAATTATTATTACAATTAGTAATACTGATTTTTAAAAACCCTTTACATATGTACAGCACTGTACAGTTTGCAAAATCGTGTATCTTCACCTGAATAGTCTCCTTTGATCTTCACAATAATCCTATGAGGTCAGTTGGGCAGGAATTGTAATGGCTTTTTTTTTTTTTACAGATGCAAAGAGAGTGGTTCAGAAAGTTTGAATAACTTTTTCATGGTTACATACCTACAATGGAGAAAAGCCATTCTTGGATCTGGTCTTCCGAGTCCAGACCTTTCCACCTTCCACCAGGACAGGCTTCCTGTCCTTGGTGAGAGCACTATGTGATCTGAGAGTGTGGTTTGCTGATTTCTGTAAGTTGGGGTAGCTTCTTTGCTGAAGCTTTTGGGACCCCACTTACTTTCTGGATCTGATGTGGGAGTACAAACAGTTTCTTTCTACAGAGCAGTTTGCTCCCTGACCCTACCCCCCCTTTTAAAAACAACATCCTCTTCTCTTCCAGACGCCAGAGTATATATGCATATTTGAACAGTCACCTGGATCTGATTAAGAAGGCTCAGCCTGTGGGTTTCCTCACTGTTGATTTACATGTTTGGCCAGATTTCCATGGCAACCGGTCTCCCTTAGCAGATCTGACACTAAAGGGCATGGTAAGTAACAGTCAGTTCTTGCATGAAGGTGAAGGTGGGCCAAAGGGCTCCATAGTTGGAAGAAGCAAAGTTGAGGAGAAGGAAAAAAGAGGAAATATAAACAAAGTCGGCCAATAGCCCACTGGCTTCTTGCAGATGTACTGCTGTTGAGAAGGTTCTTGCAACTACACAGGACGATCTGCTGAAAGTTCTCATTGTTTCTGAGCCAACCTTGAGAGTGTTAAAAGCGGGATTTCTTGCTTATAGCTACTGCTGCCTCTTTGTCCCATGGAGCGACTAGAAGTTGTGAGCCTGCCTATGCAATTTTTCTATTTACATCAGTTTGTGGAGTCATGCTTTCCATCTCCATCTCCAGGCTGCTGGGTAAATAAGTGGTAAATAATACCACCCAAGGTCTGTCTTGCCACAGCCACACATCTGCCTAGGCTCTGAGTCAGGGATGTTCAGAGTGTAGGCTAACATTATTGGAATTTCAGAAAAACATTGGTAAAAGTAAAATAAAGTTAATAACTTAGGTTAGTGGGTAAATTCAGCTGTTAGTTACCTTTAGACTCACTTTAGGTTCAGAGATTTGGGGCTGGAGGTGCCAGCATGACCTTGGTGGAAGTGCTCACAACCACCTAAACTAAGAGATAATATCTCAATGGCCAAGCAAGATTGGGTGGCTAAGAGTAGCTTAGCACCAAGAATCGTGTTTGAGGATGGATGAAGCATGTGAAAGCTAGAGAAAAAGAGATAAACTTTAGGTCCAAGAGGCCAGGAGAGACCACAAACAGGAAAAGAAGCCATGAATTCAGAATCCAGATGTCCCATTGAGAAGCATAGTATGAGGTGCATTAAGGCAGGGCTTTAGAATGGAAGCCCTAAGCAGTGCAAGCTTTATGCACTGTGTGACAGCGGAGCAGGCCTGCTGGCTTGAGGAACTTCAAGACTTAACAAGCTTTGGTTTTGTGGTTAATTCTGTTAGGATTATTTTAAATATTTTTGTGTAGCCAACAGAAAGACCCAGTCTTTACTTTCATTACCTATTTGACACAACTTCTGTGTATAAAAGGGAGTCATGATAGAAAAGGAAATTGGACATAGCAAAAGCAATGTCTGTCTGGAGTCCATGAAACGTGCCCGTACAAAAAATAATGAACTTGGCTTCCTATTTGACCCATGGAAACAGAAGAGGAATGTCCGGAGAGGTCCATGTGCCCTAGGCTACTTTCAGATGACTGACTTTCTGGGTACAAACAGAACTTAAGGGAAGGACACATTTTGTATGAGTACAAAAATCGATGTTTTAGAGACAAATATCTAAAGCAATATATAGGAGACACTTAAAATGTTAAAGAAGGGTCTTCCCTAGCAGTTCAGTGGTTAAGACTCCATGCTTCCACTGCAGGGGACCCAGGTTCAATCCCTGGTTGGGGAACTAAAATGCCACATGTCACATGACACAACCAAAAAGAAAAAGAAAAAAGAAATAGAATGAAAAACTGGAAACAAAGAAAGAAAAATTAAAACTTTTAAAAAATGTTAAAGAAGTTAAGAAGGATGACTGGTTCATAAAATGACCCCCTCCAGAAAAGCAGGGTTTTATCATAAAATGATCGTGTCTCTGAAGTCCGGGGCTTGGATCCAGAGTCCTTCCCTTAGGGTCCTTACCTTGCGGCACCTGCTGTACCAGCTTCACCACCCAGCATGGCAAGTGCCATGGCTTCCCAAGGGCTTTGTCTGTTTCTTAAAACCAACTCTGACATCTAGAGACTTAAGAATTGCCATCATCAGGAGTCCAATAAAGTTAGTTCAAACACAGAATGGGATTCCAAACAAGCCAATGAGTGCTTCGAAGAGCATCTGTCTTGTCAGATTAAGTACAAATAGGTATGTACTCACCAAAGGAGATGTCTTGCATGGGGACAGATGCCCAACTGTATTAAAAAATCCTGCTATATTTAAAAAAATATAATCTCTCTGTTGAAGCAGTATATGAATACAGGTTTGTTTGTTGATGTATTTAATGTCTTGGCCATGCAGTGCAGCATGTGGGTTATTAGTTCCTGACCTGGGATTGAACCTGCACCCCCTACAAGTAGAAGCACAGTCTCAACCACTGGACCGCAAGGGAAGTCCCTGTATTTACATTTTTAGAAGTTTTATTGTTTTATAAACATACTTCATACATCACCTGGTGTTTCTTAGCAGGGATTTCCCTTCATGATTGCCCTTGGGTTGGCCTTACCTTTGAATAGCTATCATTCTATGAATTTACCTCACAAAATTGGAAGGAGAAGATGACCTAGATAAGATACAAGAAAGGAAATTCTAGGCTAGAAATTTTTCCCCAAATCTCATTTTTTTAATTTATTTAATATTGGAGTATAGCTGATTTACAATGCCGTGTTAGTTTCAGGTGTAACGACAAAGAGATTCAGTTACACGTATACATATATCTGTTCTGTTTCAGATTCTTTTTCCATATAGGTTATTACGAATATTAAGTAGAGTTCTCTGTGCTATACAGTAGGTCCTTGTTGATTATTTAATATATAGTAGTGTATATATCGGAGAAGGCACTGGCAACCCACTCCAATACTCTTGCCTGGAAACTCCCATGGACGGAGGAGCCTGCTAGGCTGCAGTCCATGGGGTCGCTAAGAGTTGGACATGACTGAGTGACTTCACTTTCACTTTTCACTTTCATGCATTGGTGAAGGAAATGGCAACTCACTCCAGTGTTCTTGCCTGGAGAATCCCAGGGATGAGGGAGCCTGGTGGGCTGCCGTCTATGGGGTCACACAGAGTCGGACACAACTAAAGTGACTTAGCAGCAGCAGCAGCAGTGTATATATGTTAATGCCAAACTCCTAATTCATCCCTCCCCAACACCTTTCCCCTTTGATAACCATAAGTTTGTTTTTGAAGCCTGTGAGTCTGTTTCTGTTTTACAAATAAATTCATTTGTATTATTTTTTTAGATTCCACATATAAGTAATGTCATTGATATTTGTCTTTCTCTGCCCAACTTATGTCACTTTTTTTAGCGTGATAACCTCTAGGTCCATCCATGTTGCTGCAAATAGCATTGTTTCATTCTTTTGGATGGCTGAGTAATATCCCATTGTATATATGTACCACATCTTCTTTGTCCATTCAGCATCTGTCAATGAACATTTCAGTTGCTTCCATGTCTTGGCTATTGTAAATAGTGCGGCAATGAATGTTGGGGTACCTGTATCTTTTAAAATTACGGTTTTCTCCAAATATTTGCCCAGGAGTGAGATTGACGTATCATATGGTAGTTCTGTTTTTTGTTTTCTTAAGAAACCTCCATACTGTTCTCCACAGTGGCTATACCAGCTTACATTTCCACCAACAGTGTAGTAGGGTGCCCTTTTCTCCACACCCTCTCTAGCATTTTTGTTTGTAGTTTTTGATTGTGGCCATTCTGACTGATGAGGTGATGACTCATTGCATTTTGATTTGCATTTCTCTAATAATCACAAAGAATCAGACATGACTTAGCAACTGAACAACAACAACAACAGATAATTAGTAGTGTTGAGCATCTTTTCATGTGCCTTTTGGTCATCTGTATTTTTTTTTAGGGAAATATCTATTTAGATGTTTTGCCCATTTTTTATTAGGTTGTCTGGTTTTCTAGATTGAGATGCATGAACTGCTTGTGTATTTTGGAGGTTAATCCCTTGTCAGTTACTTCATTTGCAAATATTGTCTCCAATTTTCTGGGCTGTCTTTTGGTTTTGTTTATGGTTTCCTTTTCTGTGAAAAAGCTTCTAAATTTAATTAGGTCCCATTTGTTTATTTTTGTTTTAATTTTCATCAATCCTAAGAGATGGATCCAGAACGATATTGCTGTTATTTATGTCAAAGAGTGTTCTGTCTGTTTACTTCTAAGAGTTTTATAGTATCTGGTCTTATATTTAAGTCTTTAATCCATTTCAAGCTTATTTGTTGTATGGTATTGGAGAATGTTGTAGTTTATTCTTTAACATATAGCTATCCAGTTTCCCCAGCACCACTTATTGAAGAGACTGTCTTTTCTCCATTGTATATTCTTTCCTCTTTTGTCATAGAATAATTGAACATAGATGTGTGGGTTTATTTCTGAGCTTTCCATCCTCCTCCATTGATCTATATTTCTGTTGGACCAGTACTATACTGCTTTGATTACTGTAACTTTGTAATATAGTCTGAGGTCAGGATGCATGATTCTTCCAGCTCTATTCTACTTCAAGATTCTTTTGGCTATTCAGAGTCTTTTGTGTTTCCATACACATTTTAAAATTTTGTTTATCTAGTTCTTTGAAAATTGCCAGTTCGATAGGGATTGCTTTGATTCTGTAGATTGCTTTGGGTAGTATAGTCATTTTGACAATATTAATTCTTCCAATTCAAGAACATAGTATATCTTTTCATCTGTTTGTGTGATCTTCAGTTTTTTTCATCAGTGTCTTATAGCTTTCAGAGTACAGGCCTTTTGCCTCCTTCAGTTCAGTTCAGTCGCTCAGTCATGACCAACTCTTTGTGACCCCATGAATCACAGCATGCCAGGCCTCCCTGTCCATCACCAACTCCCGGAATTCACTCAAACTCATGTCCATCGAGTTGGTGATGCCATCCAGCCGTCTCATTCTCTGTTGTCCCCGTCTTCTCCTACCCCCAATCGCTCCCAGCATCAGAGTCTTTTCCAGTGAGTCAACTCGTCTCATGAGGTGGCCAAAGTACTGGAGTTTTAGCTTTAGCATCAGTCCTTCCAATGAACACCCAGGATTGATCTCCTTTAGAATGGACTGGTTGGATCTCCTTGCAGTCCAAGGGATTCTCAAGAGTCTTCTCCAGCACCACAGTTCAAAAGCATCAATTCTTCGGTGATCAGCTTTCTTCACAGTTCAACTCTCACATCCATACATGACCACAGGAAAAACCATAGCCTTGACTAGACGGACCTTGGTTGGCAAAGTAATGTCTCTGCTTTTTAATATGCTATCTAGGCTGGTCATAACTTTCCTTCCAAGGAGTAAGCATCTTTTAATTTCATGGCTGCAATCAGCATCCGAAGTGATTTTGGAGCCCAAAAATATAAAGTCTGACACGGCTTCCACTGTTTCCCCATCTATTTCCCAAGAAGTGATGGGACCAGATGCCAAGCTTCTTTTGTTTACTTCAACTTTATTGATTTCATTGATGAGCTCTAATAGTTTTCTGATAGCATCTTTAGGATTTTCTATGCACAGTGTCATGTAATCTGCAAACAGTACAAGTTTTTCTTCTTCTTTTCCAGTTTGGATTCCTTTTATTTCTTTTTTCTTCTCTGATTGCCATGGCTAGGACGTCTAAAATTACGTTGAATAAAAGTGGCGAGAGTAGACATCCTTGTCTTGTTCCTAATCTTAGAGGAAATGCTTTTAGTTTTTCACCATTGAGTATGATGTTAGCTGTGGGTCTGTCATATATGGCCTTTATTATGTTGAGATAGTTTTCTTTTATGCCCAGTTTCTGGAGAGTTTTTAATCATAAATAGGTGTTGAATTTTGTTGAAAGTTTTTTATGAAAGTATTGAGATGATCATATGGTTTTTATTCTTCAGTTTGTATCACATTTGTATCAGTTTTCAAAGAACTAGATTAATTTGTATATATTGAAAAATCCTTGTGTCCTGGGGATAAACCTTACTTGATCATGGTGTGTGGTCCTTTTGATGTATTGTTGGATCCAGTTTGCTAGTATTTTCTTGAGGATTTTTGTATCTATGTTCAAATCTCTTTCACTCAATCCAGTTTTGGATAACATCCAAATAATCACCCTGAATCTATTTGTCATTTTATCCTTTTGCAAGAACCTACAGTGACTACTTTCTGAAACACTCATTCAGAAAAAATTTATTTGATGCCTACTTTGTGCCAAACCCTACTAAAAAAATCCCAGTAGGGCAAGAACAATATATGATTTATATAAACAGGCAATGGGGATGCAATTTCAAGCTCCAGATGCCACTCACTGTCCAAGGCTCGATAGACATATAGAAAATGATGGCCCCCATGGTCTCAGCAGTCAAGAAAAGCTTCTGATAGGAGGTGACATTGACAAAAAGCTTCAGATAGGAGGTGACACTGACACTGCGTGAAATAGAAAACAGGGTTTACGACCAACAGAATCACAGTATGTGCAATGTTCTAGAGGGGAGGAGAGCATGGTGGGTGAATGTTTACAATTTTGGGGCCCATATGTCACTGTCTAACCAGTGATAGATTGCACTTAGCATTTTATCTAGGAAATAAAAAATCTCTCAGAGAAACAATGGCCACTCCCTGTTCTTCTGCTTCACCAACAGCACACTCTCCCAATTCTTTTCTCTCTCCATGGTTGATTCTTTTCTCTTACCCTTTATTGATCACCTACTCTGTGCAGGCCTAGGCTAAACTGAGGGAAAACAGACTTAAAAAGAAACTGTACCTGTTCCAAGTTCACATGATAATTGGGGGAATAATATTGTACATGTGTGAGTGTGTGTGTATATGTGTATATGTACATAACATGGGATCCCTGTAATACAGACATCTGTATAAGCCAAAGGAAACGTGAAAGTGGAGTCATTCAGTTGTGTCTGACTCTTTGCGACCCCATGGACTGTAGCCTATCAGGTTCCTCCATCCATGGGATTTTCCAGGCAAAAATACTGGAGTGGGTTGCTATTTCCTTCTCCAGGAGATCTTCCCAACCCAGGGATTAAACCCGGGTCTCCCACATTGTAGACAGACGCTTTACCGTCTGAGCTACCAGGGAAGTCCCACAAGCCAAAGGAGGTACTCAGTAAGTGCCTGAGTTTGAATTTTTTAGGTGGCATTTGGGCAACAAACCCTGATGCAGCCTTTCTCTGCTTCACTTGAAAATATCTGTGAAGATTCAAGAAAAAAGCATAACCTTGTGTTGACTTAAATATTTAAGATGGCATTCAACTAGAAAAACTAGAGTTGACATTCTCAGGGAGAATCTGGGAAGGTTTTGCAGAATCAAAAAGATTAAATGTATTTTATAACTTGTTTGAGAAATATAATGTCTGACATAGGAACAAAATAAACCATCAGCCTTGCAAAAGTTGGGACCTCTCCACTTCCTGGTCCCTAGCTTAAAAATGCAAGGTCCCTTTAAGCCTAAAAACAGAGCAGTCATCCCTCTACTCTACTGCTGATGGTTAAGTTTTTTTGTTTTGTTTTGCTTTGCTTTTTGGAAGCAGCCAGTGTGCTTAGTTTCCCAGAACTCTTCCACAACCCGGATCTTATCTTCCCTTTCAGTTCAGTCCATTAGAAAACTGCCATCCCAAGTAGCCAGCTGGGCTGGAAGGCTGATTTAGAATGTATGCTGATGGGCTGCAGTCTGAGGACCCTGAATCAAACTCTCTTAGTGGGGCAGAGATAGAGAAACTCTCAGTTTGACAGAGGCGGGTAGCTTTACACGTCTGTCATCTGCTCTAGGGTTAGAAACTCAGGCAGTGGTCATCCCGCTCAGGCCAACAAAGCTACACACAATAAAAACTGCTGCTGCTGCTGCTGCTAAGTCACTTCAGTCGTGTCCGACTCTGTGTGACCCCATAGATGGCAGCCCATCAGGCTCCCCCCTCCCTGGGATTCTCCAGGCAAGAACAGTGGAGTGGGTTGCCATTTCCTTCTCCAATGTGTGAAAGTGAAAAGGGAAAGTGAAGTCGCTCAGTCATATCTGACTCGTAGCGACCCCACGGACTGCAGCCTACCAGGCTCCTCCGTCCATGGGATTTTCTAGGCAAGAGTACTGGAGTGGCTTGCCTAAAAACTTCTAGACTCTGGGAATTGGCAACTAGCTAAAGATCTGAAGAGGCAAACCCAAGTTACAGTGAGTGGGGCTGAGAGTAAATCATGTGTACGGTGTGCTGGGAAATACTGAATATGCATAGTGCCCTATTAAAAGTGAATTTAAAAAATAATAATCAAGTGAGTCCCTTAGGAAAAACATGTTGCATACAAAGTAAAAGAAATACCATTTTGAATGCTTAAGGGAAAGGCCTCTTAAAAATTACTTACTACTGAAACCAAAAGAGAATATTTTAAAACTTCTTGGCATATTCAGTAGGATTTTTTTTCAAAGCATATCTCTGTGAAAGAGGGCAGAAACTTATTAGAAAAAAGTGAGTTCAGACAGAGAGGCAATGGAATGAGAAAACAAAGGAAATAATAAAGACAACTGAAAATATAGTAGCAAGATTAAAACCTGTGTTGAAGATTTGAATGCAAAATTCATAATTTGTACTAAAAAATAAGATCAGAGCTGTCACAAAGCAACATGTGCTTTCAATGTATTAGAAAAAAATTTTGATTGTAAGGGCTATGGCTTATTTAGTTTCTAATTTCAACAGTGCTTAGATCAAAGATGGCACTGAATAATTGCCTTCTGGTTAAGCAATTATTTCAGCCTTCACTTGCCAAGGGAGGGAGGAACAGTGACCTGCCAAGGTCACAACACCAAGAAGCAGCAGAGCTCAGATGAAAACAGGAATCCCAGTTTTTGGGATGCACACCCATGTGCTGTGTGCTATGCTTAGTAGCTCAGTTGTGTCCAGCTCTTTGTGACCCCATGGACACTGGCCCACCAGGCTCCTCTGTCCGTGGGGATTCTCCAGGCAAGAATACTGGAATGGGTTGCCATGCCCTCCTCCAGGGGATCTTCCCAACCCAGGGATCAAACCCAAGTCTCCCGCATTGCAGGAGGATTCTTTATTGTCTGAGCCTAAGGGGAGCCTATCAGGGAAACCTGAGAATGCTGGAGTGGGTAACCTATCCCGGAGGCTTCCTTAACTTATACCTCTGGACTTCATGGAATGCACTGACTGTAAAAAGGAGTCCCCACAGTTCTATCAGGCATGATTTCACACTGAACCATACTCCACAGCCCAGTCCCTGCTCCCCTTGTCTGACCACTAGCTTTCTTGCTTGTTATCCCATTTTCCCCCTTACTCTGATTCTTGGATTTAAGCTCTAACCCTATCTTTTCTCAATAATGGTTCTATTTTTCTTTCTACTCTCACTGACTCAGATTTCAGAAGTAATCACCACTCCTGGTTTGACCTGGCTCTAAACCCTTCCATTTTAGGTGCCTACCCTCTTAAATAGAACAGGGCAAAACTCAGGAGTCCTTCCATGAGGCTTGATAGAATCAACTTTCTTTTATTCTGGTAAGAGTTGGCTTCCTGCCGTGTTACTAGCTGTTTCATTTCTCCTTCAGTGATGCAGGATTGACCTGTGGCACTGGACTCAAAAGAGTGATGGTTAGAGGGTGGGCAACTTAATAGTATTCTTGAACCAAGTAGTCACCTATGTAAATATTTCTCCTTGCCACTTGATAAATGAGGCATGGAGAGGTAAGGGGCATGAATCTGATGTTTGAAAGGAGACTGGGCAACAGCAATCAACATCAAAACCTTTAACACCAATGATTCTAGGTTCTTTAAAAACAAAAACAATACTTTTTAAAGAAGTATGATGTGGTCATAGAGAGAGATGAAGCTAAATACCACCAATAATGGTTGTGTGTCTTAGACAGTGGGTGTATGTTGGATTTTTATTTTGAATGATTGGTTGGATAGCTTTTACTCAAGTGGAACAGTAAAGTGAGCCCAGGATTTGAAGTCAGATGTAGTTTGAAAATGTGCCAGCTATGTGTGACCTCTGAGATTAGGTCTGTGAGGTCCGTCTGCTTGTCAGTAAGCAGGAGCAGCAGAGGCTTCCTTGCAAGGTCATTGTCAGAATCAAATGGAGATACCGTCACACAGCAGACAGACAGCAGCGGCAGCTACTTTTGAATTGTAGGTCCCACTTAGTGGCCCTTTGCATGTTTACAAGATGGCCTTTGAATCCCAGGCATCTGGTCACAAGCCATCCACCTTAGGCCCAGAACCAATGGCACCTGCCAGCCACCAAGGCCTCCAGCCACAATCAATCACTCGAGAAACTAAACAATCACTTGGACCATCATAGGAACCATGTTTCGTACAAGTTTAGAGATTAGCCTTCTCTTTCCCAGGTTGCACTAGTGGTAAAGAATCCACTTGCCAATGCCAGAGACATAAGAGACGTGGGTTCCATCCCTGAGGTCTTCCCAGAGGACCCTGGAATGGCTACCCACTCCAGTATTCTTGCCTGAAAAATCCCACAGGTTGAGGAGCCTGGTGGGCCACAGTCCATGGGGTCATAAAGATTCAGACACAACTGAGTGACTGAGCACACTTCACACTTGAGTATTTAAATTCTTAGCCCTCAAGTTTCCTCATCAATATGATAGGAAACTCCGCTTTGGTGTGCCTTACAAAACAGCTAGGGCTGTAGGAGTTGTAAAAGAGTCCTTGCCTCCTTGTGTACACAACCAGTGTTTATTCTCAAATCAATATGACCTCTTTGTTATGGTGGGTTTTAAAAAATTCTTTTCCTGAAACGCCCACTCAGAGAAGTAAATTACCTCAGAGACATACTGGGAGGTGAGAACACACCATATTCTCCAATTGGCTGAATCGCGTTTTCCCCACTTCATTTTGCAAGTACAACACTACGCAGAATGGAAAGTTATTTTCTGGTTCTTTGAAGAGCTGTGATTTCTAACATAAGGCCATATGCTGCTCAAACTGCTGGAGAGGTTGAGTGCTGTTCCAAGGGCTCTTCAAAGCAAGCACAGTGCAACGTGTGTGTGGAAAACTAGAAGGGAGTCAGGAAAGAAGCGCTCTGAGATCTTAGCCAGTTCCCAGAGGACTGACTCCCAGCTAGAGACCGACGTCGCTAAACAGGGTCAGATGTGGTGGAGTCGGCAATTCTGGTGAGTGTGTGCAGAGAAGCCAGAGGCTGTATCCCTATGGCTTCGTCTGATTGGGAGATAGATGATCGAGTTGGAAGCTCATGGACCAATTAAGCAGCGTTTGAGTGATATATTTGTAAGCCTTGGAAACACATGGACTCTTTGATGTGAGTTTATTGATTTTTTTTGTTCTGATTTAATATTGTTTTATATACCATTCTTTCACATATTGTTTTTGCCTATGAAAAATTGACTCCTATAATGAAGTTTAATATCTTCAGTATCATTTAACTGGTTTTCAGATAATGTATTTTTTTTTATTAAAGCAACTAATTTACCAGCTAGTATGATGATTTGTAACAGGTGCTGTTTTTTTCAGGAATCATGACCTACCAAGCACCATGATAGATGCCTTCCAAGCATCATCACCAACTTTCTTTATAACCCTGCAAGACAGTATTATTACCACATTGAAAAGAGTGGAGAAATTGAGGGTCAGAGAGTCTAAGTAATTCACTCAGGGAAGAAAAGACCAGAAGTAGTAGTAGAACCCAGTCAGTTCAAACCGAGGTCACTGACATTCTCAAATGAAAAATTAGATCTTTGTATTTTTGGCATTCCTTTTGCTCTGTTTTCAATATGTCTGAAATATTTCTCCCTCAGTTTAGTGATTTTTTTTTTAATTGCAGTATAGAATCAGTCTTTTCTTAGTGCTTTTTATCTTCCCTGTATACACCAAATGACAAATAAAACTGGGGCTAGGGGGGCAGTGTGGATTGTGAACAGGATCCTTTCTCAAGATAGTGTATAATGATAAAAGATTAAGGAGTAAATCGGGTGGAAATCTGCCAGGAAGACCTAAGAGATGAATAATGGGAAATAATTAAGGCCAGAGGACCCAGGATGGGATCCAAGTTGTGTGTAAATCCAAGACAGGGTTATACGACAGCAAATGTGAATCAGGACTGTTGACCAAAACAGCCTTGTTTATACTGGTACAAGTGCATATTAAAATATATGATTATTTTAGAGTTTTTAGACTTAGATTTAGCACATCAGAAGCAAGGCAGATGAAGGTGTGAAGTACCTGGTACATCTGTGCTGTGCTGTGCTAAGTCACTTCAGTCATGTCTGACTCTTTGCGGTCCTATGAACCATAGCCTGCCAGGCTCCCATGGAATTCTCCACGCAAGAATATAGGAGTGGGTTGCCATTTCCTACTCCACCTGGTACATCTGGGAAACAGCAAATGGACTGTTGTTCTTGGTATAGAGTTCATCAACAGAATAGGCTGTGAAGGAGAATGTCAGTCCATCCTCCAGTTGTCATATGTGTATTAGTTGTCCATTGCTTCTGTAGTAAATTACCACAAGCTTAGTGGCTTAAATGTATTTGGTTATATTTATTTTTAAATGATTTATGTAATTTTGGCTCTGCTGGGTCTTTGTTGCATGCACACATGTTCTCCAGTTGTGGCGAGTGGGGGCTACTCTTTGTTGCGGCGTTCAGGCTTCTCATGGCGGTGGCTTCTCTTGTTGAGGGTGCACAGGCCTCAGTGGTTGAACTGCACAGGCTTAGTTGCTCCATGGTATGTGGAATCTTTCCAGACAATGTATCGAACCCTTGTCTCCTGCGTTGGCAGGCAGATTCTTAACCACTGGTCCACAGGGGAAGTTCAAGGCTTAAATTTATTATTTCACTGTTACGTAGGTCAGAAGCCCAGGCTGGCCCAACTGGTTTCTCTGCTCCTGTTTTCACAAGACCAGAACTAAGGGAGGTTCTGGGAATAATCTGCTGTCAAATCCTTCAAGTTGTTGGCCAAATTCAGCTCTGTGCAGTTGTAAGACAGAGGTGCCTGTTTCCAACATAGCTGTCAGCTAGGGATCCTCAGGTTCGAGAGGCCACATGAATTCCTTGGCTCGTCATCCTCTTTCTCCATCTTCAGAGCCAGCAATGGCAGATCAAGTCCTTCCCATGCTTTGAATCTCTCTAATTTCCACTTCTACCTCATCTCTCTTGCATTATTCTACTGTATCTCTTGACTGACTCTTCTGTCTTCCTCTTCTGCTTTTAATAGCTCACAGGATTACATTGGGCCCAAATGGATAATCCAGGGTAATCTCCCTATTTTAAGATCAACTGGCTAGTAACCAATTCCATCTACAAAGGCCCTTTACAGCAGTGCCCAAATTAGTATTTGATAGGGTAGTCAGGGGAGAAGGCAGTGGCACCCCACTCCAGTACTCTTGCCTGGAAAGACCCATGGATGAAGGAGCCTGGTAGGCTGCGGTCCATGGGGTCATTAAGAGTCGGACATGACTGAGCGACTTCATTTTCACTTTTCACTTTCATGAATTGGAGAAGGAAATGGCAACCCACTCCAGTGTTCTTGCCTGGAGAATTCCAGGGATGGGGGAGCCTGGTGGGCTCCTGTCTATGGGGTCGCACAGGGTCGGACACGACTGAAGTGACTTAGCAGCAGCAGCAGGATAGTCAGGGGATGTTAACCTAAATTTGGCCTATCACATTGTGTTAATAAATTTATATGCATTTCCCATTTCTGAGTGAGTTTTTGACAATGCCAAGTGTTGGTCTCCATCCCCGATACTGATAACCTATAAATGTTTGGGGGGAATTTTATCTCCCTTTCTCTTCCAAGCTGCTGACTATCTGAGACCTGTTCTCCAATCTCTGGCCTCTCTCCAGAGGTTTACCAGAAATCTTTCTCTGATCCTCCTTATTTCCTTATATACACCCATCATCTCCTCCTTCATTATTGACTGAACAAGCGGAGCATTTTTTGTTCCTTTGTGTTCTGAAAAGCTTTCAGTCAATTCCCTTGAGCCTTGGATACTCCATCAGCTCTGATGACCCCAGAAAATCTTATGACAGAGAATCCTGTTTTCTTGTCTTTCATAATCTTTAGAAACCCCTCGAGCTCTATTTCTAAGCATTTTTTTTCTTACCAATATACATAATCACTTAATTTTTTTGAACAGCTAAGAAGGGAAAACCTTAGCTAACAGACCTTTGTTTATAATCTCAACTACTCCATGGGCTGTGGACCTATAATTGACACAACCAAGGTTTAGGGCAATTGTTCCTACAATTTATTGTGCATTCAGGCCTTGCTAAAAATGCAGATTGCTGGGCCCCCACCAAAAGTTCAGTAACTACAAGTTGGATCACAGGAAATCTGCCTTTAACTCAGATACCGGGAAAGAGTTAAGTGATAAGCCCAAGTTCACTCAGCTGCCTAGGGGCAACAGGATTTCAGCTGAAGTCTAGGGTGAAGATCCTGTGTCTTTCCTTTCACAGAATGAATGGAAGTGTGTAGGCTGATAAGGACTAAGGCTTCTCCAAGAAGTCCTTGAAAGTGAGTCTTCCACTGTCCTATTGCTGGGCGCTCATCAGGGGCACACTGCTTCTCCACACTCCTAGACGTCCAGACCATTTTCACATGATCCTGATGCTGACGCCCAGCACTCTTTCTGCTCTACCTTCCTCGCCCTATTTCACTACTGGTCCTCAGTCCCCATCGCTGATACCCTGGGAGTACCCACAGCATGTTGCAGGAGATCTTTTATTTCTATATCCCAATTAGTGAATGAGATTGAGCCCCTCATGTAATTCAGAAGAACAGAAGTGAACATTTATTAAGAGGAAAGGAAAGAGTATGAACATTTATTAAGCGCTATAAGTGTCTAGCTCTTGTCGATTTGGTACAGCTTGCATAAAAAGTTAGATGCTCTGCAAATGATAACTCATTTAATCATTAAATACCTTGAGGTATTATTATTCTTATTTTACAGATTTTAAAAAACTGAGGCTCAGACAGATAACAAAACTCACAATTGTCCTGCAGTCAATTAGAGAGAACATCTTACTCCAAAGTGTATCATGTTTCTTTCACCTTTATAAATCCCAATAGTATTTACATAAATGTTTTATAATTGTACCTAGGAGGTTGAAATTATCCATTGCAGTTCACATCTCTTTGGCCACCATATGCCTCTAAATATTAATTATGAATGTTTTCTGTTACAATCTTCATTTCACAATAGTCAAAATAAATATGCTTACCATTGGAACTCTCCATGGGGGCTTCCCCACTCATTTCACTCTCTCCCAAGCATTTGAAACAGGCACATGTGCATCTATAAACAGATTCCTTCCACTTAACGCTTCCTTTTCATATCTTCTTACTGATGGAACCATTCAGCCTTCAGCCAAGAGTATCAGCTCCTCTGGCCTGTTCCAGCTGGTTGCAAAGGTGTACCTCCCCCAGGACATCCTGGCATTTCCAGGGCTCTGCCACCTCTTGCCATGATAGCTCCATGAGGGTCCTCTGTAGCCTCCTGAGTGGTCCACATGACAGACACACCTTAGAAAGTTCCATCTTGGGTTGACTGCCATTTGATTTTTGTCAAGATGAGGCTGGGATGCCTGATACTTGAGGGAGAATCAAATGATTATCTGTTCTTACACTGTCTCCGTTGGCAAATCAGGTGAGATGTTAAGAAAGCAGGGACCCTAGGCCATAGTATTTCACAGTTTAGAGAGAAGTGTCTTTCACTGAGTCACATTTCAACTCATGGCTCTGGTGTTAGTGGTGAAGGAATGTTGGAAATAGCCATGGGAGAACCATTCTTGCTTATTACTCCCTTTTGATACTGAATGCCTTCCATATGATGGTCCATGTAATAAATTCCTCCCCAGGAATAATTTTGTCTCTCTTGAAGAATGATATGTTTTATTTGTCATAAAAGAAAGGCTGTCCCATCCATCATGTTTCTTTTTTTGCCATAGCTACTAGTAAACCAGCTCAAGAGTTAAATTTAGTACTCATTTACCTTGATCATCTCATTCTCAATTTCTGAAGAAAAGAAACTATCTTCTCATTTCTTCCCTATGATTTCTGAGCTTTGAAAACACTCAGAATTTAGAGAAGGGTCCATGGTATCTTTTTGCTTGAATATAAATACTTTGGGGAAGTTCTCATGAATAGTTGCTGGGATTAAGAAAACTAAATCTAGGGGTATTTTCGTCCTCCTCTCTTATGGGTTCTTACTAATTGAGAAGAATATCAGAACCAGTTACATTGTCAATGTTATTATACAGAGCCCTAATAAATTAATAGGAAAATGCATCTATATAAAAAGTCAAAACCCTCCATCACAGTTTATCCACATGTGGCATTCAGGACCCTCCAGTGGATGGATGTTGATCTGCCAAACAGACTCGTACCCAACCACATGGAGGATAATGATCTGATTCACACCTCATTGATAGCCAGCGAGAGGAAGCCAAAGGTAGACTACCTATTGGACTGACTCTGGAAGAGAGCTCTAAACTGTGGCCCAATAACTTTTCCTAACCTGTTGAGGTCAGGCCAGTTGTGAAGAAGAGAGAAAGAGAAACCATTTATGACTTGTGATCTTTACCAAGGACCACTTCATTCCCTGGGGCTGGTGCTCACACAGGGTGTTCGGCTGAGGGGACTTAGGGCAGGGCTGAAATCCTGTCCACTCTGCTCCTTTTTATAATTCACTCTTCTTGATGGAATGCCTTGCATTTAGTCCACCTAGCAGGAGCACCATTTTCTAAATCACACAAAAGCTCCATATAACCTACAGGGTCACGTTTTCTTCCCAGGTGGTGCAGTGGTTAAGAATCTGCCTCCAATGCAGGAGACACGAGTTTAATCTTTGGGTCAGGAAGATTCCCTGGAGTAGGAAATGGCGACCCAGGTGGCTCAGATGGTAAAGAATCTGTCTGCAATGCTGGAGACCCGGGTTTGGTCCCTGGGTTGGAAAGATCCCTAGAGAAGGGAATGGCTATCCACACCAGTATTCTTTGGGCTTCCCAGGTATCTCAGACAGTAAGGAATCTGCCTGCAATGAGGGTTCTGCCTTCAGAATCTTCCTGCAGACTGGGTTTGATTCCTGAGTCAGGAAGATTCCCTGGAGGAGGGAATGGTTACCCACTCCAGTGTTCTTGCCTGGAGAATTCCAAAGGAGACTGGCAAGCTACAGTTCATGGGGTTTCAAAGAGCCAGACATGACTGAGCAACTTAACATTTTAACTTACTTTCTTTTACTGCAGTCTCACAGAAATCACTTCTCTGATGAGGAAGAGAAAGTGTGGAGGTTGGGGGAAGGGGAAGAGCATGGAGTAAGCAACTATTAAGTGATGATCCAGTGTTTTTCTTTCTCGGGGAGTGGAGAAGATACACCCACTCCACCTCTGTGAATTTATGAGGGGCTGAGGTAATAAATACTGTTCTTCCTGGTGGCTCAGACAGGAAAGAATCTTCCTGCAGTGCAGGAGACCCAGGTTTGATCCCTGGATTGGGAAGACCCCCTGGAGAAGGAAATGGCTATCCACTCCAGTGTTTTGCCTGGAGAATTCCACAGACAGAGGAGGCTGGTGGGCTATAGTCCATGGTGTCCCAAAGAATTGGACCTGACGGAGCAACTAACACTTTCACTTTTTTTTTCACTTTTATAATTGTATATGACAGAGAGGGATAGGATGTTAGAAGAGAGAATGGCATTCATAAAGAAAAAGGAGCATTGAAGTGTCACACATTCAACAAGTGTTAACTTTGTGCTGCTGTGTACCAGGCTCAGTGGCAGGCCTGGGAGAGACTGTGGTGAGTAACACAGAGTCTGTCAGAACACCTAGGTTCTGGCTTCCATGGACCTCTGGATTCTCTCTTAAGCAAACTGTTTTCTCCTCTGTGTCATAAACCTCTATAGTATCAGTGTGGTTCGTGTTCTCCTAGTTACAACATTCTTACTGCATATTTAGGCCTCTGGAGAACTTTCTGAGAGATGTTCCTTCAGAGTTCTTGGCTGGAGAATATGTACCCCAAGAGCTCCTTTCTGGTTTCTCCTTCAAACCTCCCATGCTTCTTTGTGTTCATATCAACACCATTACTATTATTGAGTGGCTTCATAATCTGCCCCCAAAAATCTATCAGCAGGTAGCTCTGCTGAATTCAGGAATGCCCACTTTAGCAGACTTAGATGAATAATCAGAACAGCTGGGTGACTTCCCTGGTGGTCCAGTGGGTAAGACCCTGTGCTTCCACTGCAGGAGACGTGAGTTAGATCCCTGGTCAGGGAACTGGATCCCACAGGCTATGCAGCCAAAAAGCTGAAATATAAATAAATAAGCATGTGCATGTGCCGTGTGCTCAGTCGTGTCTCACTTTTTGCAACCCCACAAATGACGCCTGCCAGGCTCCTGTGTCCGTGGGATTCTCCAGGCAGGAATACTGTAGTGGGTTGCCATTCCCTACTCCAGGGAATCTTTCTAATCCAGGAATCGAACCCACAGCTCCTGTGTCTCCTGCATTGCAGGCGAATTCTTTACCCCCTGAGCTATCAGCGCCCCCCCCCCAAAAAAAAAAACAGCCGGAATACAGGATGTTAAGTGAGAACAGAAAAGATGAGACGCTGGTGAAGAGAGCAGGACCGACCATGGGCAGAATCTCGCACAGAAGACAGGGAAGGGGCTTCTGCTCAGGGTGAAGGCAGTGGGGGGAAAATTTTCCACATGATCAGTTTACTTTTGAGAATAAGCACTAGCTCCCTTGGAGAGGAGCAAGCCCCATTTGAAACAGGGAGATTTGATCAGGAGCTATTTCAGCCATCCGGAAGAATGTGCTGAAGGATCTGGATTAAGGAGGTGACTGACAGGATGAAGAGAGGAGATGCATTCAAAACAGATTTGGGAGCTCAAATGTCTAAGACTTGGAGACTGAATAAGCACGAGAAGGGAGAGAAAAGTCCGGGGAAGATGCTCCCAGGCTTCTGGTGTGGGTAGTGGAGGGATATCTGTGCCCTGTAACAGGCCAAGGCCGGCGCCTTAGTCCTGGCCTGGGATGGAATCTGGAGAAAATGATAAATGGGGCTGGAGCCATTGAAGGACAGATACCTGGGCAGACCACTAGGCTTCCCCATTTTAGTACAGGCTGCATGTCACCACTTCACTGAACTCAGGAATGTATATACTGCTGCTACTGCTACTGCTAAGTCGCTTCAGTCGTGTCCGACTCTGTGTGATCCCATAGATGGCAGCCCACCAGGCTCCCCCATCCCTGGGATTCTCCAGGCAAGAACACTGGAGTGAGTTGCCATTTCCTTCTCCAATGCATGAAAGTGAAAAGTGAAAGTGAAGTCGCTCAGTCGTGTCCGACTCTTAGCGACTCCATGGACTGCAGCCCACCAGGCTCCTCCACCTATGGGATTTTCCAGGCAAGAGTACTGGACATAAATTAATTTTGTCATAAAAATCTAAAGTGAACTGTGGCGCTGATGCCCACCAGCTTTGGACTAGACTTAAAGAAACCGGCAGTCTTCACCCTCTAGAAATGTCCCAAGAGAACACCTTCACAAATGGGAGACATGAAAGTGAGACCATGAACAAGTCTTGAAACTACCCAAATCCAGTAACCTGTTGTCCTGGAACCTCTCAGAAATTGACATGCTCCGTAATAAAGCATGTGGTTTGGATTGACTTTAATGGAATTCTCTTGCAAACCACAGATTCTAAATTATCCCCTAGTAGGTATAACATTTATAGGAGACATGTTAGTTTACTCTGAATACCCTGCTGATTTCTGACAGTAGCAGAACTCAGAATAAGATCATCATTCACTAGAATGCCAGTGCTACATGTTGATTTCTGTAAGCCAAAGAAAATAGGTGTTGGTAATAAAACAATGTTTTCAGATAAGAAGAAAAATATTTAATTCATTCCATGCTAATAAATACAAACACAATCTCCTAAGAAAAACCACACACAATCTTCTTATACTATTTGGTTTGTTTTTCTCTAATCCAAGAAGGGGGAAGAAAGAATACTTTTTCCAGGTCTGGAGATTAAACAATTTAGTAGTCGCTTCACGTTCGGCTTACAAAAAGGGGATTTGCATATGAACTTACTTCGGCAAGAAAACACATCTGAGCGTGTTTCATGGGAACTATCTCTAACCATGGCTCCATCTTTTCTTTTCTTCATCCCCATAGGTCACTGGATTGAAACTATCTCAGGACCTCGATGATCTTGCCATTCTCTACCTGGCCACAGTTCAAGCCATTGCTGTAAGACACTTGAATGCCATTTTAAAAGAGATTTAGGTCTGTTGATAAGGTGGAGACCACAAATCCCTCAGGATACATCATATACTGTTGTGACAGAGATTCTAGAGAGCTTGCCAAAAATAGATGCTTGTCCAGAAGGAAATTCTGAAGATCTTTACCTGCTTTACTAATAGCTTCACATAGCTGAGAACTAAAAGGAGTTAAAATCTTAGAACATCTTACCTACCTTTTATCTAATTTGTCTTCTAAGTTCAGTTAAGTAGAAGCAAGCAAGCAGATGCCATGTTCTTGTGCATTAAGAAGAGCTGGCGTTAAGAATGTCCAAATTTATAAAATACGTGTTATTGTTCACTTTGCAAAAGCATCCAGTCTGGGGTTCCTTTAAATAGTAAGCTTCCTTGGAACGTGAAAATGTTTGTTTTTATAATTAGTGGCTTAAATGGAAGCGTTGGATGGTTAGGGAGGGAGAAAGGGGAGAATTCAGTGTTAGGAACTCCTAAACTAAAGATCAATCAGAAATGAAAACAAGTTTTTAGAAGCTCAAGCATCACTGTCTGAGGACTCATTCTCTAGAGGTGATCTGTGAGTGAGGTACAGGAGGGTTCTAAACTCTGAAGTAACATATGAAAGATTGCATGTATGTGCATGTTAGAAAGTGCATTTGAAGGGAGTGAGTCATGGCCTTCAGGATCTCAGAGCTGTTGCTGCTGCTGCTGCTAAGTCACTTCAGTCGTGTCCGACTCTGTGTGACCCCATAGACGGAAGCCCACCAGGCTCCCCCTTCCTTGGGATTCTCCAGGCAAGAACACTGGAGTGGGTTGCCATTTCCTCCTCCAATGTATGAAAGTGAAAAGTGAAAGTGAAGTCGCTCAGTCATGTCCGACCCTTAGCGACCCCAGGGACTGCAGCCTACCAGGCTGCTCCATCCATGGGATTTTCTAGGCAAGAGTACTGGAGTGGCTTGCCATTGCCTTCTCTGTCAGAGCTGTTAGGAACTCCAAAATAACAATAATCCAGTGAGGCTTAGTTGCTCTGTTCTGGAAAGGGAGTTGGGAACTAAAGGAAAGGAAAATCAGTTCACTGAATTCTGAGTCATAGTTTATTTTTCAGAAATAAACCTACTTAAGCAAAGTAATTTTATTCATACTATATAGATATAGCTATATGCTATTCAATTACTCTGTTCTCTACATACCACCTTCATATCCTCATTGGTTTAAAGAATAGAATTACATACATATTTTCTGTATATCCATATCATCAACTAAAGTACTTCCCTTATGTTTGGGTTTACCCAGGTACCACATACATACAATAAAAGAGCAGAGTTTACCAACACAATTAAATAACCCTTTTTAGTTTATGAACAAGTTTATCTATAAACAACTTATTGAAGCACTGTCTTATTGATTTAAGAGCTTGTCCAGTTCAGTCATACCAGTCAGCCTGCTTTATTTATGGGAACTTGGTTAAAAAAAGAAAAAGGATAGTTCTGACGTCTCTCAAAATGGCAAGAGTGACTAGTACGAAAACATGAAAAAATGGAGAACAGAAATATGCATCAGTAGTAAAGGTAGTTATTTAGTGATCTTGCTTTATAGTAAAGATAATAATAATAAATGATATAGTTCTGAGATGTGTACCAGGTAATAGGCTAAATATTTTACATACATTATATGATTTTACCTTATGAGGGAGGAATTATAATCCCCATTCCAAAGATTAGAATCTAAGCCTAAGTGAGGTTAATCAACTTGCTCAGTTTCATACAGTTAGTAAGTGGCAGAACTGGGATTTGAACCCACAGCTTTCTAAAATAAAACTGGGTACACAGTGTATTGAGGAGCTTTTATTTTCTGATGTTAATGTGTGGAAAGTCTTATAGTGGAATGAATCACAGGCATTAAAATGAATAATCCTGGAAAATAGCAGAGCTGCATGAGGCTCATCCTTCTGAGTCCCTGCTAAGAGGGAGACATGAAGAAGGAGGCCACCCAGGATGAGCCAAGGGTCACCATCATCTGATGATCGTCACTGTTCCTCTCACTGATGGCCACTGCCTGTGCCAGGCACCAAACAGGGTACCTTACCCACTGTGACTAACCCTGTAAGTAGGTGGGCTTGTCTCATTTTACAGACAGAGAACACTGCTTGCCAAGGTCAAACAGCTAGTGCATGGCAGAGTCAGAATCTGAACCTCTGTCCTGCTCTCTGGCTTTTGCTCGTTCATGTTACCATGCTACATTGCTCTTGGATCAGTTTGTAAAAGCTACGTGATTGAAATAAGCCTTCAGGCCTTCCTGAGAACAGTTTTGATTTGACACATCTTAGAAAACATCGTTAATCTGGCCAGGATTGTCTCACAGAGTCCCCTTCCTGGTAAGAACACTGTAGCAGAAATCCAAGAATGTATAATGCAGGCCGGGGGTGGGGGTAGGCTGGGGTGGGGGAAGTACATTTTCCCGAACACCACACACTTGGCAAATCACTTTTGTATGTAATAGGTCGTACATGTATTAAAAACTATCATATTTATTCTCTCCATCGTTTTAATGACCTTTATAGCACCACGAAGGAAAGGAAAGGCAATTGAAGACAGATTTTTCAATAAGGCTATGTTGTGCAGTCCATTGAATTGTGAGGAGTTCAGTCTGTTTTGCAAAAGTATCTGGGTGTTCTGATCTTTTAGTTCATTTGTGCATTTTAATGAGCATTCTAATACCAGAGATTTTCCCATGATGTTCAAAAAAATGTGTTCACTGACTATGAATATCGCCCTTACACCTATTGATTATAAAGTTAGTTAAGCACATTCCTCTCCATAGCAATATCTATGGTTGACATTTTCTAAGAACAGAATTAAATTAAAGAGATATTGTAGTGAAGTTAATTTGAGACTATGCAAAACCCTTCATGAAGTGAAATTCTCTCTTGACCAAGCTTAATTGAAAGACCTGTCAAACACCCTCTTTATCCATAGCCTGTTCATCTATAGCTTTCTTGGCAGAATAGACCCTTTAAAAGTACTATTTGCATTTGAAGTCTCTCTATTTGCATTTGGTTCTGTACATTCCCAGTGGAACAGCCTGATTTTAATTTAAATTTCTCTGTGAAAACATTTTTTCCAGAAAGGTGAGCACAAAATCATTTTAGCACAAAGCCCTTTGGTGGGGCGTTTAAGGAGGGTGGAGTGTTTCACACAGAGTGGCGTTTAAGTCACTAAAAGGGAAGGCCCTGTAACTAACCAGCAGCCTGAGTGGGAATTTCCTGCTGACAATGCCACACGGAGGATAGACCGGCCATCCCAGCCCCTCTGGAGGGAGCGCCTCTTGTTCTGATCGCTTCTTGCCTTTTCCCAGAGAATGTGCTTTGTGTTACTCTCCTCTCAGGCCTGCTAATCACATGAGCCCCCAGGTTTCTAGTTTTAGAAATATCAAAAATATCCATTTTGCACGGCATCTCCATGCATGTTAGGAGGCAGCTTCCCCTCCCCTGAAGCAGACTGCATGGCTTTAAGCAAATTATGGAAATCCTAAATGGGGATAATAATATGCAGCTTTTGATTTTTTTTCATAAAATTAGAAGTGATGTTAAAGAGCATAGCAGAGTGCTTAGCCTATAGCTAATAACCAGAATAGCTGTCATTTCTAAATACCTTCCGTGTACTAGACACTCTTCCGTAAGCTTTACATATGCTGTCTACAGCATCAGCTTTGCAAGGCAGATATTTCTGTATTTCATCAAGTCTAAGACCACATTTTAAATTTTCGTTGCGTGTTAACATTTTAGACAGTCCATGGAGTTATCAAATGAAAAATATGATGTTTTATTCCCATTTTAAAAATGAGAATTGAGTCATGGAAAGGTTAGGTGTGTATTTGATTCTAAAAGTAGGTAAAATGCCTGAATGCCTTCCCAGGTTTGTTTTTTTTTTTTTAATTCAGAAGCCACACTCTTATTTCCTAGATGCAGATTCAAGCTCCTGGGGTAGACTAGGGTTACCTGGAATCCACAGACACCAAATGATCCATGGCAGATGTAAGGGCATTTGTAGGGCTCCTAAAATTAATTATAATACTATTTTATATATGACTTTTTCTGGGGAGGTCAGTAGGCTTTATCATATTCTCAAGAGGGTTCATGACCGCTCCCAAAAGCTTAAGAAAGAACACCTGGGGGTAATCAGGCATATTCAATAAGCAGGATCTGGTCTTATAGGGTACAACATGTTTTAATTTTTTTTTAACACACTACATCTGTGGATAATCTTTGGAGGCCCAAGTTTTACCTAATCCATATTCTTAACGAGACTCGCTAATAGCTCCAACAAACCTGAAGACCTGTGGGCTGGAAATGCTTGGTTCTGCCCCTGAACCCGGGGAAGGCAATGGCAAGCCACTCCAGTACTCTTGCCTAGAAAATCCCATGGATGGAGGAGCCTGGTAGGCTGCAGTCCGTGGGGTCGCTAGGGGTCGGACACGACTGAGCGACTTTACTTTCACTTTTCCCTTTCACACATTGGAGAAGGAAATGGCAACCCACTCCAGTGTTCTTGCCTGGAGAATCCCAGGGACAGGGGAGCCTGGTGGGCTTCCGTCTATGGGGTCACACAGAGTCGGACACGACTGAAGTGACTCAGCAGCAGCAGCTCCTGAACCACCCCCACTATTGCAGGAAGGGGGACCTCTTCTCAGACTCAAAAAGGGGTCTAATACTCGGAAATGAATTGTCCAAGGAGACACACGTGCTGACAAAGCAAGAGACTTTATTGGGAAGGGGCGCCCGGGCGGAAAGCAGCAGAGTAGGGAACCCAGGAGAACTGCTCTGCCATGTCGCTCACAGTTCCAGGTTTTATGGTGATGGGATTAGTTTCCAGGTTGTCTCTGGCCAGTTATTCTGGCCAGGGTCCTTCCTGGTGGTACAAGCACTGTTCAGTCAAGGTGAATGTCAGCAAGAAGGATTCTGGGAAGTAGAGGACATGTGGTGTCTCCGTTTGACTTTTCCTGAACCCTTCCAGTTGGTGGTGACTTGTTAGTTCCAGGTTCCTTGCTAGGACCTCCTGTCGTAAAATAATTCACACAGTTACTCTGGTGCCTGGCCAGGGAGGGTGGTTTCAGTCAGTGTGTTTCCCCTAAGACCATCCCTCACCATCTACTCCATAGCAATCAGGATTTTCTGCATCCTGATGATTTCCTAAGCCCTCTTCCCTTCCTTTGGTGAAGCTGAGATACTGCATGCCCTCAAGCTAAGCTGTTGTCTCTTTCTCTGTGCACTTGAATGCCATCTGACCAGAGCCACTGTCCACCTTCACTGAACCTGTGAAGCCTATACCCCACCTTCTTGGTGTTTGCACCATCTTTTACCTCCCAGATCCTTAACCTCCCTTTCTCCCTTGACCTTCTCCTTCCCCTTGACCTTCTCTTCCATCTGCTTCAGCCACTTCCTGTGTGCACACTTGGGACTTGGTCCTCCCCAAAGGTGCTCTCCCTGAACATCTCAAGGGCTATCGTGACACCAAAATACCTTCTCCCTCATTTCTTCCCAGAGCCACTTTCTCTAACATCACCATGCCGCTGCCTCCTAACATCATATCACAGTTCATCTTTTTGTTTTTAATCCTCTCTCAAATGATGATTTGGAGACTTCCAGTTTTTTAACTTTCTAGGAAATTATGGTTTTTAGCTACTCTAATACCCTAGCTAAAACTAATGACTTATGTATCAGATTCACCTTAATGACCCTATGGTAGTATCTTCTTGTCAAGCATCAGTTTTTACTGAGTTTCGTGAACTGAGCAAGACAAGGATGAAAATAACACATTTTTGAAAGATAGAAAAACACAAGGGCTGAAATGAAAATACGGTGAAGCTTGAGCCAAACAGGGCATGTGGTTTCCATCATCTCAGATCACTAAGGACTGATGAGGAATGGATTCTGGCACTGGAAACCATCTCATGAAAACCACTACCTGGCTTCAGGTGATAACAAAGGTCCTTTCAGCCCTTTGCCAGCCGGAAGTCTTGTGGCTCACCTTCTTTGTGCAGTGAGAGCCCTCTTGCCATGTTTCTGCTGCTGAGTTTGTTGGTGCCATTTCCAAGGAACAAACTTCTTTAGTTCCTCTTTAGGGAAAGAAAACTGACTCAGAGATCTCCAGCAGAGATCTTTCGAAGCAGAGTTTTTTGGAGCAGAGTTTCCAGTCACTCCATTCCCCATAACTCATAGAGCAGAGGTCCCCAGCCTCCTGTTGCACAGCAGGAGGTGAGTGGCAGGTGACCTAACGAAGCTTCATCTGTATTTACAGTTGCTCCCCATTGCTCATATTACCACCTGAGCTCTCTTTCTTGTCAGATCAGCCACAGCATTAGATTCTTATAAGATCACGAATCCTGCTGTGAACTGCACATGTGAGAGATCTAGGTTGCGTGCTTCTTATGAGAATCATCCAGAAACCATCAACCCCACACCAGTCCGTGGAAATCTTCCACAAAACTAGACCCTGGTGCCAAAAAAGTTTATTGTAGAGAATCTGGGCCATAGTGGATACTCATCAAATATGTGTATTTGAATGAACTGTGTTAACACTGTCAATTTGTTTTGTCAATGTTGTATGACTGCTGATAGAAGGAAATGGTATAATAATTCAGGAGGTTTTGGAATCAGGCAGACCCAGGTTGGAATTCCCACTCTGCAACTTAATATAATGGCATTATCATGAGCAATGTAATCTCCTTGAGTCCTGACTTTCTAAGAGAGTATATATATGTCAGGCTCCGAGTGCAGTGTCTGCTGCTGGGTAAACACTTAGTAACTGTTCTATATCATTTCCCTTTGCTACCATGCTGATGCTTTCTTCTATTTTTCCCTTTCAGTTTGGGACGCGCCTCATTATAGAGGCCATGGAGTCAGCAGGGCACTCGATCAGCACCCTTTTCCTGTGTGGTGGCCTCAGCAAGAATCCCCTTTTTGTGCAAATGCACGCGGACGTCACTGGTAAGTCTGAGGAGGAGGAGAAGACTAGACTTGACAGCACATGAATGTGACCAAGATCTAGACAGGGTAGAAAAAGGGAGGATATAGGTGGGGTGCCATATTATTTGGAGCATTTATGTTAAAATGATTTTTTTTTTCTGAAGTTAACTGTTATTGTCATACCAGGGAAAGTGACTTCTATGTGTATCCAACTACTGGATGATGGTAAGAAATAAGAGAAGTTAGCAAGGGCCAGATCTGAATTTTCAAATATTTACTTAACAGTCTTGAGTACCTCTTCTGATACCACTTTGGGTAGTATTGAAGATACAGAGATGAAGACATGATTCTTGCCCCCAGAGAGCTCAGGGTCTATGGAAGAAAGCAGACAGCAAACAGTCACGTCAAATCTAGTGTAGCAAGAGCTCTGAGTGAGAAAAGCACAGGGTGTTATGGAAACACCATGACCTTGCCCTAGTTTGGATCTGTAACAGTGCAGGGCAAGTGACTGGAGGAAGTGATAAGCAAACTGTCTTGAAGAAAGATTGCAGAGCCTAGCTATAGTGGGAGCTACGGGTGTCTGGCTGCTGGTGTGAATTTGAGCCCTGATTCAAATTTCAAGATCCTGTGATTCCTTCTCAGCTCATCAGAACCAGAGATCATGACACAGATGGAGAGAATCCTGGGTAATGGGCTGATGCCTCTGTGATCTGAGCAGACAAAAGCAAGCAGGCTTCATAGTGCAGACTCCTGAGCCCCATGAAAGGGGCCCTATGAATAGGAGGCCTACTTGAGTCCCAGTGGCTGACCTGGGCTCCTATCCCTCTGGATCTGCTGCCCTCGTGCCTTTTGCTGCCTTCTCTCCCACTGTCTCCTTGGAACTGATGTTCCCACTCCCCACCACCACACGGAGGCCAGGCACCAGGGCAGGGCAAGCAGAGGGAAGTGGGAAAGGATTGGACCCTGCTCACAGCCCAAACTCCAGTCTCATCTGATTATCCCTCCACTGGCCTCCATTCATCATGATCTCTTGCTGCCCCCCTGTCCCCTGCATGCCATACTTCTGATGAATGGGGGGGTTCAGTTTTCTGCAGGACTCTCCCTTCCCCCCTCCAGGCCACACAGATCCCCACAGGTGAGAGCTTTCCCACACGTGATGGGCAACATCACCCCCTTCACATTATGAGATCAAACTCTGTTGCTGAACCCCTTCTTAGGGGTAGGGAAACGGAAGCATGGGCCAGTGCACAGTATCAAAAGCACACGGTCTAAGGGTAAGTATGTAAAAATAAGTGTAGAATTGACTACACTCACCTGCACTCCTCCTCTGTGTCAATATAAATCACTTTATTTACACTTAATCTGCACACACCACCAAAAGGTAGGAATCAGTGCCCCTGTCTTACACACAGGGAAACTGAGGGTCAGGGAGGTGACTTATATTGACTGTCCAAGGTCAGACACCTGATAGGTGCCAGACTAGGATGATGTGTCCAGACCTGATGTCCTCTACGCTGTGCTGCTGACCCAGGTTTCTTAACTTTTCTGCCCAGTTTATAACCATTTAATGATGAATCCCCCTTTCTTAAAGTGTCCAAAACCTATGGAAATGGGCCATTTGGAGGCAGAAAAGAAGACATGAAAAAGGAGCACAGATTACCTTATAATTTTCTCTAAGAGAAAAGCCATAATTACGTTTTATCTCAGAGTCGGCTAGCTTGTTCAAATACAATTCATACTTCAGATCTGATCTGTGAGTGACTTTCCAATACCCAGCCTCCAAAGAGCCACCAAGACTTCCTACCTGGATCTAGGAAGAGAGATAGAATCAACCCTTGCTGACACATCACCCGAGGGAATAGGAAACAACAGCCCGAGAGAAGGGCAGCAGGCCGTGACTCTGTGGCTCCAGCCTTTAGGAAAGTGAGTTCTCTTCCAGGCCTCACACCACTGAGCTGACTCAGAAGCAAGGGTTGCAGCGGCTTCATAGAAAGTTCTACTTTGGAAACTGTTCTCCTTTAGGCTGTCAAATGAAAAGGCTGTTAATCGTTATTTGGATTCCGATTGAAACTGGACCCTTTGTCTCTGACTGTGGACCAGTTACAGTTTTGAACAAAGGGATCTTTTCTTTGGCCTGAAATGCCTCTGCCTGGGGAAGCCTGTGATTGACAAGTGATGGCAAAGTGCATCTGCCTTGAAATGCTTTGGGTTCTGCTAGACTCATTAATGCATCAGATAAAATAGTTCACATTCCAGGCAAATCTGCCTTCTTCCTCTCCTTCACCCAGCACTCTGCAAAAAGAACACATTTGCATTTGTTTCTGTAAAAGACGGGTACACAAGCTGTGGGCGTGTAGGTAGAGTGTTTGGTGCCTTTAAAATTGTAATTGCTTTAGTTTTCCTGCAAACAAAGCTATAGAAAGAAGCATAGACCTGATAGATGATTCTCAGGAATACATGTGAAAGCATAATGGAATTTGGCAGATTCATGGAGATAGTATGGAATAATGGAGCAGAGGACTAGCTCTGTGACTTTAGGCAAATTGCTTTACCACTCAGCCTCATTTCCCACTTCTGAAAGGTAGAAATAATATTATTTCCCTCAGAGAGAGCATGCCGAGGAATAAATACTCATGAGTTTGCATGCACCAATCTCTGTGCTTAGCTTAAGATAAGTGTTCAATGAACGTTAGTTCACTTCTTCCCTTCACGCAGCCCCACGCCAAAAAGAAGGAGGTGCATTTGAGAAAAAAAGAAGTTAAATATTTTGTAAGCAAGTCTTTGCCATTTGGGGAACAGTCTGCTCCTGCCTGCTCCGTGCAAACAGGGAGAGCAGGATTTTGCCAACTTGAGAAATGTCCTCTACGTGAGGAAGAAGACTCTTGTTGTACCCTGGGCATATAGTTAACTGTGGTTTCAAGAAATATTTGGTGTGTACTGAGTAATTATAGGTTTCTCTCGCTGACTCAGGACTAAATGTTCCTCCTAAATTTTGTTTTGAAAAATTCTGGCCATTTCAGTAGGGGTTTCCCTCTGCCTGTCTTATTCATTATTCAATCATTTACTCTTTCATGTATTCATTCTCTGAGTTTGGCACGAGCATGTAAAGAAGAACAATCCTGTCCTGCCAAAAGGGTCATTACAAAGAGAAAAAGTGCTCTTGTGCTCTGACCACTCTCCAGAGAGGATAGGGAGACCCAGAGGACATCGGTGTCAGTATGAGTCAGATCCAAGCAGAGAACAGATGACACACTCACATTGGATTAACTGGAGAAAAGTCCAGTAAAGGGTCTGTTTACAGAGGCATGGGCAGGGTTGAGGGGAACCCCGGCCACTAGGCAGTACCATGAGTCTACTCACAGTCTAACTACCCTGAGGCTTCCAGCGGCCGGGGCGGGAGGTAACCCACCTGAGGCTAAGGGGCCGCCTGACTGCAGATGAGCTCAGTCAAGGTTCCGATCAGAGGGCAGGGGGCCTACAGACATGGTCCATACAGGTCAGTGTCCCAGGACCCAGATCAGATAAACATGAAGAATTTGGGATTTTCCAGGCAAGAATACTGGAGTGGGTTGCCATGCCCTTCTCCGGGGGATCTTCCAAACCCAGGGATCAAACCCTCATCTCTTATGTCTCCTGCATTGGCAGGCAGGTTCTTTGTGACTAGCGCCACCTGGGAAGCCCAGTTTAGTGCTTTCTCTAAGCCACAAACTCTTTTAAGTGCCTTATTTACAATATCACTTTTTTTTTAAAGTATAGAAGTTGGGTCAATTTTTTATGAGAATGTTCCAAAACAGTATTAAAAATGCTCAAATAAGCTTGTAAATTCTCACAACAACTCTGTGAGATCAGTGGAATTTCAACCTCATTTTGCAGCTGGGAAAACAGGCACAGAGACGTTAAATAACTCACCTAGGGTCACACAGTTAAGACAGGGAGGAAGCCAAAATTCAAACCCTGGCAGCCTGACTCCAGAGTACTTTGGGCTGCAACTGGAGAGCTGACAGGGCATCCACCCAGCTCCCTCTGGACAGGGGAGGGACAGGGGACAGGGGCCCCTGTTCCCGACAGGGGCTGTGAGCAGTTCTTCTTTGCTCAGACCAGTGAGGCTTTAACAGGGAAGGGAAGGCTGGGTGATGTCATGTAATAAGTCCAAAGCCCGTGGAATGGTCAAGATCACATTCCCATCCCCATGATCCCCAGACTCTGCAAAGGCTTGTCCTGCCCTCTCCAGATGTGGCCCACACAGGCCTCCCATGTGGCCTGGCATCTCTCCTGCCTTCTGGACGACTGACGGGCATCTACCCCATTCTTTCCCCGCTAGTCCACTTTCCAGCCCAGGTGAAGTGCATCTAGAAGGCCTTCGCCCCTCATTGAGATTCATCCTAACACCACCATTCTGAAAGGCTTACCACCGTTCAGGGGTTGTGTTGAGCCCTGCATGTAGCCTTTCTCATTAAATTCCAGCAAACCTGTTATTATCCCCATTTTACACAGGGGGCAACTGAGGCTGAAAGTGTATAAGTGACTTGCTGAAGAACACAGGGCTATTGGAACCAGGCTGAGCTTTTCCCAGAAACCCCACCCCACCTTGTCAGCAGTCTCCAGCACTGCCCCTGTGGATGGGACTGGTATTCCTAAGTCCCCTGAGATATGTGTGAGAATTCTGTCCCCTAGTCCCTTCATCACGGGTAGCTGGGGAAGGGGCCCCAACCTTGGAGTGGGATGATGAGTTAGGAGATGGTGGGAGGGCAGAGGAGGCTATGTCCGGGAAGTCTTCCCCAGAAAAGACTGGAAGAAAAATCCAGTCTTTGGAAAAACAATGTCTTGAGTAAAGGAAGATCTTACAGGTCTGGCTACAGAGCTTACCTCTGTGGAGTTTGCTGCCATCTCCTGATTATCAAAAATATTTATATTTTATGTATGTTTTATTTCATATGCACACATATAAAATACTAATAATTCTAAATTATTCCTATTCATCTTAAGTCCACTTTGAGCTAGGAGTGTTCCTCCCTGCCTGGTGGACCCCTACTCATCCTTCATATTCTTATTGAATCCTGAGCTCCACTGCTCTGACCCCCTTCCCCATCTCAAAAATTTATTCATTCATCATATAAGCACTTACATGTGCTCAATACCAGTCTCAATTCCAGGGATTCAACAGTGGACAAAATAAAGCCCCTGCCCTCATGGAGTTTGTGTTCTGGCAGACAAGACAGTAAAGCAGAGAAGTGATAATACAGTGTTGGAGGGCATTGAGGAAGTCATGGGGGATAAGGGATGTTGTGGGTAAGTTGTCATTTTACTTCAGATGGTCAGGAAAGCCACAATGGGAAGACATGTTTGCACAGACTTGCAGGAAGGAGTTGCCCTGGGGACATCCTGAAGGAAGTGACCCAGACAGGAGGAACAGCACAGGCTGATTCAGGAAAGAGCAAGGTGACCGGATCATGTGGCCTGGAGGAGAGGAGGAGCCAGTCAGTGTGGGAGAAGTGGCCCTGGTCCTGGAGTGCCTTGTCAGCCTTGGTAAGGGCTTTCACTTGCACTCTGAGAGATGTAGGAGGCCCCCGCAAAGGTTCATCGCACCCTCTGTCAACACTTCCCTTTACTTAGTGCATCTCAGTTACAGACCCAACCCCATGTGAGGCCTCTCTCTCTTTCTCATCCATCTCTTCTTTGAGACCTGAGTAGCAGAGAAGTTGGATTCATCTCTGTGTACCATAGGCTCAGTAGAGCACCTCAGAAAAGTTTGTAGAAAACTACTTGAAGTGGTAGGTAGCAGCTAGCAGAAGCCTAGAAACCCTAGGCAGAAAGGTCTCCTGAGTTGAGGGTGTGTGTGTGTGTGTGTGTGTGTTGTTGTGTGTGTGTGTTGTTGTGTGTGTGTGTTGGTTGGGGTGTGTGTGTGTTGGTGTATGTGTTGGGGTCTGTGTTGGTGTGTGTGTGTGTGTGTGTGTGTGTGTTGGTTCCCAAGTGTTGGTGTGTGTGTGTGTGTGTGTGTGTGTGTGTGTGTGTGTGTTGGTTCCCAAGGGACCCTTGTCTACTGTACTGGCAGGCAGAGACAGGGAAATCCTTTAGAACCAAGTAATCCTAAAGAACTGGAAACTGCAGGGGCAGGGAGGGAGCCCTGCCACTGCCTTTGCATCAGGTGTTTGTGCTGCTGGGGCTGCTGACTGGCTCCCCTGGCCCTGCTCCCTAACCAAGGTGTGGCCTTGTTCTGCGCAGGCATGCCTGTGGTCCTGTCGCAAGAGGTGGAGTCTGTTCTTGTGGGTGCTGCTATTCTGGGGGCCTGTGCCTCGGGGGATTTCGCTTCTGTACAGGTATGTGAGGACCAAGGGGTGGGTCCTGGCCCCTCCCCTGTCTGGGGCTGTCCTTCCTCTTGACAGCAGCTCATGTCTTGCAAAACACACACAGGATATAATTAAGAAATGATAGGTTCCAGCCAGGGAAAGCACAAACACTTCTAGCCTCAGACATATTTATTGCAGTTTTCATTTGACTTGGCCTTCGTTACTGTGAGTCGTTCTGTTCTTCTATTGTTTTTTTTTTTTCCTCCTTTAAAATAGCTCTTACATGATTTCATCTAAATTTCCCCATTTTTTGTTCTTTTAGCAAGTAAAACAGGTAAGGTAGAAAACTAAAATTTTTCATGTGAATTTATGATTTTTATTTGCTTCCTTCATCTCCACCCACCACTTTTTAAATACCTCCAAGGCCTCTTTCAACAAGAGACGCAAATGAAAATGTTAGTAAAAGGGAATTAAAAGAAAAAATAAGGAACAGAGATACAGGAAGAAGGAAACAACTTGATGGTGATGATGGAGCACACAATTTGACTCTGAGCTTCCTGGCAGCCAAGACAAAAAAGAACACATGATAAGTTGCATAATTCTTATTTTCAAAAAGAGGAAGCGTATTAGTCTCTTTGGGAGACAAAGCTTTTCCTACCACCAAATTGCAAAGGACATTTCACACGTGGGTTTTATGGAGAGATTTTGAGTTGTAAAATAATAAGGTTAACAATAGGTTTACAAAAAGGTAGAGAAACAGTATGGAATAGGGCTCAGAGCACAAGCTCTGGAGTCAGCCCTCACTTGACTTCGTACAAGTTCTGTGATCTTCTCTCCACTCTGTTTTTTTATCTATAATAATAATCAGGAGCACATTATGAGTTCTTTCTCTGAATCAGGAATGTACATTCAGTCCCACAACAGCTCTATTATCCCCCTTTTATAGTTGAAGAGTCTGAGGAAAAAGAAGTTAAATAACTTGTCTTACGTTGGAACAGCTAGTAAATGCCAAAACCAAGAAGTCTGGCTCCAAAGTTGTAACTGAAAGTGAAGGAAGTATTGGTTCAGCTGAGCATCAGAGAGTTTAAGTGACTTGCCCACGGTCTCAAGGTTGGGACTAGAAGCCAGGTTTTCCATTAGTAGCTCAGTAATGAGAGTTTTATTTATTGTAACCTTCTTTTGTACCAAGAACTATGCTAGGTGCTTTTCATATAATCTTCCTGGTACCTCTCACAACCCATATGGGCAACAGAGATCCAGAAAGATTACAGAATTTAAGGGTATATATTGGAAATAGTCACATGCAAGAGTCTCATTCCAACATTTTTGAAAGTGTAATGCCCTGCACCCTGTCCAGGCCTCTCAAGCTGATGCTTATGAAATATCTCTTCCAAAGAGTTGAACCCATACATGAATGCTTGTTGATTTTAACCGGAGTTTTTAAACAAAGATGGGAGAGTTGAATTCTCAACATTTTTCTGGATTTTCTGGTAACTGTCAGAAATGTCACATGGAGGTATTTATTGTTGAAATGTTAGTGACTTATTTTAATGTGTTGATTGATGAAGATGTTCTCATAACTAGCTGCCTTGCCCTCCCTGGGATAAAGCATAATTGCTAAAACAAAGCAGTAGAGATGCTTACTAAGGCTCTGCATAGTTTAATTCATATTATGAACTGAAAGTTTCTATTCCCTTAAAATTCAAATGTTGAATCCCTAATCCTGCAGCATGATGATATTTAGAGATGTGGCCTCTGGGAGGTAATTTGGATTAGATGAGGTCATGAGGGTGGGACCTCTATGGTGAGATTAGTGTCCTTCTAAGAAGAGATACCGGACCTTACTTTCTCTCTACTATGTGAGGACGCAGCCGAAAGGTAGCCATCTGCAAACCAGAACCAACCCTGCTGTCACCTTGATATTGGTGCCTTGAGAAAATACATTTATGTTGTTTAAACACTCAATATGGTATTTTGTGATGTCAGCCGAAGCAGATGAAGACACCACATTTAATCTTGACAGTCTCCCCTGCCTGCAGGGTGGGGCTTTTCATTCCTGTGTTATATATGAAGAAAACCAGGTTCAGTGATGTTTTAAGAAATCTGCCCAAGGCTACGGTTAATAAGGGACAGAAGCAAAATTGAAATCAAGGTCTCTCTGGATTTAATATATCCTCTGCCGACTTTGATTCTGTTTTAATTTATTTTCTTCTTTTTTCTCAAAAAATATTTTTTGGCTTCTTAAATGTTCAAGGGTGAATTTTCTGGAAAGGAATGTCATTGGTCTCAAAGGAGATCGTCTACAGCCAAAAGAGAGTAGTGTGACATGATCTGACTGTTCCATGCTATTCTTCATACCATGACTTATGGCTCCTCATTGATATCTTAGTCATATTTGTAGTTTCTAACTCTGAGAAAATTCCACTCACATCTTCTCCTAGGTGAAAACTGAGCCTCATCCCACACTGACCTCTTCTTCACTACATAATATTCTCCCTTAGTCTTCTGGAACAGTATCTAAGATAAGGTAGGTTGAATGTTGGAATCAGTGACTTGAGTAGCAAATGCAAGGCTTACCACATTTTAAAGACAAGCTCCCATCCCCTGTTCAACCCACATAATTAAGTGCCTCTCCTGATTATTTTTAGGAGACACTATAATCTAGTAAAGAAAGTCCACAGGTGCAAGAGACCTGAATCTTACCTGTCATCACATGCCAGAGAGAACCCATGTGGTCTTGACTTCTGTGTGTGGTTGTTGTACATCCTCATTGTCACTTGAACTCTCCAGGTGCTTGTTTCATTTGTTTATTTCCTTTTAAAAAAATGTTTAATTAAGAATTGCCACACCTGTGGAACTGCTGAGATAGCGCCTTTGAAAGCTTCAGTGACCACCATGAAGTTCAGTTCAGTCGCGTCCAACTCTTTTGCAACCCCATGGACTGTTGCATTCCAGGCCTCCCTGTCCATCAGAAGCTCCAAGAGTTTATTCAAACTCAT
The DNA here is from genome assembly GCF_049115385.1 of Moschus berezovskii. Taxonomy (NCBI): domain Eukaryota; kingdom Metazoa; phylum Chordata; class Mammalia; order Artiodactyla; family Moschidae; genus Moschus; species Moschus berezovskii. The sequence continues at coordinate 34,901,297 of NC_142463.1, forward strand.
GTCCATCGAGTGTGATGCCATCCAACCATCTCATCGTCTGCCATCCCCTTCTTCTCCTGCCTTCAGTCTTTCCCAGCATCAGGGTCTTTTCAAATGAGTCAGTTCTTCACATCTGGTGGCCAAAGTATTGGAGTTGCAGCTTCATCATCAGTCCTTCCAATGAATATTTAGGACTGATTTCCTTTAGGATTGACTAGTTGGCTCTGCTTGCAGTCCAGGGGACTCTCAAGAGCCTTCTCCAACACCACAGTTCAAAAGCATCAATTCTTCGGTACTCAGCTTTCTTTATAGTTCAACTCTCACATCTATACATGACTACTTGAAAAACCATAGCTTTGACTAGGTGGACCTTTGTTGACAAGGTAATGTCTCTGCTTTTTAGTATGCTATCTAGGTTGGTCATAAATTTTCTTCCAAGGAGCAAGCATCTTTTAATTTCATGGCTGCAGTTGCCATCTGCAGTGATTTTGGAGCCCCCAAGAATAAAGTCTGTCACTGTTTCCATTGTTTCACCATCTATTTGCCATGAAGTGATAAAACCAGATGCCATGAATTTGGTTTTCTGAATGTTGAGTTTTAAGCCAACTTTTTCACTCTCCTCTTTCACTTTCATTAAGAAGCTCTTTAGTTCTTTGCTTTCTGCCATAAGGATGGTGTCATCTGCATATCTGAGGTTATTGATATTTCTCCCAGCAATCTGGATTCCATGAACCTCCATGAAGCCCAGGTATAATTATCAACATTGTTATAATGATTATGTTAGGAAATGTAGATGCAAATGCATGTACACTTGGATTCATTCATCTCTCTCTAAAGAAGAGATGCAAACCTGTGTGCCCCAGGTCTAGGGACCAGATCAGGACTCTGGCAGGTTGAGGAGCCTATTATACAGAGTGAAGTAAACCAGAAAGAAAAACACCAATACAGTATACTAACGCATATATATGGAATTTAGAAAGATGCAAATGATAACCCTGTATGCTGCTGCTGCTGCTGCTAAGTCATTTCAGTCGTGTCTGACTCTGTGTGACCCCATAGACGGAAGCCCACCAGGCTCCCCCGTCCCCGGGACTCTCCAGGCAAGAACTCTGGAGTGGGTTGCCATTTCCTTCTCCAATGTGTGAAAGTGAAAAGTGAAAGTGAAGTCGCTCAGTCGTGTCTGACCCTTAGCGACCCCACGGACTGCAGCCTATGAGGCTGCTCCATCCATGGGATTTTCTAGCCAAGAGTACTGGAGTGGCTTGCCATTGCCTTCTCTGGATAACCCTGTATACGAGACAGCAAAAGAGACACAGATGTATAGAACAGTCTTTGGGACTCTGTGGGAGAGGGTGAGGGTGGGATGATTTGGGAGAATGACATTGAAACACGTATGTTGTCATATGTGAAATGAATCACTAGTTCAGGGTCGATGCATGTTACAGGATGCTCGGAGCTGGTTGCGGGGATGACCCAGAGGGAGGATAAAGGGAGGAGGGAGGTGGGAGGGGGGTTCAGGAGGGGGAACTTATGTAAACCGGGGTGAATTCATGCCAATATATGGCAAAACCAACCAATATAATATTGTAAAATAATTTGCCTCCAATAAAAAATAAATTAATTACTTAAAAAACAGAATAACTTCCTCCTTGCGATTCATATTCTTCAACCTGAACTTCAAACTTCAAACCTGAACTTCATAGATCCTAACTTGATCTTCAGGATGCCTGCTAGCCCTTCCTTTAAGAAAGCTGAGCAAAGCTTGCCAGCAACTCAGTGATTCCTGTGGACCATATGTTTTGTGTTCTTATAGGCTACACATATGGTAGTTGGATAAAGAATTTCACTTATCTAGATGGGTTGACTTTGGTATACTCAGCCAGTGGCACCTCCTTCAGATGAAAGAAAGGATAAGAAGACTCCAAAAGACCCAGGCTACACTTAAAGAAGAGGCCTACATGCCTGGGGAGATGGGATTTCCCAAATTCTTAGGCCCATGAATGGATGACATCAGCCAGAGATACAAAATGGCTTTCCACTTTCTGCTTCCTTCAGCCCCTCTGCAGAAGTCATTAGCTTCCTGTAATTTCTTATCTTATAAGGCGGTTTTTCCCCCAAGACTATTTATATAAAATAAGCTTTAATTCTAACAGTGCTATTTGTCTTGACACCCGCCCTCCCCACCTCGGGCGGGGTGGGGGGAAGCAGTAGAGAGAAGCCTCCAAAGCAAAAATCAGCAAAATGAGACAGTGACAAGAGATCAGAATGAATTCAGCCATCTTTCAGGGTAAGGAAAACAAGCCCTTGAAATCAACCAATTAATCCAAACCTCTTTTCCTCCCATGGTGTGAGGGCTGCTGCCTCTGTAAACCACTGACTCCATGCGTTCCCACCATCAGCTTTCCTTGTCACGTTCCAGACAGACTCCTGTGTCTCGCAGACCGATACATGTAAGCGGCCAGTGGAGAGCGGTGATTACTCACCCTCTCTGTAATGTGTGCCCACAGGACAAACTATCCACGCTGACCGCAGTGGTCTACCCTCAAGGTCAGTCCTTGCAAACACCCTCACTACTTAGCCAAAGCCTCTCCTTCTTTCTGTTCTTTTTTGCGAGATTTTACTTCATTTGGAGCCAGTTTATATTCATCACCTATTATGTGCTTCAAAGCCTGTGGTTTTGTATGTGACACAATACGTCTCCATTCTGTTTTATTTTGTGAGAGTCAACTTTCTGTGCTTTTCAGTTCTGTTTGGCTTTCTCTCACCATAAATACCAGTTTTACATTTTGTAAAGTAAAGTTGATTATCATGATCTTGCTTTCTGGAGGTTTGGAAGGACTGATATATTGATATAATGGATGTTCAGAAATATGAAACCATCCCATTTCTTGGCACATTCAATCTTAATTTGCTGAGTTTTTTCCTTTTTCTGGAATACAAATAATAATTCATGTTCATTGGGAAAAATAAGAAAATTCGGTTAAGCTGAAAGAAATGAAAGTAAGAAAACACTGATATTACTATCCTAAAACAATCACTATATTAGATTCTGGTTTCTATCCTTTTAATCCTTTGGTCCATATTTTTAAGTTACTTTATACTTTTCTTGATTGCAGAAATGTATTCATACAATGCATATTGTTTTATAACCTTTTCCCGCACCCCAAAATACATAGTAAGCATCTTTATTTATCATTTTTGTAGACTGTATAATTTTCTGCCCCATAGAAAATGCCATGACTTATTTTTTCCAGTCCTCTAGTTTTGAATATTTAGGTTGTCTCTGTTGTTTTAAGGAACATTGCAACTAATAACATCTCTGTAGCTAAAATTTGCCCATACCCTAAATTATTTCCAGAAATTAAATTATGGAAGTATAGTTGTTTGGTCAAAGAGTTTGCCCAAGCCTTAGGATTTTGATACATATTAGCACTTTATATCTTGCCTGGAGAATCCCAGGGATGAGGGAGCCTGGTGGGCTGCCGTCTATGGGTCTCACAGAGTCGGACACGACTGAAGTGACTTAGCAGCAGCACTTTATATTCCCACCAATAGTGAGTGAAATTTCAGGGCTCACATTTCTTGTTTTGTGTAAGGAGTCTTTTGCTGTGAATTTTAGTTTCATTTGGTTTTCATTCCCAGGCCTCTTAAAATCCTGTTCGTTTCACATATGGCCCTGATACTGTAAGCTCTCTTTAGTAGCCTTTTACTTTCTGCTGCTTAAGCATGTGCTTCAAGAGCCATGAGATTCTGGTTTCTTATTAAGTAGATTCAGGTCTCTGATTGGATTTTCGATGTCCTATCCCATGTGGGAGTGCCTCATAGAAAATCAACAAAAATCTTGGAATTGTAGTTAATTTAAAGAAAGATTAAATTAAGAATGTGATATTACCCTTAACATTCTTTATACTTATTGCCATACCTGGTTAACAGTACATTCTTATCTTTCTTGAGAATTGTTCCTACTCAAAACAGCAACAACAACAACAAATTCAGGTCCTGATAAATTACATATCTCTTACTCTAATCCAGTTTGCAAAATGGCATCATGGATGTAAAAGTCAAAAATTAGGGACTTCCCCAGTGGTTAAGATTCTGTGCTTCCACTGCAGGGGGACATGGATTCGATCCCTGATTGGGGAAGTAAGATCCCCTACTGAGTAAAAAAATAGATAATTAACGAAGACTTACTGTATAGCACAAGGACCTCTACTCAGTGCTCTGTGGTGACCTAAATGGGAACAAAATCTAAAAAAGAGAGCATATATGTATACATATAACTGATTCATTTTGCTGTACAGCAGAAACTTTAACACAACATTGTAAAGTAACTATACTCCAATAAAAATAAATACAGATATTAAAATAGCTCAAAATTAGAATTCTATTTTTAAGAGATTATTTCAATATATAAGATATATGACATTTGACTCTCCTGTTCTTTATAGGGTGATCCTAGATCAAGGCCTGTTACTTTCCATCCTGTGTCAGTCATGGAATCTTTGGTTTGTCATTCATAGAATCTCTGCAGCAACCAGTGGATGTTAACAGTCCCCACTGTGCAGATGGGGACAGTGAGGCATGGAGAGGTCATATAACCCTTCTTTTTGTTCCATCAAACCATGCTTTTTATATCTGTTGCTTGGAAAAAGCAGAAATTGCAATGTGGCAGCTCAGCTGCCCTTGTACAGCGTGGAATGGATAATAAAATATATCAGCATCCATGTTTATCATTGCTACTTTGTTGATTATGACTTTTAGAAATAAAAAGAAACATACCCTCTTTGGTTTGGAAGTTTTCTACTTCTTTTGTTTGGAGAAGACTTCATACCATGTTCCCAGTAATGTTTTATCTTTCTGTATTTAATCATAACCTGTCCATTTACTTTTTATAGAGACAGATATAAAAAAGCACTTAACTAATTAAGAACTTTAGTTAAAGGACACTTAATAGTATTCTTCTAAGGGATTCCTGGCCACAGTAGTAAATATAATGGTCATCTGCGTTAAATTCACCCATTCCAGTCCATTTTAATTCACTGATTCCTAGAATGTCTATGTTCACTCTTGCCATCTCCTGTTTGACCACTTCCAATCTGCCTTGATTCATGGACCTAACATTCCAGGTTCCTATGCAATATTGCTCTTTACAGACCTTGCTTCTATCACCGGTCACATCCACAACTGGGTATTGGTTTTGCTTTTGCTCCATCCCTTCATTCCTTCTAGAGTTATTTCTCCACTGATCTCCAGTAGCATACTGGGCACCTACCAACCTGGGGAATTCCTCATACAGTATCCTATCATTTTGCCCTTTGATACTGTTCATGGGGTTCTCAAGGCAAGTATACTGAAGTGGTTTGCCATTCCCTTGTCCAGTGGACCACATTCGGCTGTGGTCCATGTGATCAGATCGACTAGTTTCCTGTGATTATGATTTCAGTGTGTCTGCCCTCTGATGCCCCCTCGCAATACCTACCGTCTTAGTTAGGTTTCTCTTACCTTGGGCGTGGGATATCTCTTCACAGCTGCTCCAAGAAAGCGCAGCCGCTGCACCTTACCTTGGACGAGGGGTATATCCTCAAGGCCGCCCCTCCTGACCTTGAACGTGGAGTAGCTCCTCTCAGCCCTCCTGCTCCCGCGAAGCCACCGCCTATTGGACGTGGGGTAGCTCCTCTCGGCCACCGGCCCTGGCCTCAGGCATGGGGTAGCTCCTCTGGGCCGCGCCTCTTTGCATGGTCAGTTGCGCCGGTGGAATTTAACTCATATGAATTTAACTCAGATGACCATTATATTTACTACTGTGGCCAGGAATCCCTTAGAAGAAATGAAGTAGCCATAATGGTCAACAAAAGAGCCCAAAATGCAGTACTTGGATGCAATCTTAAAAACGACAGAATGATTTCTATTCATTTCCAAGGCAAACCATTCAATATTACAGTAATCCAGGCCTATGCCCCAACCAGTAACGCTGAAGAAGCCAAAGTTGAACGGTTCTATGAAGACCTACAAGACCTTTTAGAACTAACACCCAAAAAAGATGTCCTTTAGGGGACTGGAATGCAAAAGTAGGAAGTCAAGAAACACCTGAAGTAACAGGCAGATTTGGCCTTGGAGCACGGAATGAAGCAGGCAAAAGCTAATAGAATTTTGTCAAGAGAACGCACTGGTCATAGCAAACACCCTCTTCCAACAACACAAGAGAAGACTCTACACATGGACATCACCAGATGGTCAACACTGAAATCAGATTGATTATATTCTTTGCAGCCAAAGATGGAGAAGCTGTATACAGTTAGCAAAAACAAGACCAGGAGCTGACTGTGGCTCAGATCATGAACTCCTTATTGCCAAATTCAGACTTAAATTGAAGAAAGCAGGGAAAAACCACTAGGCCATTCAGATATGACCGAAATCAAATCCCTTATGATTATACAGTGGAAGTGAGGAAAAGATTTAAGGGACTAGATCTGATAGATAGAGTGTCTGATGAACTCTGGATGGAGGTTCATGACATTGTACAGGAGACAGGGACCAAGACCATCCCCATGGAAAAGAAATGCAAAAGGCAAAATGGCTGGCTGAGGAGGCCTTACAAATAGCTGTGAAAAGAAGAGAAGTGAAAAGCAAACAAGAAAAGGAAAGATATAAGCATCTGAATGCAGAGTTCCAAAGAATAGCAAGGAGAGATAAGAAAGCCTTCCTCAGTGATCAATGCAAAGAAATAGAGGAAAACAAAAGAATAGGAAAAACAAGAGATCTCTTCAAGAAAATTAGAGATTCCAAGGGAACATTTCATGCAAAGATGGGCTCGATAAAGGACAGAAATGGTATGGACCTAACAGAAGCAGAAGATATTAAGAAGAGGTGGTAAGAATACACAGAAGAACTGTACAAAAAAGATCTTCACAACCAGGATAGTCACGATAACATGATCACTGACCTAGAGCCAGACATCTTGGAATGTGAAGTCAAGTGGGCCTTAGAAAGCATCACTACAAACAAAGCTAGTGGAGGTGATAGAATTCCAGTTGAGCTATTTCAATCTTGAAAGATGATGCTGTGAAAGTGCTGCACTCAATATGCCAGCAAATTTGGAAAACTCAGCAGTGGCCACAGGACTGGAGAAGGTCAGTCTTCATTCTAATCCCAAAGAAAGGCAATGCCAAAGAATGCTGAAACTACCACACAATTGCACTCATCTCACGCGCTAGTAAAGTCATGCTCAAAATTCTCCAAGCCAGGCTTCAGCAATATGTGAACCGTGAACTCCCAGATGTTCAAGCAGGTTTTAGAAAAGGCAGAGGCACCAGAGATCAAATTGCCAACATCCACTGGATCATGGAGAAAGCAAGAGAGTTCCAGAAAAACATCTATTTCTGCTTCATTGACTATGCCAAAGCCTTTGACTGTGTGGATCACAATAAACTGTGGAGCATTCTGAAAGAGATGGGAATACCAGACCACCTGACCTGCCTCTTGAGAAACCTGTATGCAGATCAGGAATCAACAGTCAGAACTGGACATGGAACAACAGACTGGTTCCAAATAGGAAAAGGTGTACGTCAAGGTTGTATATTGTCACCCTGCTTATTTAACTTATATGCAGAGTACATCATGAGGAACGCTGGGCTGGAAGAAGCACAGGCTGGAATCAAGATTACTGGGAGAAATATCAATAACCTCAGATATGCAGCTGACACCACCCTTATGGCAGAAAGTGAAGAGGAACTCAAAGGCCTCTTGATTAAAGTGAAAGAGGAGAGTGAAAAGGTTGGCTTGAAGCTCAACATTCAGAAAACAAAGATGATGGCATCTGGTCCCATCACTTCATGGGAAATAGATGGAAAAACAGTGGAAACAGTGTCAGACTTTATTTTGGGGGGCTGCAAAATCACTGCGGATGCTGATTGCAGCCATGAAATTAAAAGACGCTTACTCCTTGGAAGGAAAGTTATGACCAACCTTGATAGTATATTAAAAAGCAAAGACATTACTTTGCCAACCAAGGTCCGTCTAGTCAAGGCGATGGTTTTTCCAGTGGTCATGGATGGATGTGAGAGTTGGACTGTGAAGAAAGCTGATCGCCGAAGAATTGATGCTTTTGAACTGTGGTGCTGGAGAAGACTCTTGAGAGTCCCTTGGACTGCAAGGAGATCCAACCAGTCCATTCTAAAGGAGATCAATCCTGGGTTTTATTGGAAGGACTGATACTAAAACTGAAACTGCAATACTTTGGCCACCTCATGCGACGAGTTGACTCACTGGAAAAGACCCTGAAGCTGGGAAAGCTTGGGGGCAGGAGGAGAAGGGACGACAGAGAATGAGATGGCTGGATGGCATCACCGACTCGATGGACATGAGTTTGAGTGAACTCCAGGAGTTGGTGATGGACAGGGAGGCCTGGCGTGCTGTGATTCATGGGGTCGCGGAGAGTCGGACACGACTGAGCAACTGAACTGAACTGAACTGATTATAGTATTAACACTGAGGTTTAGGCTAACAAACATTTTTTTCAAATATCTCCTTCCTCCCGAAGTTTTTACTCAGGAACTTAAGAATTGGGCTTTTATAAAAGCAAACAATAGCCAAGTATCTACTGAGTCCTTTAGTTGCTTAGAAGGATTTCAGGACTGTAATTCTAAAATAAAGTTTACTTACTTCTCTTTGACTTAATTTTCTTCAAGACAACATTTTATACTGGTACAAATCTGGAAAAATATGTTAGATTATTTTGTAGAAATGAATGTCTATACGTACTTAAGTCCTCATTCTAATTATCATTTATACTTCTACTTTTTATGGTTAATTTCCTTGTTGGGATAAATTAGAAATGAATAAGTTGGGCTTTTTTCTCTTTAGGATGTTAGGAATAGAAGATCTGTGCAATATAAATTTAATATTCAACACAGTAAATTAAACTATAGAAGCAAATAAGACATGGGGGAAGATAAGACCTTTAGTTAAATCAGGAATTGTCTGTAATTGGGGAAAAGTTCTTAAAAATGGCTACAAATGCGCACACATAAATGCCCATGTATAGATATAGATACCACTGGACACAGATTGATTCAGAGCCATGGAATATTTAAAGGTTTTTCTGAAATTTATGAAAGACTTCTGATTCCATCATTGAGGCAAATGATCAAGAAGTATGCGCGAGAAAAATATCATTATTACCATTACTTATTGGAAATGTTTGATACTTTGCAGTGAGCCATAAAGTACTATGGGTACAGAAACTTGGATGTCATCTCTAATCATATACATATCAAAGAAATTTGAACATGTAAAAATTTGGTACCATGTTAAAAGTTATGCATAAGGAAATTTCCTATACTATTATCATCGTAAAGTTTACAAAGGAAGAAACAGGGTAGGAAGGTTTAAGTGACTTACCAAAGTCAAAGGCTAGAAATGGTGGGAGCCAGAATCCAAGGCCTAGGCTAGAATTCCAAAGCTGAAGATTGTTCAACTCAGTCATACTTGGAAGTGGACTCCTGTGGGGATGAGTGTGATTACCATTATTTTTTTTTTTAATTTTTAAAAATTTATTTTATTGAAGTATAGCTGATTTACAGTATTGTGTTAATTTCTGCTGTGCAACAAAATGATTCAGTTATATATATATGCCCTCTTTTTCATATTCTTTTCCATTATGGTTTATCACAGGATATTGAATATCATTCCCTTGGCTATCCAGGACCTTGTTGTTTATCCATCTTGTGTATTTTGCATCCTGTGTAGTTTGCATCTGCTAATCCCAAACTCCCAATCCATCCCTGCCTCACTCCGCCCCACCCTTGGCAACCACAAATATGTTCTCTATATCTATGAGTCTGCTTCTCTAGACAACTAGATTTGAATATACATTAAAATGTCACTGTGTTAGTCAAGGTCTTCACAGAAGATACCCTCAAATGGATAGTTGTAGGGAATTTAGTAAAGGGGCTGTTTACAGACTGCAGACTGGCTCTGGAGAAATCACAAGGGAAGATGTTGTACACTAGAAGCTGTAAGAGCTGGACCTTAAGAGGTGAAGGAGGAACACAGTTCCTAGAACCTCTGAACCCCAGAAGAGAGGACTATGTGGAGGCTACTAAGTCAGCTATCTTGCCAGTGACCCTGGAAGTGAAGAGTTGGATTATTGACCCCTTTTTCTTCCCTCTCACTGATTGACTGTCAGGCTTCCATTGGGTGGAGTCAAAGTCAGAGGTCAAGGAAGCTCGTTGATATGGTCCATACCCATGAGCCTGGCTCAGCCCAGGGGAGGGTGGAAGAGAGTGTTCAGGAGCATGTACTGCCATCCTTTGCAGTCATCCAGACTGGGCTAGGCAGGTCTGTCTGCAGACCAGAGGCCAATCTGTGAATGGTTTGTTACAGATTTGCAATGAGATAAAGCACTGGCTCAGAATGTAACTCAATTATGACATTTTGTTCATAGCACAGTGTTCTCAATGAAAGAATCGGTGTGTTTGTTTACTTTCTGGCGCAACTCTTTTTGTCATTATGTCATGGACAGCCCCTTTGAGTAGCACTGATCAGATCTGCCAGCTCTGCAGATGACAGACAGCCTAGCATGCTCAAAGAGAACCACCTTATATCTGCCTTTATTTTCCTCCCTTACCTTCCACTGAAGATAGGAAAACTGTCTGTACCTCTTCTGAGATGAGCAGTGTGCTGAAGTACTGGAGATGACATTTACTTCTTAAAAATAGGTGATTCACCTCACCATTACAGATAGGAAACTGAGGCTCAGAAAGTTTAAATACATCATCTAACAAGTAGCAGAGGTGGTGATCAAATCCAGAGCTGACTCCAAAACGTAGGCTCTTCCTATGGGCTGCCCTAGGGCCATGCTTAAAATTATCTGACATTAATATTTAGGAAACAATGCAGAGTTCTGGGGGGATTGCCTTGTTTGGAGGCCCAGAGCTGTATTCTGGTGTCGGTAACAACCAAGTCATGGTTTCTGGGAATAGACACACCCCAACTCCCAAAAAATAGAACCATTTATGGATCCCATGTCACTCAGCTTTATAAGGCCTTTCCCAGCCCAGCCAGCCAGATCAGAAGGTGAAGTCAGTTTGTTTCTAAGGACCTCTTGTCTGTTTCTATCTCTTTTTTAATCTGGGAGGTTGGAAAGATGAGGAGAAAGAATTCATGAGAGGGATACATTTCCTTAGAAATGTTATTAATTGGCTGGGCAAAACAAGAGAAGGAAATAAAATAGCTGCTCCTTACTAAGTAAAGGCATCTCATTCCCTTATCTCATTAAAAATTAAAAGCACTCTTGGTTTAAGTAGGGCAAATTAGTAATTAAGTGCTATATAATCAACTTGTGTAAACATAATATTGAAGGGGAGGCCAAATTAATCACTCTGCTGGCTTGTTTTTGCCCCCATTAATGCACCTTTTACTTGGGTCCTTCCTGTGATGTCAGGATGCATTTTCTGCTCTCCCTCTGCTGCTGGAGATAGGGTGGGCTGTGATAGCTGGGCTGACAGATAATAGTGGGCTGGATCTGGAAAAGGCATGTGTCTGGGCCTGATTCAACTAGGTGCCGAGGCTCCCTGCTTCGTTGTTTGACCCAGAGCTCATCAGAGGAAGGCTGCCATGTGTCAGGGACAGTCCTAGATGTTAGCAGGACAAAGAAGAATTAAACACATCTCAGGACCCATGGGGTTCCAATCACAAGGCGAGAAGTTGGACACAGGCAGATAGATACAGTCATGAAAAAGTCAGCACTAAGTGTAATGGCAAGGATCAGTGTGCCTTGGCTTGGGCTCAGATCAGGACTCTGCCACTTACCTTGGGTGACTGACTTAATTTCTCTGTGCCTCAGAGCCCTCATCTGTAAGCCTAACCATAATATCTGCATCATGACATGCTATCTCACAGTTTGTGTTGTAAGAGGCAAACGCATGAGTACCTGTAGGGTAAAACGGGCCTTCCAGGTGGCTCAGCAGTAATGAATCCATCTGCCAAGGCAAGAGATGTGGGTTTAATCCCTGGGTTGGGAAGATCCCCTGGAGAAGGAAATGGCAACCCCACTCCAGTATTCTTGCCTGGGAAATCCTGTGGTCAGAGGAGCCTGGTGTGCTATAGTCCATGGAGTCACAAATGAGTCAGGCACTACTTGCAACTGAACAACAACAAAGTAGAATCCTGTCTACTTAATGTTGGCTATTACTTAACTACACTTGCCCTACGATGGATAATGGAGCACCACGGAAGGAGTGTCTTCCATTGCCTTAGGGCTATGAGTGTCCTTCTGAGAAGGGGACATTTGAACCAGGCCATATAGCATTATTACTCAAGAGCTGGAACTCTGTTTGGAGGGGCATGTGACCCAGGCTGGCTTTTAATCTTTGCACTGAAGCCCCTTCTCTGGAAGCAGAGGAAGGAGCTTGTACTTCAATCCTGCACGAATCTCTCTCCATTTCAGTCCCACACAATAAATAGTAATAACTGATGGAGTTCAGTTGTGTTATGGCAACTGCCTGCCAAGTTCTGGGGAGTGGAAGAGGGCAAATGAGCTATACCTGTTGTGGGCAAGAGAAGAGGAAATCAAATGGGGCAGTAAAAAGTAGCCCACTAGGTCACCTTATTCCATTCAAGGTGATGGCATCTCCTTGACTTGCTAGCTGGGTGAACCATCCCGATAGGCAAAATACTTCATTTCTCTCAGCCTCTGTGCCATATTAACTGACCCCACTGAATAACTGCAAATATTCTGTGAATGAAAGCACATTTAGCACAATACTCAGCATATAGAAAAGTACTGTTATTATTTCCTGTTGATTTAATCTTTACCTAAAATCCAGTAAAGTAGGTGGTAACATCCCACTTTATAAAGCAGGAAATGGAGGCATCAGGATGTTGATGAGCTTCTAAGGTCACATGGATGACTGGTGCAGGGAGGAGGGTTCCTGTTTAGCCATCTAACTCTAGGCTTACCCTCTGCATCTCCCTTGCTGCCCAGTGCTTCAGAGAGCACCTGGAGCTCAGTTTACCTATTATATGCTAGAAGTAGGGAAGATATCACTTGATTATGTCCAGGCCCCTCACTTGCTAATGAGGAAGAAATCTTTTCTCCTGCTTGAAGGAATAACAGGATTCCCTTTAACAGATGGGGTAGGCCAAAGAGACTCACCCGAAATGATCATCCCTTGGATGCAATGGATGCCAGCTACTTGCACTCATCTTGGCAGTTTTGCTTTGGGAAGAAAACAGTTTATTTATCATTCATACTCCTCTTCCATAAAGGATTTGAGCAAGCTTATAATAAAGGGCTAAGCAAAATAAAACTAAGCAAAATAAAACACAAGTTAGAAGCTATGTAGAAAGAGAATACCCCAACTACTTAGACTAGGAGATCCTCATATATATATGCCTTCAGGTGCCAACTAGTCTGTATAAGCATGGGACAATACCAGCAAAGGCCAAGATGATTTCTTAAGCAGGCTGGAGAATATATACTCTGCCTAAGGACTTTGGCATTCAGGTTGTTTTAACCCTGCTTTGGTGAGTGCCAGACCAAGCAGATTTATGGGGCAGATTTGGCCTGTGGGTCTCTGACCCTGAAGTAAGGGGATTACTTGGAGCTTCCCAGCAGCCAACACAGAACTGGGAAATAGGTCAAGTCAGATAGTGTCCACAGAGTCAAGGAAGTATACACCCATTCTCCAAAAGAGACTATGTCTTCCCTGCTACCAAATTCTAAAGTTGCCATTTCTTTATTTTTTTTTTAATTTTTTAAAATGTATTTATTTTAATTAGAGGCTAATTACTTTACAATATTGTATTGGTTTTGCCATACATTGACATGAATCTGCCCCGGGTATACATGTGTTCCCCATCCTGAACCCCCCTCCCACCTCCCTTCCCATCACATCCCTCTGGGTCATCCCAGTGCACCAGCTCCGAGCATCCTGTGTCATGTATCGAACCTGGACTGGCGATTCATTTCACATATGATAATATACATGTTTCAATGCTATTCTCCCAAGTCATCCGACCCTCGCCCTCTCCCACAGAGTCCAAAAGACTGTTCTATACATCTGTGTCTCTTTTGCTGTCTCGTATACAGGGTTATCGTTACCATCTTTCTAAATTCCATATATATGCGTTATTATACTGTATTGGTGTTTTTCTTTCTGGCTTACTTCACTCTGTATAATATTGCCATTTCTTTAAAAGCAAACTGAGAAATCTTTCTATGAAACTTTACAGAAACAGCAAAAGAATTCATCCTATATTACATTGTTAAGAGTCCAGAGCAGAACATTGAAACTTGACTTGAACTTAAGAATTGCCCAGGTTTATAACTTTGTGGGGCTGTCTCTTGACCCAAGAGTAAAACTGAGAATACCCAGCATGGTAGATGGATGGCATGTCCCTTACCACTCTTCCCTGAATATTCCTTCCCTCAGCCAGCTTCACAAACAAAGCTGTGTCACTGACCTAGGAGTGTCTTAGAAGACCTCAGTACTAAAGCTTTTTACCAGCCTGGCATCAGGGACGTGCTAAAATGAAGCACCCATCAATCGAGAAGGGCAACAGATGTTGAAGCCTATCAGATGTCAGTAAACAACAAGCCTACAGAGGCCAGTGAACTTGGCATCCTCCTAGCAAAAATACACTGTTGCCTTCAAGAGGGAACGCCATGGACTTTTATAAACTGCATTAGGTGATATATTTTTTCTTAATCTCTATTTTTTATTTAAGGGCAGATTTAATGTTCACAGAGTGTTCTAGGCTTTCAGCCCTAGAAGTGTAGGTCTTCAAAATACCCTCCCAGTAATTATGAGATGTTTCATGTTCAGCTTATCTAGTACCCTCCCTTTTACTGTTAGAAGTATGATTCATATTATAAGCAATAAATAGGACCATAGTTAAGAGCACAGACTCAGATGTCACAGAAGTCTGGGCTCCAGTCCTGAGTTCAGATGCTAAAGCTGTATGTTAGGTCAGTCCCTTTACCTCTCCTGTCTAAACTAGTGTTCTCACAGTACAAATGACACTGTTAAGAGCGCCTGCCTTGTAAGAGTGCCGTGAAGATTAAATGAGATAATATGTAGAAAGTATTGAGAACAGTTACTGGTATGAATAAACTTTCAGTGAGAATTCTACAAAGTTAGAGAAATATTTATGATACCTCTTCTTATTAGCCGACTGTAAATTCCACATTGTCATAGCTCTTTAGGTACGTTATTAAAACACAGCTGGGCCACTCATTTGCCTGTTTGCTCTCAGGTAGCTTTCTACTTCTGTACATTACATTTCCTGGACTATCTTGCAACTGGCCATTAAGTAGTATTTAGCACTGTTTTTGGTTTAGTTTTAGTATTTGGCTAATGGGAGATGCTGATGGAGATTGGTATGCAGGAAACAGGGAGAAGTCAGGTCATTGCTCTCTTTTACTTAAGCAGCAGCAGCTGCATCTCCTGTGTGATTCCAGCTTCCAGCCTTCCCCTTCAGGTCCCAGTCTGAGCACTCAGCCCTTTATTGGTTTCAGCTCCAGCCCGACATCCTCAGCCCCTATTTCTGATCACACTACTGCCTCCCATCAGCTCTTGACCCCTGAGAGGAGTAGCAGCTTTTTGCCATCCCTGATCTCTGAGTTCTTTGGCATCATCAGTTTGGCTTCTTAGTTTCTTCTGTCGTCAGTGAAAACAATTTCTTGTACTCAGTTCTTTCTGTTAAATGACCTAGAGTGGCTTTGCGTCTCCTGACTGGACTCTAATGATACAGCTGCTTTTAAATATTAAAAGAGAAGTCAGTCCTTATGGTGAATCCACTTCCCCTTCTCTCTGCCTGTTGGAATGGGCTAGGCCGGTGGGAGGAAGGGTGGCTGGTTCTCATGAAGAGCAGTTCACTTTGATGAAGTAACACCAACAGACAAGAAATTGACCTTAGCAACTCTAGTGAATACCCAGCTCTGAATAATCGAACTCTGAGTCAGGCATTGAGGACAGTGGCTGTGTATAGCTTACCACTTCCATCAGGAGACACGGCTGGATTACAGGTCAGAACCAGGCCCAGTTCAAGGGAGTGTCTAGTCAAAAAGAATAGAATCTCCTCTTTCTTGAACCAGAACTCTGGACCATTATAAGTGAGTCATTATATTACATGTGTCATTATTCTCATCACTCAAATGAGCAAATAGAGACTCAGAAAGGACAAGCAGTTTGCCCAGCATCCCGTAGCTATTAAGTAATGGTGTTAGTTTAAGTCTGTATGTCTCGGAGCTTATGTTTATTGAGACATATCTTTTACTCAAGGTTTTCCAAACTTTCTTCCTGTTTCAAAGCAAATTATAAGAAAACTACTTGAAAAACTCATATTTGCTCTGGGCTTCTTGTAGACGTTCCCTTGCAGAATCAATAGTTAGCCTTTTCTCCCCTTATTCTCACAATAGATGTATGTGCAAATTTTCTTGCCTTCAGTTTTACAAATGAGAAAACAGAAAGCGAAAAGAACTTACCCAAGGTCACACTAGGTGTTAATATTCAAGCTGAAATTTGAATACAGGTTTTTCCTGTCCCCAAGCAAACACTATTTCTACTGGTGACGTCCAAGCACTGGATTATGTGATAGAAAGCCAAATGTTTTACAGTTTTAAAAAAGAAAAAGGGGAAAAACAAGGCCAGGTTCCCCACCTTCAAGGAGTTGACAGGCTAGAAAAAAAAAAATGAAGCGACCTGAAACCAGAGAGAGCTGTTACATAATCTACTCCCTGGTAACAGCTACAGGCAGGAAAGAGAAGTGTGACTTTGTATAAGAAGTAGGGCTTGAAGTGGAAATGGTAACTTAGGAGGAGCAGCGAAGCAGTGGGAAGTGGACTTTTCAGATAGAGATGCTAGTGAAAGGAAAGGAACAACACAGACAGAAGAGATATCAACTCAGCTCCTAGGAAAGCATCGCAGTTCACGAGGAACAAAAGAGAAAGCTTGATACATAAGGACCACACTTGACTGGGAATGGGAGTCACCACCTATGAACAAATTATTAGGAATTTGATCAGGGAGCATGCTTTGCCCAACATCGCGTGACTCTATCAGTTGTTTTTTGTTTTTGATTTTTTAATGTTTCAGGTTAATAGTCTTATTTTTTTTTTAAATCAACAACATCAAGTGCTTCTTAGATGATAATACTGCTTCCCGCTTTAAAAAAAAAAAAAAGCCTGTAAACTAATTCAACCTGAAAGTAACAACAAAGATTTATTATTTATCTCTAACAGTTTTGAGGTCTTTAAATGCCCCTGGAAAATTATCCTATTTCACAAGAGAACATTTGTGTATAGAGTGTTATAGCATATCATGTTTGAGAATTTCAGGATGAAGGCACCTTCTGAGACAAGGCCACTGAGATAACGGGAAGCAAGCAACCCACCTCACCCCGCCTCAAATCCTACCCCTTCCCCTCCCCACCTCAACTGACACCTTGGCCAGAGGAGCCTGTATGTTGGATGGAGTTGATCAGACTGAAATTCCTACCACGTTGGCCATGTCAGTTTCACCTGTCAGCATCTCTGATGAGGAGGGATCCTGAGAGACCAGACTGGTTTAGGTAATTGGATTATAGTGGTTGTCTTCATCTTAGTGAATTGAAAGTCTCTCAGTCATGTCCAACTCTTTGTGACCCTGTGGACTATATAGTTCATGGAATTCTCCAGGCCAGAATACTGGAGTGGGTAGCCTTTCCCTTCTCCAGGGGATCTTCCTAACCCAGGGATCGAACCCAGGTTTCCTGAATTGCAGGCAGATTCTTTACCAACTGAGCCACCAGGGAAGCCCAGCTGAGTCATCTTAGTAAGCTGATTAACCACTACAAACAGACATTTACAGAGGAAAAATTTATAGACAGCCCTAAAGTGGTGATTCAAGCAAGTGCTTAGACTACTGAAGAGCAGCGGGCATTGTGAGTCCAGCATGTTGTGACGTGGTGGGGAACTAGGAACCTGCTCTTCAAGGGGCTCCTAAAAGGATAACAGAGGGTATTCATGTCATTTCACCAGTCATTGTCCATGTGACTTTGTGGATTAAATCACTTAATCCTCACAACAATTCCATTCAATTCTGATATTCCTAGTGCTTTGCAGATAAAGAGGTCTTTGCAGATAAGGAGGTCAAATCACAGAGAAATTAAGTACTTTCCCAAGGTCACAAAGCTGGTAAGATATACTTGGGTGATGTTCTGACCCTGTAGTCTGTCCACTGGAATAATACTGGAACCCATCTGTAAAACTGCCTTGGGACATTTCCTCGTGGTCAGGCCCACCTCTACACTCCCCACCCAGGCCTGTGCTTCTCTCTAGTATTGCCCTTAGGTGTTTCAGTGTCTGCTTACCCAACTTGGGTATGGGCTTCCAGGGAAGGATCCCAGAAGTCCTCATCCTTAACCAGTAGTGGGTGCTGCATAAACATGTGTGGTACCAAAGAGGAGGTGAAATTGACAGAGAATGTATAGTCTCCCTTGATCTGGCTGAGCAGCCACTTACAGCAGAAGTGGTGCTGTGGATAGATGTGGATTGAAAACCCTTAGCAGGTAAAACCTGACACAAGACTACCTAGTTCTTAGCTCTGTCTCTGAAAACAGCTTTCCCCATTCTCATGGGCATTCACTCCAGACTGTTCCCTGTGATTCTCAGGTACTCTCTTTTTTCCAAAGATAAAGTCCCCATCCTCAAGGTCGGTTTGGTTACTAAACAACTCAATATATAACCTGGGACAAGAGGTCTACCACTTTAGGCCTCAGATTCCTCATCTTTACGCTGTAGGTCCTGATTTTCAAACAATTTAAAGTAGTGGACCACTTAGGAGGCCACTATGTAAAACATGTGGAAGTTGAGCCATGTCTCCTGTTCACCAAGCGTCCCAGCTGAATATAAGAAGCACGGCTCTCAATTGTTTCAGAGGCAATAATCCAAAATATATTAAGGTAATCAACATAGATACTTAATAGTACAG
The DNA here is from genome assembly GCF_049115385.1 of Moschus berezovskii. Classification (NCBI taxonomy): domain Eukaryota; kingdom Metazoa; phylum Chordata; class Mammalia; order Artiodactyla; family Moschidae; genus Moschus; species Moschus berezovskii. The sequence continues at coordinate 34,920,250 of NC_142463.1, forward strand.
TAATTAAAATGACTTCAGAATGGAAGATCCAGGCCATTGAAAAAAAAAATGGGTTCAAGGGCTCCCAGCGAGACCCCTGTGCCTGCTTCTCTGTTGAATGCTTCTCTGTGTGCTCCTGGAGGAAGAGGGTGTGTGGCTTGACTGTGTACAGTGGGTTGGGGAAGCTAAAGCCTCTGGGCCCATCATCCTTGACTGAAGACAGACTGTGTGCTGTGGCACTGGTGAATTAGAAATTCTAGCCAGTGACTCTTAGAGGTTGATTTTCTGCCTGGGGATCTGACCTCTTGCTTCACCAGCCAAGGGGATCAGACTGTCCTGGGAGGAGCCGTGAGCTAACCCTCTCAAAAGCCTTTCCTTTCTTTATTTTTTAACTGTATGTTTCAAGGGGAATTTCTGATTGAGAGCTTAACACTGTCAGTTTGAATCCCACTTGGCATTTAGAACTTTGAGAGATCCATACCATCCTCTTCATTGATATTTTGTTCTAGAAGATTACTAGAGATTTAATTCCATTTATGTCACTGGATTTATTAAAAAAAAAAAAAAAAAAACTTTGGAGTCAGGGATGAATGCCCCATTCCTTTTTGTTTTTTTTTTTTTTTGTCAATTTTCACTGATTTCTTATGTGAATGACTCACGGGTAAGAATCTAGTTTTAGTTATTTTGTTATTTCCAAATCTCCAGTCCCTAACACAGAGACTGACTTGGACTGCTTGGTAAATATTTATATTTCATTCAACAAATACAACCTCCCCCCCATCCCCACCCCACCACAGGTACAGCAGTGTATAAAATAACCATTGTACCAGGTTTCATCCCATTTACAGTGGAGTGTAAGAGACCGTTAAAAAAGTAAATCCAAATAAATATATAGTATATCTTGGATTAAGGGCTCTAAAGAGAAAAGAACAATTTCAGTGGAAGGACAAATTTGAATGATTGATAAATGAAAGGAAAATGACCCCAACTGCCAACTCAAAATCTGTCTCATCTCTTTGTAAATAACTATTATTGGTATTATGTTGACTAACATAACTTCTGCCATTTCTTGAGTATCCACCATATTCTAAGCTGTGTGCTAGTACCTTCCTATTTAGTGCATCAAATTCTCAAAAGAACCTTGCTGTTTAGGCCTTCTTATCCCTTATTCCAGATGAAAAAGGAATGTCCAAGTAATTAATTAACTTGTACATGATCAGAGTCTAAATGTCTGGGACAAATGCAAGTTGGTCTGACAGAGACTCTGCATTGAGCGAAAGGGAAAAAATTCCAAAGATTATCATCAGGGATCCAACAGGGAGTCGCTGACTCAGGAACGCTATATCCTACCTTGTTGCAAATGATCAATTATGTTAGGGGAAAGGAAGGAAAAAAAGAGAAAAATCTCTGTTCAAGAGTGAGAGGGAAGGGGAGGAAGATAGTATTCTTGAATTGGTCATCTTATCGGCCTAGCAATAATAAGCCATCACCATGGGAACAAGAACTCTAATTAATGACAGATGTTGAGTCACTTTATAAACCACACCATCTGAATGCCGAGCTGGTGCTGTAACCCTCTCTCCCCTGCCTCGGCTGGGAGCATGCTATGGTCTTGTTGGAGAGACCCATCTTTCGTGGGTGGAGCAAACTCTGGACTTGGCATCAGAAGACTTGCATCTGAGCCTCAAATCTGCCCTTTCTGAGTTCTTTTGCCTTGAACAGTAAGCTCACCAAAAGTGAGAGGTGGCTATCATTAATTTTGTCATTATTATTGCTACCACTAGTAGTAGCTTTTTGAGACTCTAGATCTACAAAATGCAATGTAATATCATCTCATCAGTTACTACACTGACAGCAAATGTCTGGCATAGACAGTGTGCTATGTTATTTAACCATGGTGGTGCTGATGCTGGAGAAGAAAAGAAGGAAAGGGAAAGAGGAAGAAAAGCAGTTGCAGTGATGTGCAATGATGTACGTGCATAGAACTGTGGAAGCTCTGAGGTGTGATACAAATGAGGGCGTTCTACTCATTGTCAAAATATTTTTGGTTAGTTCCTGGGCTGGTAGCCCGTTCCTGTGTTCAGTTTTGTCAAAGGTTCTATTGTCTGTGTTGCCTTTCTGTCCAGCCCAGCGTGCATGTCTCTCCTCCTTCCGGCTGTGCTTTTAACTTGGGGAAGGACAACCAAGGCACAGAATTCACAGAAATCATGAGAAAAATTTACTCACAGCCCAAGTTCCCTCTAGGCCAGGATTGCCCATAGACTGTTCTTTTGGACATTAGAAGATATTCCTGGAAATAATTCCTTTGGAAAACACTACATTCAAGTTATAGTAAGACTTTGCATAAGAGTTTAATATATTAACATTCCTTGTGAATCTCCCATGTTGGGGAGGCATTTAGAATACAGACTTTCCTAAATTTACTTGACCAAAAAATTAGTTTTTCATGGAGCATTTTACTTTGCTAAAAGACCAAACATTGAAAAGTGCTGCTGTAAACTCAGAGTCAAGACCATCAAGTGTACAAGTAGTACCACGTAACAGGTTTGAAAAATCCCACCAATCTTCCCATCACTCATGTGTCCATTTTGCACATTAAAAGGGCACCAGTCCTGTGTGTCCTTCACCAGTGAAGGACAGGGAAGCCTGTGTGCTGCAGTCCATGGGGTCACAAAGCGTCAGACACAACTGAGCGAGTGAACAGCAGTGCTGTATTTGGCAGTGACTTCATGCTGGATGGTGGAGAAGCGACAACAGGATCCATATATTTCTACTCTTACTGTCTTGGAGCTCTTGTGAGCATTTTGGGGTGATAGAGAAATTGCCTGGCAATAGCGATGCAGGTGAAGGGTAGAAAGCAAGGGTGCTGTGGTACCAAGGACAGGGGCTTCTTATTCCTACTTCTTCCTACTTCGTAGGTCAAGAGGAGTTTCCCAGGGGAAGGAACTTCTAACCTGAGATCCAAAGAACAGTAAGAACAACAGGTAACACATTGTCAGTGCACTTTCCCAGGTGTTGTCACATTACATCCTCCTAGCAATCCTCTGGGTCAGACACAGTGAGAGTGGTGACAGGAAGGATGAGAGGAATGTGAACCAGCACATTGCTTTGGGTCTGTTGGTTCGAATTTTAATGAGTTACTAAACTCCATGGACTCAAGTGTCCAGGAGCCATAAATGGATACAAAGTAGAATAACATGGCTTCTCCCCACATGCACAGGTATGCCATTGGTAGCACCCAGGATTTTAACTGGCTTGTGGACACTCTTTTTGTAATAGATATATATTTAATTTAACATGTATTAGAAAAAGGTAACCAGCATCATACCTATATTTTCATAGACATTTTTGCCTAGAACAAGGCAATTTTGAAAAAAGAGAAAAAAGAATTTATTCAAAACTTAGAAAAAAAGTATTATATTAATATAATACTACACATGATACTTGAATATGGAAACAATTATGAAGATGGTATGTGAATAACTAAAATTTGTGAAGTAATAAAGTAACATGTGTGAAAGTGTCTCATGCATAGAAAGTGAAAGAAGTGTTAGTTGCTCAGTCGTCTCCAACTCTTTGTGACCCCATGGACTAAAGCCTGCCAGGCTCCTCTGTCCCTGGAATTCTCCAGGCAAGAATACTGGAGTGGGTTGCCATTCCCTTCTCCAGGGCCTCTTCTCAACCCAGGCACTGAACCCAGGTCTCCTGCATTGCAGGCATATTCTTTACTGTTTGAGCCACCAGGGAAGCCTCATACATAGAAGGCCTGAGTAAATGCTTCCTTTCTTTCTGATTCACTGGGCCAGCAAGTGGCAGACCCCAGGACTAAGCCAGAGCCTCAGACTCCCAGTCCAGTGCTCCTTCCAGGACACCTTTAACTGTGTCTGCCTCACCCAGCCACTCATCCCTCAGTAATAATGCAGTGAGTAGGTATTTCAGAAGTGACTCATGACTTTGCAAAAATGTTCTGATGAATGTCAAAAATAAATAACATATATACTTACTAACATAGACAGTGTTAGCATTTGCAAAAACAGGAATTGAAATCTGAGAATTGAAAGGGCACTCAGAGATCATCTCACCCAATCCTGCCTTTTATGGATGTGGAACTTGGGACCCAGAGAGGAGAAGTGCTTTGTTCAGAGCTCTTAGCTGATCAAACCAGGATGAGAATTCATATAAAACATGCAGATATAAAATGTTACATGTAAGGACTTCCCTGGTGGTCCAGTGGTTAAGATTCTATGCTTCCAATGCAGGACGTGCAAGTTCAATCCCCGGTCAGGTAACTAAGATCCTACTTGCTGAGAGGTGCGGCTGCAAAAAACAAACAAAAAAGTTACATGTAAAAAGAAAAAAAAAACCCTGTCTCCTTTTTTCCAGAAAAGTAGCAGGGATATACCACAAAAGGACTTTTACTTTCACAAACTTAAAAATTTGGGAGGTCATGCTTCATCCTATGCCAAGCGGAACATTGTAAATGATCACTGGAGAAGGCATTCCTGGTTCTATTCATTTGTTTGTTTTAATTGTAAAATAAACATAACAAAAGTTACCATTTTTTGCATAAATAATATAGTAGTGTTAAGTATTATTCACATTATTGTGCAACCAACGTCCAGAACTCTTTTCCTCTTGCAAAACTGAACCCTCTACCCATTAAACAACTGTTCCCCACTCCTCTCTCCTCCAGATTCTAGCAATCATGATTCTACTTTCTATCTCTGTGAATTTCACTACTGTCAGTACATATATAAATGCAATCATACATATTTGCCTTTTTTGTGACTAGCTTCTTTCATTTAGCATAGTGTCCTCAAGAGCCATACTCACGGTAGCCTGTGTCAGAATCTCTGTCCTTCCTGGTGGTTTTCTTGATGTGACACACACTGTTCTCTGTGGTTCCTGATTATACCCATCATCACTGTGAAGACTTTGGCATGCTTGCTATTTTAGTGACTTTGCTCCAGTGGGGGAAATAGATAGCTCAGTTGTGGATGACAGCAGCAGTGAAAATCAGTATCTAAGAGGAACTCAAGCCTTCATCTTCCAATCTTTTCTAAGCAGGTGACAAGGGAGATAAATGAGATTGCTTGCTGTATCTCCCACCCTCACCCCCAGTTCCCTTCATTGCTTCTACCTCAAGTCTTCCGTCAGCCACAAAGGAACCATGAGGTGGTGGTTAGTGATTCAAAAAGTGGATTTTCAAGTAAAACAGCCTTGGATTCCAGTCTAGCCTCTGTAACTTACTAAATCTAGGATCATGGATAATGTGATTAACTCTCAAAGCTATGCTTCTGTTATCTGTGGATAGATAGAATAATACTTGTATATAATTTTTCTTTTTAATACTTTGGCCATCTGATGCAGAGTCATTGGAAAAGGCCCTGATGCTGGGAGGGATTGAGGGCAGGAGGAGAAGGGGGTGATAGATGATGGGATGGTTGGGTGGCATCACCGACTCAATGGACATGAGTTTGAGCAAACTCTGGGAGATGGTGAAGGACAGGGAAGCCTGGTGCACTGCAGTCCAGGGAGTTACAAAAAGTCAGACATGACTGAGCAACTGAACAACAACAACAAATATAGTACCAAACTACAGAGGGCAGGGTCACAGCGATGTGTAGGAGGGTAAGAGAGAGAGAGATTAACATTTTATGCTTTGCATTTTATTTTCATAGGGATGTCTCTTCAAGGCAAAACAGAAGAGATATAAATAGCATAAGCTTTGAAAAAGGAGAGACCCTGGCTCTGGACTAAGTAAAGTAGAATTTTGGTTTTTACAAGCTGATAATATAATTTCTTCCTGAATTATTTTTTCCCAATCTGACACCAAAACCTTTATCCAGCTTGTTATTCAATCTTTGTTTCTTGCTTGGGAATTGTCTCATAGGTATAGAATGGTCTTCCAGACTGTTAGGCAACCCCGGCCCTGCAGCCTTATCTGACCTTTTGCTTGTAGAAGACATGTTGAAGCTCCTTCCTGGAACTTTTGAAGAGATTTGTTTAGCTAATTATTCAACAAATACTTATAAATACCTACTACTTGCAAGACATTGCACCAATAATTGCAAGTAGATATTGTAATTTTTAATAAGAATAAAATTTCTGTGCAGAATCACAAAAAAAAAAAAAAAGCTTGTTTTTTTTTCTCCTTCTCTGTGGTAAGATATCGTTTCTGGACTTAGTTTCTCAAACTGAAAAATAATAATCGGTAATTTCTTCCACTGGATTGTTCAGAGATGCAATGTGATGTTCTGACATTTTGGCCACTGAAACGTCTTATTCCAGGCTGAGAGTTCTAGGGAACCTCGTGATATTGGAAAGGAGAGAATGCTCATTTATTATGCAGCCTCTGTATGTCAGATATAGTACTTTTTCATCCAAAACTCTAAGTAGTACTCTATTATGGCCCTTGGCCCTTTACATCATTAGCATTTACTGTCTTGCTGTCTTGTCTTCACCATCCTTGTCCCCCAGCTCCCACCCTTCATCAGGCCCTGCAAGATGCCCAGAAAACTACAGCTCCTGCTCGCCCTGCTGCCATTTTTTTAAAAAACTGTTTCTTTAATGCATTGAGAATCACTCAACATGTGCCTGCATTTCTTTGGCCACTAATACATCCCCATATCTCAAGATATTCTCTCTCTTCCCACTCCAATATCCCCATGGCCTCATGGTAAAAGGTACCATTCATTTGACAAGGAAGCCTGCAGATGGAAACTGATTTGGGCTCCTCTCTCAGCACTCTCCTTGCTGACCACTCACGATTTCTTTTCCCCCCTGGATTTGACCCTCCCATATTCTTTCTTTTGATAAACAGGACAGCTGTCCCCAAAGGGATGCATCCATGACATTTCACCAGAGTAGAGTTCACTTTCCATTGTGTGTTTCTGTTTAAAAAGAAAGCATTTTAAAAGGGTTGAGCATACATTGAGTGTGTACTTAATTTTTAATATGTGTGTGTGCCCACAGCCAAAAGAAGAGAAGCCTTAAATAACAATGAAACGAACTGTATATGTGTGTTATGTGGCACTGATTCCTAAAAACGTATATTCTTAGCAGCCAGGTATTATTTAATACATCCCCATTAGTCAAGATGCCAAATCTAAATGAAAACCATGTTTAAATATATTTAGTAATATTATGGCTTTTGGTTGACTTTCAAGCTGTATTAACATAACTTTATTTTTCCCCAGCCAGCCCTCAGTCACTGTCTTATATTTTTACTGTGAATGTTAGTCTAGTTCTTTTGTGCTATCAAGCCAAGTTTGATCATAAACAATTTATACCACAGACTTTTAGCATCATTTGCACTGTTCCCTTAAATGTAAATGTTTTAGAAAGAGAATAACCCTGAGATTTTTTTTTTTTTTTCTGGCTGAAAAATGAAACATCTCTTCTTCATGGGGTGAGTCCTTGAATTTAAAAGGAAGTTAATAAGTGTCTTGGAGATAGTAAATTGTTTGTAGTTTCTGTAACGAATGGTGTCTGCCTTTGAGTTGTTATTGCTTTTAGTGTTTTGTACTAAATGTTCTGTGTTCATTTTTCCCCCTTGTGATGATTCACGTTTCTGTTAGTTTTGCAATAGCACCACCTACAGGCTCTGGGGAACATTGCACGTGCTGCTAAAATGTTCTTCAGTTCAGTTCAGTCGCTCAGTCGTGTCCGACTCTTTGCGACCCCATGAATCACAGCACACCAGGCCTCCCTGTCCATCACCAACTCCCGGAGTTCACTCAGACTCATGTCCATCGAGTTTTTGATGCCATCCAACATGAACCATCTCATTCTCTGTCGTCCCCTTCTCCTCCCGCCCCCAATCCTTCCCAGCATCAGAGTCTTTTCCAGTGAGTCAGCTCGTCGCATGAGGTGGCCAAAGTATTGCAGTTTCAGCTTTAGCAATGTTCTTAGTACCTTTTTAAAAAGCAATTCCCCTGCTCTTCAGGATGTAATTACAAAAGGCTTGTGGGTCTTGGGACTGAAGAAGAGAGGAGGCAGTAGTAGCCTGATGAGCTAGTTTACTATCTCCATCCACCAGGTTTTCAAGCTGGTGACAAACCAAAAAGAGCTATAACTAGAAAGCATTCCTTTTATAAAGAACTAGCCACACTTGGAGTAAAATATTCTGTTCTAGCAAATTTTTTTTAATTATTAATGAAACATCATTGTATTTATTTAACGTGTTTCACTCTTGTTCTTGTGTCCAGTAGTTTTCTTGCTGTTTTCATCCTTGTAACAGGCATTTTCCAACATGATTGCGGTGAAATGATTCTTGCATGTGGTGCTTCGGTTTTGCTCCCTTATAGTAATTAGTTGCCTCTCACATTTGCACGTGCTCTCTTCTTTCTTCATTGTTCTCTGTATTAGTCCTTATAAAGTTTTATTTCAGCCTTCAGCCTATTTATGCTTTCCATTCATGTTTCATGATCATTTCTTCCTGTTTCTGGAGTTCTTACACAGTTCTTTGTGTTTCCATCTGAAAACGTTTTAAAACCTGATTAAAAGTACCACAAATGTGTTTATTAAAAACACAATACAATTCTTTGATTATATTAGTGCTGATAAATAATACTTACACCACTGTTTTTTGCATCATATTGAATCCAAAATTTAACGTGTTTAACTTTGTACACTGCAGATGTTCTATGGTTCACTTGAAAAAGAAAAATTAAATACAGCGCATAGCAGTACATAAAAGTCTTGTAAACAGGTATTACTATGTGCCATATCTCTGTAGATGATGATGGTGGTGATAATGATTTTAGGCATCACTTGATGATTTCTACATGCCAAACACTGTTCAGATCACTTTGCATGAATTAGCATATTTAATCACCAAAACAATATCATGGGATAAGATCTAAAAGTATTCCCCTTTTATACGTGTTTACGGAACGTTTGTGTGTTCCCAAAAAGGAAAAGTCTACAGTGTATGAGCCTGCCATAGCTAGTGTGCAATTAAAAAGTTAATATTCTTGGCTCTTTCTTGGACTTTAAGAATTAGTTTGGGTCACTTTTCTTTGTCTCATTAACCAACTGTCCCTTTGGGAGCTTATGCTTTGCTCCACCCTTTTATACCTGTCAACTTCTCCTCACTGGGTGACTCTAGCTTTATCTCCTGAAAGAGCAATGTCTGCCCTCACAGAGCTTATACTCTCATTGGGAGGAGCCTCATCCAAGTAATTCTGGAAACAAGTAGTCACAACTAATAATAGGATTTCAGGTAGCAAAAAAAAAAAAAATTGCTATAAGAGGAAGTAAAGCAACGTAAAGGAACAAAGAGAGGCCAGGCAGATTGGGCGGGTGGGACTGGCTGTGTGAGCAGTGTGGTAGAAGGGCCCTCCTGAGGATGGGTGTTTGAGATAAGACTGGCATGGCATGGCAGAGAGCACAGAGGGTGCAAAGAATGTCTAAAGAAGAGCAGAAAAAAACGGGGAATGGGTCTCTTCTTTCTCTCCCTCCTCAGCTCTCTGACACTCCATTTTCTGCCTCCGACCCTGGTCTTGCTGAATTCAAAGAAATGATCTGGAGTGACAGAATCCTGGGATGATATTCATGGAAGTCAGGGGGCAGGGAGGGACACTGGCAAGAGGATCAGACTGGGAGAGCTTACACTCCCCGTGTCTGCCAGGCACACTCACATGTAATGTATGTCTATTGTGAAAAGTCAGATTAAAGTGAGCATAAGACAGAAGTGAGGTCCCAGCCCTTCCTGGCACAGTGAGTCATTCATCCCTCTGTGCTCCCATAGTACAGAACAGACCTGGCACATGTTCCTCCTCATATGTTTGGCAACTCTTCCTCCCACCAGGCCAGAAGCTTACTGAGGGCAGAGTCTATGTCGGAATCATTCTCCAAGCCTTTTTCCTTCTTGCATTCATTTATCTGGCACTGTTTCTGAGTGCCAGCCGCTTATGCTGGGTCTGTCTCTCTGTCCATAGATGCAGGTCTGAACAAGAAAGACCCAATCCTTGTTCTCAAGTTTCTTACACTATTGCAGAGGAAAAATACAGTAAAGTAGACAACCAACCGTACTAGAGTCTGCTCTGTGTTATAATAGGTGATGTACTTCACCCAGCCTTTGGGAGGCAGAGAAAACGTTCCAAAGGAATGATGGTTGCACCAGGACTTGGAAGTATGAACTAAACAAAGATGTGTGTGTGTGTGTGTGTGTGTGTGGCTGAGATGGGGGAGGGTGTACAGAATTTTAGATCTTGGGAACAAAGGATTCATGAACCTAAAGGTGAACTCAGTATCTACTGGATGAAAATATGAATTTGAGTAAATAAACGAATGAACAAATTAACGCTTTGGTCTTGAAGGAGCAGCTGCTAACATGGAAGTAGAAAGCCAGAAGACATTTTGTTAATTTACCTTGATAAGTCCAAATGCTGTCTGTCCTGTGCCTGTGGATGAACTCTCATGAAAACCTGTGTCATTATCAGAAGGCAGTTTGCCTCATAGATCTTGCAGGGATTTATTGGAAAAGTGAGTTTAGCCATCATTTTTAACCTGGGGAATGGATCTATCCCAAGCCCAATGACCAGCATTCCTGTCTTTCCTGAACATTACTTAGATAAGAACTGTGGGATGGATGAAGGGTTAAAAAATGAAGTCAGAATCTCAAGGCTGTGCATAGAAGGACCTGTGGCTGTTAGAGTGTTCGAGATGCGAGAGGAAGAGTGCTGGCTTGCAAGAGGCAAGGACCTGGCTTCTGGTCTTTGCTCTGCTTGTGGTGTGGCATTGGTCTCTATCCCGTGCAGTGGAGTGATGCCAGGCAATGGCCGAGATCCCTTTCAGCTCTGAAATTCTGTGATCATCTTAGTTCCACCAGGTGAAGAGAGGGAGGGAGTAGGTATGTATAGGTACCAGCCCTGCCCTGGAGTGCTTACTCCCCAGGAAGCCTTGGCATCTCCTGGCCCAGAGAACCCTAAGGAGCTGTCCTGATCTGCCACACTCATGGGTGGGTCTGACTGTCCTTCACCTGTGTTCCTGCAGAGCCATGCATGATTTCACTCCTGGTGGCCTTCTCCTCCCCGTGTCTATTCTACAGTGATGCAAGAGCTCAGCTATTCCTGATGTACCCTTTCCTTAGAGTCCCACACTGAGCCTCTGGGCCACTTATTTTCCGTCTTTCCTTCCTGCTCTTAAGCCATATTACAAGCATTCATATCCCAGCCCTTCCACTAACCACCTGTGTAGCCTTCATCAGGTGTCTTAATCTCTGGTGGATAGTAAATAAATGTATAGAGTTGTTTGTAAAGAGGAATGAAATCATTCATATAAAACAGTTAGCACGGTACCTGGTACACTGCAGGTACAATGTGCATTGCTGCCTTCCTTCCTTAAACATTTTCTGCTCTGTTCTCGGCAAATAGGATGGATCCTGTGGTATGTAGGACACCTCTGCCCCGAGAAGTCCAGTCCAGTGCCTACTGTGAGGGACACGCTTCACCTTGGCTACCTCACTGAGCCCCCACCTCAGTCCAGAGCGATACTTATTCTCAGAATTCTTTTCAGGCCTCAGCCCAGAGACCAGAGGAGTCATGTGACATTCCTTGCAGGGGGCAATTTGTAAATGGCACATTTGGAATCAGAGCTCAGATCTCAGATCTCTCAGACTCCAAATCCAGTGCTCTTCTCCCCACCTCACCCAGGCTGACACTGGCTTGTTTTGAAAGGAGGAAGTTGTGCATCATGGGAGTGATGCTGTGGAGATCAGCTCTCCTTCCCAGGTCATCCACTGCCAGCTTTCAGAAGAGGTGGGACTGCTAGGCTCCTGAGCCCAGCTCCCAGCAGCCCTTGTGTCCGCCCATCTGAAAAGGATCCGTCTTTAAAAGCAAGGAGCCAGAAAAAATAATTCATACTAAAAACAAACTCTGTCATGAGTCATTTGACTTTGCTTTCCCCCGAACACATAGTTTATGTCTTGGGCGAGCTAAGGCTAAAGGAACATCTGATATGTTTTAGGCTAGCAGAGCCATTATTTAAGGAGCTCTGCATCCAGTATGTGTCTGTTGAACCCCATGGTTTAAATCAAGGCTTGTGCTGAGGGAGCCTGACAATTTGTTATTGCTGTTGTGGTTCTTTTGGGGTGTGACTGTGTACGAGTTTTATCAAGGTGACGAGAATCTGTTGTCTGTGATTCAGAAGCTCTGGGGTGTTGAACTGACCTATGCAGTAGCTATTCGGAGTGAATATGTGCCCAAGAGGAATGTGTACAGTGTGCATCTGTTGAGATGGGTGAGCCCCTCTGGAAATGAGAGGGAGAGAAGGTGGGGGTGGGGGCAGGCTTCCAAAGGAGCTGCTTTCGAGAACCGTCTGCAGAGGAGGGAGTCTCAGCCCTGGATCAGGGTACTTCTCAATCCTGGGTGAACAGGACATTACCCAGAACCCAAGACAAGTATCTCCACTTCTGTGAATTGCACCTCTTTAGATAACTGAAAAATGATGGAAATACATTTATACTGTAAAATCTCAAACAACATAGCAATGGGCTTCCCTAGTAGCTCAGCTGATAAAGAATCCACCTGCAATGTGGGAGACCTGGGTTCGATCCCTGGGTTGGGAAGATCCCCTGGAGGAGGGCATGGCAGCCCACTCCAGTATTCTTGCCTGGAGAATCCCATGGACAGAGGAGCCTGCTGGGCTATAGTCCATGGGGTCACAAAGAGTCAGACACAACTGAGCAACTAAGCACATAGAGTAAAAGGCAAAAGACACAAATATCCCCTGATCACAGAGGTAATCATATTGTCCATTTTATTTGTCTTTCTAATCTTTTTAATACAGTCACAGATATATATATATATATATATCTTCTGTGAATTCAGATAGATAGATAGATAGATAGATATCTGTGCATGTATAGGGTCATATAGAACAAACTGTTCTGCAAGGTTTTTTTTTTCACTTATTAGTTATTTGGAATATGTCAGTGCATGTAGAGCCACCCCATGTCTGTTATATACTGATAGAAATTCTAGAGCCTGCATACATAAGAATTTATTTAACCAGTGTCCTATTGACAGACATTCATGTTGTTTCTAGTGTCTGGCTTTTGCAAACAAAGATACAAAGATCATCCTGGGTATGGTTCTTTATACATAAATATGAACAGTTCTCTTGGAGAGATACAAAAGGTGGCATTTCTACTGGAAGGATTTGTGTGTTTGAAATCATGTTAGCTGTGGCCAAACCTATCCTCCAAAGAGGCTGTCCCAGTTTGTCTCCCTGCCAGTGGTGCCCCCGTGCCTTTGCCAGCACTGCATATTGTTAATCATTTAACATTTTTGCCCATTTCTTAGGCAGACAATGACAGCTCATTGTTCCTTTCCTTTGCCTCAGCCCTGTTGCTAGTGAGAATGAACATTTTCTTTATCTGCAGTCACTTAATACTGGCTTCTGTTGTGCATGCTAAGTCGCTTCAGTCATGTCCGATTCTTTGCGACCCTATAGACTGTAGCCAGCTAGGCTCTTCTGTCCATACGATTCTGCAGGCAAGAATTCTGGAGTAGGTTGCTATGCCCTCCTCCAGGGGATATTCCCAACCCAGGGATTGTATAAACGTCACTTATGTCTCCTGCGTTGGCAGGCAGGTTCTTTACCACTAGCAACACCTGGAAAGACCCTCTGTTTTCTGTTAGTGGCCTATTACTATCCTCTCTTCCTTTTCCCATAAGGTTGTGTGTCTTTCCCTCAGGGGTCTGGAGGGGTTCTTCGTGTGCTCTGTACACCAATTCTTTGTCGTATATATTAAAGACTTTCTTGTGATAAGACCCTCAATATCTACCTTTGCTTATGGTGTCTCATATAAGAGTTTTTAATTTTCATGTGTTCACATCCATGAATCTCTTTCTTTATGGCTTCAAGATTTCTTGCAAGTTTTTCCTGTAAACTATTTCTTTTCCTGAAGCTGTGTTTTTCAGAATGATAACATTGTGCGCTACAACACACCAGGTTGGCAGAATGGCTTCTGTGTTTTTGCAGACATTCTTGGTTATTTCACCATTAACGATGGGGAAATTCTGAAACCATATGGATCAGTCATAGGCAAATGAGAGGCCGCAGGGAACTAGCTAGGCAGCCCACAGTCTTATATGTGGGCATTGGAGCATAGCCCGGCTCCTGTACTTACCACTTGATTTGGGGACATCACTTTGCTGCTCTGAGCCTTAGTTTATTTCTCTGTAAAACTGGGCAAATCACAATTCCAAAGGATTACTGTGAGGTTTAATGTCTCCATGTCCCAGCCCACTTAATGCATGTTTGTTTCTGCCTCTCTTGATACAAGTCTTTTTTATCTTCCCTGCACATTTAAATGTAATTGGTCACTGAAAACTGTTGACTTCCATTTCTTTGGAGGATTTTGTAGCTGAATCGTGGAGTCACAGCTTACCCAAGAGTCTGAGGCAATTTCCTCATGATACATCTCTGTGGGCCTAAAGGAAACGAAACACCTACACGATTGCTCAATACTGGAAAATTCTCCAGGGTGGCCGACACCTCTGGCAGACAGAAGCCAGGGTTCTGGGGGACACAATCCATGTAGGCAGAGAGCTTTAGTAGTTCCTGGACTCACTGAGCTCCTGCCTGTGCAAGGACAGTCTGCTCTCCTTTGAAATCATCTCCTCTTCTCCATCCCTTGCCTGGCATCCTTTGCTTCTTATAGCAACACAACACTCAACGTTAGGATCACAGACACTTGACTTAAACTACCTGGGTGTAAGAGCCAGCCTGGAAGAAGTATCTTAATTGCTGTCTACCTCAGTTTCCCTTTCTGTAAAATGGGAATACTAGTATTACCTAGTCCATAGGGCTGTTAGGAGAATTAATACTTATAAAGCCCTGGTACATAGTACTGTGATCCAGGAGCTACAAAGAAATCATAGATGGTTTCTGAATCCTGGATTCTCCTTTCACAGCTGGTTGACTGTGGGTAACCTACTTATTCTGACCTCAGCTCTCTCATTTGTAAAATGGGTATGAAAATATCTACTTCATAGGATTGCTGGGAAAGTCAAATGGGATAATGTATGTAACGAGTATTGTTATGTTGTTTGGTCACTAAGTCATGTCCGACTCTTCATGACCCCGTGAACCACCAGGCTCCTCTGTCCATGGGATTCTCCAGGCAAGAATACTGAAGTAGGTTGCCATTTCCTTCTCCAAGGGGTCTTCCTGACCCAGGGATCCATGTCTCCTACATTGGCAGGAGGCTTCTTTACCACTGAGCCAACAGGGAAGCCCTGTAATGAGTATACGACTTCAATTATTGGTTGCTACTGTGGTGATGATTATTGAAAAAGCCAGCAGTGAATATGCAGGGAGGATTCAACACTGAAAAACAGACTGGTAATTAAAGAGAAGATTCTGTAGTCAGACACACTGGGTATTAGAACTCAGCCTCCACTACTCTTGACTCTGACCTTGGACCTAAACCTTTGTGACATTCAGTTTCCTGCTCTGTTGAATAGGATTGAGAGTGGTGCCTACCTCTAGGTTTGATATGAGGAGGAAATGATGATAAACCAGGAACATAGAAAGTGCATAATAAAATTAACTGTTCTTGTTACTTACATCTCCTGTCCATCGTTGGAAAGACTCCCGCCTGCAGTCTGGAGTCCCTGGGCAGGAGGAACAGCAGCACAGCCAGAGCCCATACCCATTCCATTCTGCTGGGTTTGGACCAGAAGATAAGAAAAAGGGCCAAAACTCAAGAAGGGAATCTGAGCAAAAGCCTGGTTTTTACAGATCATCCAGAGTGGTTTGCATAGAGAGAGAAACACAGTGAAGGATGTCTGGCAGGATTTAGTTCAACAATGTATCTCCTTGTGATTCTTAAAATCATTCTATTGGGTAGGTCCTGTTATTTCCAGTTATCACCTGGTGAAAACTGAGGGTCAGAGAGGTAAAGGTGACTTGCTTAAGATCACACGGGTAGCAAGTGGAGGAACTGGGATTTGAGCCCAGGACTGTCCAGCTCCAAATCCCTAATGACATGCTGTTAATATATGTCCCGCCTCTGTTGGGAATGACTCAGAGGCCCAGCGGGAGCAGAGTGGAGTCGGGGCATGACCCTGTTTTTCTGGGAGACCAGAGGAGGTGGAGGAAGGGGCAGCAGGTCTGGAGCTGACAGGCTGCATGTAAAAATTTGGAAATTTTGCCCCGAAAGACAAGAAAGTGTTTTCAGTTTTCAACTGTACCCTGTGTACTAGGCCAAGGGTAAACCAAAACACAGCCATAAATAGTACTCCCCAGTTCTCATCACAGCAGCCCAATGTGCTCCTTCTGTTTGGAGACGACTGTCAAAACACTTCGCATGGAAATGTCTGACTCTGTTACTGTTCACCGAGTCAGTCACAGCCCATTTGCACGAGGCGGCCTGGTGTGAGTAGAGACACAAGAATCATCAGATGACCAGTTATTGTGAAGTCTCACCAAATGGCCTGCCCAAGAAGCCAGCATCCTGGACTAGGGCCAGTCCCTCCTAAAGCCACGGCTTTGAAGGGGTCCATCCTGGTTCAGTGGGCCTGCCCTAACTGGTTATAGAATATGTTTTTATAGCTATCCTTTCTCTAATTAAAAATAAAGTATCAAAGATGAGATTGACTTAAGTCATCTCATCTAATGCATTTAATATATGGAGACCTTTGTTTCCCAAGTGGGAAGTGACATTCCCAAGGTTATAGAGAGAAAATCTGAGACTAGAATCAGGGCTTCCTGATTCTTAGTCTAAAACACATCTCATGCTGCCCTCCTGAGCCTTGCCAACACAATCACAAGGTTCCCACCAGCCTCTTCAAAGGGCAGAATGAAAGATAGGCGAGGTAGGAAGGACGTTGTGCCTCTCCCTGATGCATTCTGCCTTCCCCTCCATGTCTGTCCTGCATTTCAGTGTTTCCTCTCACCTGTCAAAACTAGTTCTGTGAGCCCAAATCTAGATCCCTGAGAAGCAGCTTCTCGGGTTTCCAGGGTTCATTGCTGCTCCCCTGTCCAGGGCTTTTTCCTGTTGTGGCAGTGCAACCTCTTGAACAATGGATAGGTGCCCAGACCGAGAGGATGCCTGGCTCAGCACCTGTTGGGTGGGTTTCCCAGGTGAGACAAGGCCTCCCCAAACATCATTTCTCATCTCCAGGGGAAGGCCAGGAAGAAGAAAGGACTGGATGCTAACTGATTGTCTGATAATATGCTGGATTATATAACCCCATTTAATCTTCAATTTAGGCTATGTGGGGTAGGTAGATACTATCATGTCCACTTAACAAACGAGGAACAAGAAGCCACACAGCTAGAAAGTGAGAGAGTTGGGGCCTGAACCTAGATTGGCGCCAAATTCCAAAGTGTAAGCTCTTTCAGGTTCACCAGGCTAGAGAAAATGAGATTAGTGTGTACTTTCTAAACTGTGAAGAGCCACCCACCCGTGAAGGATAGTGAGGATGACAATTAGCACTCAATCCAGGCCAAGCAGGAAATGACTCCCAACAGGCAGGTATTTAGCCCCTGGGGAAATATGCCTTCCACAAGGACATCTGGGTATTGAAGCCGTTGCTCAAAGAGTCTACTTACAAGAAGGGGAGTGTAGGGGCTCTTTAGGGGCCAGGGTCTCTCAGTGACATGCATGCATGCTAAGTCGCTTTGCGTCAGACTCTTTGAGACACTATGGATGGTAACCTACCAGGCTCCTCTGTCCATAAGATTCTCCAGGCAAGAATACTGGAGTGGGTTTCCATGCCCTCCTCCAGGGGATCTTCCCAACCCAAGGATTGAGCCCCCATCTCTTATGTCTCCTGCATTGGTAGGCAGGTTCTTTACCACTAGTGTCACCTGGGAAGCCCTTGGTTTTAATGGTGATGGTTAATTTCTTGACCCCACTCTCTGCTCCAACTGATCAGTCAGGAATAGGTCACTGTCAGGTAAGCAGAAGTCATTGCTGCTGCTGCTGCTAAGTCACTTCAGTCGTGTCCGATTCTGTGTGACCCCATAGACGGCAGCCCCCCAGGCTCCCCTGTCCCTGGGATTCTCCAGGCAAGAACACTGGAGTGGGTTGCCATTTCCTTCTCCAATGTGTGAAAGTGAAGTCGCTCAGTCGTGTCCGACCCCTAGCGACCCCACGGACTGCAGCCTACCAGGCTCCTCCATCCATGGGATTTTCTAGGCAATAGTACTGGAGTGGCTTGCCATTGCCTTCTCCGAAGAAGAAGTCATTAAAGACCCTTTAATTCATCCTTAAAATATGAAGTTCACTTAGCACAGGCTAATCCATTGCAGATAAAATCTAACCTTAATAGAACTTATTAAAGTCAAGAAACTGATGAGGGGCACCTGCAGCTGGCTGACAGGCCACCCCCAAGGGTTTCTGGCTTCCCAGTTGTCTACACAACACTCCATGGCAGTGGGGCATGGGGCGGGAGAGGCACTGCTTGTCTGGCCCTGAGATACCACAGGTAGGCTCATGGCTTGGCCTGGCTCTCCCCGTGCCTGTGCTTGTCCCTGTACTCCCCCCTCCCCATGCCACCCTGGGGGTACGTGGTCAGCAGTGGGGAAATGGGGTAAAGTGCCCCAAAGGCAAGGAGCAGATAGCCAAGAACTGATCCTAGAAAAGGAAAGGCAGTAGCAGGTCTTCCCCCACCCGCCCAGCACATGCTCCATTGTTCCATCAGCCTTCATCTGCAAAGCACACATTCAAAGATAAAATCAAGAATTTCCAAACAGGGAGGGCCTGCAAATCACAGAACCCCAAGCTTGAGCCCTTCCTGGCACAGGGCCCTGGGCAGCTGCACAGGTGACATACCCATAAAATTGATCATTATTGCAGCTCTTTAACAGGATGTCACTAGTAGAGGGGAAATGAAAAAGTGAGGGCAGTCCATCAAGGTTTTACCAAAACTGTATGTGAACAGTGTAAATGAGTTCCCTATACTCTGAGATTAGGATAACTGTTTTTCCCCGCTTTAGTGTTGAAATCTTTTTTTTCTTGGATTTATTTATTTATATTTTGGTGGTATATGGATTTACTTTTTACTTAACTTTTATTGGAGTATAGTTGCCTTACAACATTGTGTTAGTTTCTGCTGTACAGCAAAGTAAATCAGCTACACGTGTTTGTTAAGCCCTCTTGTTTGGATTTCCTGCCCATTTAAAACTCTTTTTCATTAGGACATGATGGCCAGAGTAAAAGTTGAGGAGGTTTTTGGTTATTGTTTTTTTTTTTAAGGTGCTTATATGGGCTTCCCATGTGGCGCTAATGGTAAAGGATCCATCTGCCAGTGCAGGAGAGTAAGAAACACGGGTTCAGTCCCTGGGTCAGGAAGATCCCCTTGAGAAGGACATGGCTACCCACTCCAATATTCTTGCCTGGGAAATCCCATGGACAGAGGAGCCTGGCAGGCTACAGTCCATGGGGTCCCAAAAAGTCAGACACAACTGAGCACTGACCGTCTGAGCCCAAATGACAAAGCAAAATAAGAAGCGGACAATTCTTTGTAGATCTCCAAAAGGTTTGGAGATTATATTAGTCCAGAGATTGGGAACTCCTGAGCTGGGGCTTCCAAGAAGATAGTCCTTCCTGATTGTTAGGAATGGAGCTTCTTCCCCAGCTGCCAGCATCAGAATGGCATACCTTTAGTAATTGTATATTTCAGTAGTTTCTAGGTACGTCTTTGCTTTTGTGAAGTCTAAAGTCTGGTGGAATCTGTGAGAAGAGGCAACACAGAATAAGGGCATCAAAATCAAAATTCAAACTCTGAAACTCAGTTTTCTGTGACCGTAGAGATCATTTCTCTAAATTTCCCAACCATCAAGAGCTCTGCCGAAGCAAAATGGAAAATAATAACACACCCAGGGCAAAGCCAGCTTATGTCTGATGTCCTAGTCTAATTATTAATAATTGATCATTAAATTGTCCAGGACTCAAAAGAGAGTTTATTGGGTTAATAAACTATGGCTCACTTTATTAAAGACCCCTTCATCTCTCCTAGGGCTTCCCTGGTGGGTCAGCTGGTAAAGCATCTGCCTGCAATGAGGGAGACCTGGGTTCAGTCCTTGGCTTGGGAAGGTCCCCTGGAGAAGGGAACAGCTACCCACTCCAGTATTCTGGCCTGGAGAATTCCATGGGCTGTATAGTCCATGGGGTTGCAAAGAGTCAGACATGACTGAGCGACTTTCACTTTCATCTCTCCTGAAGCAGCAAGCCCCAGAGAGGCTACTGTTTACCTGAGCAGGAACCACTTGTGGACAGTTGAAGGGTTGCATCTGTCCTGCCAGCCTGGAGCCTGGAAGATCCCCTTGTGGTGGTAAATCTCTGTGACTCCCAGCTCAGTGCCTCCTACCATTGTATTGTTTTGTAGGAGCATTAAGTTGAAGGGCAAATGGCTTTCCGTCCTTTGATGAGGGAAAATACATCAACACAGTGGTCCGCTGAACTCTGGATATAGACAACACACAGTGCCTTTTGGGGTCTGTAGCCTAAATAGTTTTACTCCCAAAGATGTGACATTAGACATAAAGCAGACAGCTGATTAGTGCTAAACCCACATGCTCAAAACCAACCATTATGGCCTCTTCTCAGTTACAGAACCAGAGAGGCTTTCCCTAGAATAGGCATTGGCAAACTGGGCTTTGGGGTGAGAAGTGAGAGGGAGGAGGAAGGGGAGGAGGAGGGAAAAGAGAAACAACACGTGGCAGAGGTGTGCAGTTTTGAAATGTACAAAGTCTGTGCCGTTGAATTGGGATTACTTTTTCTTTTTATCCCATGTGTATTTCTTTTTATCCATATGGAAAGAAATCGTTGTCAGTACCTGCTTCAGAGTCTCAAGTTTAAGAAGCCGATTGATGACCCAAGGAAAGAGAAACATAAATCACTTTCAAGTTCTTCAGACAAAGAACAGCTCAAGGCAAGCTGGAGAGTTTGCAGAGCATTTTGGTGACATTTCTGGATGCCCTTTTTTTCCCCCCTTTCAAGAAAAGCCCTTTCTTTCCTTGCCTTCTCACATAACAGCTTGGGATTCTTGTCCCCCACCCCCTCCCCAGAAATGCATTTGAACTTGCTGGGTTTGTTAAGAGTCAGGGCATAAAGCATTTTTCCATGGTAGAAAATTCTGGCATTCCACAGCAGAACTAATGTGAGATTTGGGAAAGCTGCCCTATTTGTGCACTTAATTAGGGCTCCCCAAAGGCAGTTGATCCATCAGTGTCATAGGAAACCGACGCCAGAGCCAGCAAAGGCTGAGACTGTGAGCACCCAGGAGGGGGTGAACGTGAATTCCACACCTGTTCCCCACTGACTTGGATCAAGACTCAAGGGAAATAGAGACAAGGGCTTGCCAACAGTGCTCGTTTGGATCCCAGTCCTGATTTCATCATTCTGGGTATCACTAGCTTTTGAGTCCCCAGAACACTTGTAGATAAAGGGTCAGAGTTACAGGTTCTCTGCAGGTCTGTGAAATAAGGTCTTGGTTCTGATAAGATCTGCGAGGTTGACAAAATTACAGTGGAAAAATTATAGACTCTAAAGACCAACCAGCCTCTGCTCTGAGTCTGACTCTGCTGCCATTAGACAGTATCAGATCTTGAAGAAGTTACCTGGTTATTTCTGAGATTAAATTTCTTTCCCTAGAAAAGACCATCCTAACACCTCTTCCATGGGTTCATTTTCATAACAACAGTGAACATTTGTTGAGCAGTTGCAATGTGTAAGGCAGTGTTGTAAAAGCATGAACTGAACATGTATATTATCATATGTGAAACAGATCGCCAGCCCAGGTTCAATGCATGAGACAGGGTGCTCGGGGCTGGTGCACTGGGATGACCCTGAGGGATGGGATGGGGAGGGAGGTGGGAAGGGGGTTCAGGATGGGGAACACATGTACAACCATGGCTGATTCATGTCAATGTATGGCAAAAAACACTCAATATTGTAATTAGCCTCCAATTAAAATAAATTAATTTTAAAAAGTAAAAAAAGTTTTTAAAAAAAGAAAAAAGTAAAAGCATGAACAGTATTCTTTTCAATCCTCTAGAGACCCTATAAGATAAAGTGTGTATTAGAGGTTGCAAACTGCCCATGGTGATGGGCAGTTCTTGCCCACCGCTTATTTGTGCAAATAATGTTTTATTGGAACATACTTATGCACATCTGTTCATGTCTACTCTGTGGCTACTTTCGTGCTATAGCTCCAGGGTTGAGTAGTTGCAACAGAAACTGTATGTCCAACCAAACCTGAAGTATTTGTTATCTGGCTTTCTACAGAAACATATTTGTCGACCCTTGCTATAAATCATCCCAACTGAAAGATGAAAATAAGCCATGGGTATTTTAAATAGCTTAACTGAGGTCATTCAGTTAGTGACAGATAGAACTAGGAGTGGAATCTAGTGGCCTGATCCAGAACTTGTGATCTTCACCAGTATCCTACATGTAATATATATGAATTATTTAGTGCAGTGCCTGACACATAGGAGATGCCTGATATCTGTTGCCTTAGCAATCTTTTGCATTCCTCCATGGTTCTCCTTTTCCTTCTGCCTCCCCTTGCAGGTTACTGTCAATTCTGATTGCCTTATCTTTCTCTTCTACCAGAGTGTGTTTTCAATTCAGCAGACTTCTGGGCGATTATATACCCATTATCTCAATCCATCGAACAACCCTGTGAATGGGTAAATAGAGTAGGAACAGATTGTACAGGACTTTGAAGGCTGAGAGAGGGCTTTAGAATAATAAAAGTGCTAATTATGGTAACACTTTGGCAAAGGGTTGCTGACCCAAGCAGTCTAGATACATATTCTCCTTTAACCCTAACAACCCATCCGTGATGCACAGTTAGTATTGTCCTATCTTGCAGATGAGAACATTGAGACTTATACTGTAGCAATCAAATATTAATGGGAAAATCAGAAATATTCCACAGGCCTAGTTCAACAGCACAGGGTTTTTGTGTTGTTCACTTCTTCTGTGGGTGCATGTGCTTTCAGTTGGGGTTTTAGATATGTCCATACAGTATACTCCTAGGCTTTGTTGTTAAAATTGTCCTCACTTGCTCTGATCCTATAATCTACTATTGGTTGCCCGTGGACTCAGATGGAGAACATCAGAAATTAGAGGGAGGCTCTACGCCTGGACCACTATGATACGTCCCGTCACAGGCAGTAGGGAGCCGTGGAATTCTTTGGAGCAGGAGATGCCATAATGAGGAAACTACTCTGCCAACAAAGTCAAGCTGGTTGGGAGCTGGAAAAATCAGTGATAGCTTATGGTGAACAGTGTCGGATTCATAATCTCTGAAGAAGATTTAGCTTCCGCACCAGGGACTAGGCTTGGTCACTCAAGAGCTTTTGTGTAGGAGAGTTTTATTAAAGTGAAAAAGGGACAGAGAAAGCTTCTGATATAGACAACAGAAGGGAGATGGAGAGTGTCCCCCTCACAAACCTAAGCAAGGTGGTTATATACTTTTTAATTGGTTATTACAGTGAATCAAAAGAATGTCTCAAGGTTGTAAAAATTTTATCAGACCCACTCACACAGTTTACATTTTAAGATAACAGGATTAAAATGAAGGATGAAGACCTATAAGACCTTCTAGAACTAACACCCAAAAAAGATGTCCTTTTCATTATAGGGGACTGGAAGGCAAAAGTAAGAAGTCAAGAGGTACCTGGAATAACAGGCAAATTTGACCTTGAAGTACAGAATGAAGCAGGGCAAAGGCTAACAGAGTTTTGCCAAGAGGATGCACTGGTCATAGCAAACACCCTCTTTCAACAACACAAGAGAAGACTCTACACATGGACATCACCAGATGGTCAATACTAGAATCAGATTGATTATGTTCTTTGCAGCCAAAGTTGGAGAAGCTCTATACAGTCAGCAAAAACAAGACTGGGAGCTGACTGTGACTCAGATCATGAACTCCTTATTGCCAAATTCAGACTTTAATTGAATAAAGTAGGGAAAACCACTAGACCATTCAGGTATGACCTAAATCAAATCCCTTACGATTATATGGTGGAAGTGACAAATAGATTCAAGGCATTAGATCTGATAGAGTGCCTGATGAACTCTGGATGGAGGTCCGTGACATTGTACAGGAGGCAGGGATCAAGACCATCCCCAAGCAAAAGAAATGCAAAAAGGCAAAATGGTTGTCTGAGGAGGCCTTACAAATAGCTGAAAAAAGAAGAGAAGCAAAGGGCAAAGGAGAAAAGGAAAGATATACCCATTTGAATGCAGAATTCCAAAGAATAGCAAGGAGAGATAAGAAAGCCTTCTTTGGTGATCAATGCAAAGAAACAGAGAAAAACAATAGAATGGGAAAGACTAGAGATCTCTTAAAGAAAATTAGAGATACCAAGGGAACATTTCATGCTAAGGTGGGCACAATAAAGGACAGAAATGGTATGGACCTAACAGAAGCAGAAGGTATTAAGAAGAGATAGCAAGAATACACAGAACTATACGAAAAAGATCTTCACAACCAAGATAATCATGATGGTGTGATCACTCACCTAGAGCCAGACATCCTGGAATGTGAAGACAAGTGGGCCTTAGGAAGCATCACTCCGAACAAAGCTAGTGGACGTGATGGGATTCCAGTGGAGCTATTTCAAATCCTAAAAGATGATGCTGTGAAAATGCTACACGCAGCATGTCAGCAAATTTGGAAAACTCAGCAGTGGCCACAGGGCTGGAAAAGGTCAGTTTTCATTCCAATCCCAAAGAAAGGCAATGCCAAACAATTCTCAAACTACCGCACAATTGCACTCATCTCACAGGCTAGCAAACTAATTCTCAAAATTTTCCAAGCTAGACTTCAACAGTACATGAACCATGAAATTCCAGATGTTCAAGCTGGATTTAGAAAAGACAGAGGAACCAGAGATCAAACTGCCAACATCTTGGATCATCGAAAAAGCAAGAGAGTTCCAGAAAAACATCTATTTCTGCTTTATTGACTATGCCAAAGCCTTTCAGTTCAGTTCAGTCACTCAGTCGTGTCCAACTGTTTGCGACCCCATGAATCACAGCACGCCAGGCCTCCCTGTCCATCACCAACTCCCGGAGTTCACTCAAACTCATGTCCACAGAGTCGGTGATGCCATCCAGCCATCTCATTCTCTGTTGTCCCCTTCTCCTCCCGCCCCCAACCTTTCCCAGCATCAGAGTCTTTTCCAGTGAGTCAACTCGTCGCATGAGGTGGCCAAAGTATTGCAGTTTCAGCTTTAGCATCAGTCCTTCCAATGAACACCCAGGATTGATCTCCCTTAGAATGGACTGGTTAGATCTCCTTGCAGTACAAGGGACTCTCAAGAGTCTTCTCCAACACCATATAATCCTTAGTACAGACTAAAAAGCCTCTTGAGGAAAGTGAAAGAGGAGAGTGAAAAGTTTGACTTGAAGCTCAACATTCAGAAAACGAAGATCATGGCATCTGGTCCCCTCACAAGGTGGGAAATAGATGGGGAAACAGTGGAAACAGTGTCAGACTTTATTTTTTGGGGCTCCAAAATCACTGCGGATGCTGATTGCAGCCATGAAATTAAAAGATGCTTACTCCTTGGAAGGAAAGTTATGACCAACCTAGATAGCATATTAAAAAGCAGAGACATTACTTTGCCAACAAAGGTCCGTCTAGTCAAGGCTATGGTTTTTCCTGTGGTCATGTATGGATGTGAGAGTTGGACTGTGAAGAAAGCTGATCGCCGAAGAATCGATGCTTTTAAACTGTGGTGTTGGAGAAGACTCTTGAGAGTCCCTTGGACTGCAAGGAGATCCAACCAGTCCATTCTAAAGGAGATCAATCCTGGATGTTCATTGGAGGGACTGATGCTAAAGCTGAAACTCCAATACTTTGGCCACCTCATGCGACGAGTTGACTCACTGGAAAAGAGTCTGATGCTAGGAGGGATTGGGGGTGGGAGGAGACGGGGACAACAGAGAATGAGATGGCTGGATGGCATCGCCGACTCTGTGGACATGAGTTTGAGTGAACTCCGGGAGTTGGTGATAGACAGGGAGGCCTGGCGTGATCTCCTACTTGGGGACCCTGGACTTCTTATCAACCTTCCTAGGAATTGACTGGCTCATCAGGAAGGAGGGAATATGAACCCACAAGTGTGATATGCAGTTGTAAGCCCTCCTTGGATTGAGCTGTAAGAGCTTAGGTTTGGGATGACTGAAGTGGATCTCGCAAGAGGAGAGGGGCATGTATATGCAGTCAGAGGGCCAAAACCAACACTGCTTAGACCTTTCTACTAGTCAGCCATGCCTGAGGAAGATAGGACTTGGAGCCTGAAGATTTAGGTTCAAGTCCTGGCTCTACTGATAAAGTTGCGCTTGTAAAGGAAGAGGGAAGGGGGAGTAATTTTATGCTGCTGGAGTTAGACAGCATCTTAAGTGTTTTCTGATCAACTCTTGGAGGTGGTAATAATAACAATAGGTAATACGTCAATACTTCTGAAACCAACAGTTTTAATGTTCTCTTCTAACCATTTCTCTCTATATATTTAATCTTAATAAAAAAACCCACGAGATAGGGAGCATTCTCATCCACTTTGGATAGATGGGGAGACTGAGCACAGAGAGGTTTAAGGAACATGACTGTGGTCACGCAGCTGGTAAATAGAGAAACTAAGCTTTGAACCCAGGCAGTCTGGCACCAGAGTCCTTGTTCTTAGTCATTTTCATACAGTCTCTGAGGCACATTTACCTCAGGGACGGTTCTGGGGTTAAGGCTGTTCTGTCCCAACCCATCAGGGCTTCCATGTGTCTCGGTGATAAAGAACCTACCATTCAATGCAGGAGACTCAGGTTCGCTTTCTGGGTCAGGAAGGTCCCCTGGAGGAGGAAATGGCAACCTACTCTACTATTCTTCCCTGAAAAAAGAAACATGGATAGGGGAGCCTGGCGGCAACAGTCCTTGGGATCACAAAGAATCAGACATGACTGAATGACTGAGCACCCATACACCCACATCCCACCCCATAACCTTCACACTGACAGCCCTGCCTCTACACCACAGGGTCAGGGACCTCCCACTGAGAAGACTCCTTGCCACAGCCTGGTACTTCTCACAGCCTGTCTGGAACATTTCACTGGATCCTCCGCACAGACCCTACTCCCACCCCTTCCCACCCCCACCACCTCCTGGCTCCTGGCCATACCCAGTGCCCTTGGTTCTAGCTTCCCAATCCTGTAGCACCAGTGCCCAATAACATACCTCCAGTTCCCCATCAGAAAACAGAGATCATGGTGTCTGGTTCCATCACCTCATGGGAAATAGATGGGAAAACAGTGGAAACAGTGTCAGAGTTTATTTTGGGGGGTTCCAAAATCACTGCGGATGCTGATTGCAGCCATGAAATTAAAAGACGCTTACTCCTTGGAAGGAAAGTTATGACCAACCTGCTGCTACTAAGTCACTTCAGTCATGTCCAACTCTGTGCGACCCCATAGACGGAAGCCCACCAGGCTCCCCCGTCCCTGGGATTCTCCAGGCAAGAACACTGGAGTGGGTTGCCATTTCCTTCTCCAATGTGTGAAAGTGAAAAGTGAAAGTGAAGTTGCTCAGTCGTGTCCGACCCTTAGCGACCCCACGGACTGCAGCCTACCAGGCTCCTCCATCCGTGGGATTTTCTAGGCAAGAGTACTGGAGTGGCTTGCCATTGCCTTCTCCGATGACCAACCTAGACAGCATATTAAAAAGCAGAGAAATTACTTTGCCAACCAAGGTCTGTCTAGTCAAGGCTATGGTTTTTTCAGTGGTCATGTATGGATGTGAGAGTTGGACTGTGAAGAAGGCTGATCGCCGAAGAATTGATGCTTTTGCACTGTGGTGTTGGAGAAGACTCTTGAGAGTCCCTTGGACTGCAGGGAGATCCAACCAGTCCATTCTAAAGGAGATCAATCCTGGGTGTTCATTGGAAGGACTGATGCTAAAGCTGAAACTCTAATACTTTGGCCACCTCATGCGACGAGTTGACTCACTGGAAAAGACTATGGTGCTAGGAGGGATTGGGGGTGGGAGGAGACGGGGACGACAGAGAATGAGATGGCTGGATGGCATCACCGACTTGATGGACATGAGTTTGAGTGAACTCCAGGAGTTGGTGATGGACAGGGAGGCCTGGCGTGCTGTGAATCATGGGGTCGCAAAGAGTCGGACATGACTGAGCGACTGAACTGAACTGAACTGAATTCCCTATCTGTGAATAATTTGTTTTTGCCCCGGGACACTTTTACCTCTTTGTTCAAGGTAAGACTCTAGCACCCAGCTTCCTCCCTCCAGTGCCAGCCCACATGAATGGCATCCCCATCAGATTTATACTGGATCCTGGAAACAGAATTGGACAGCTTCTTCAGCCACTTTCTCAAGGGCTGGTCCCTGACAGTGTTACCAGTCCCACCTGTTCCTGGCCCAGTAGCTGCCAATCCAACTAGATGAGGCTATTCTGGGAGCAGCAAAGACTTCTTCACACTAGTGGAGTCTTTAACAAAAGAAGTCAAAAGGCCTTTCATTGTCGTTTTGTTTGTTGTTTGTTTTTTTTAATGTGCATTAAAATTCTACCCAGAATGCTATAGCAGTTAAGTCATGGCCTCTGAAATCAGAAGCATATGGGTTCAAAATCCATTTCTGCTACTTGCTAGCTGTGTCACCCCAGGAAAATTGCTCTGTCTCTGTCCTTCATTTGTAAAGTGGAGGGGGAAAGGTCTGTCTTTTGGGGTAGTTGTGAGACTTTGGTGAAACGATGTATGCGAGCACATGTCACACCACCTGACCAGCAGCAAGTTCTCAATAAGTGGTAGTTATTACCAGCTTGATATTAAGTGTCATTACATAAGTATCTTTCACGACTCCCTGGAGATAGTTCACTCAGTTATTTACTCAGCAGACATTTATCAGGAGGCTGCTCTTTGCCACATCTATGCCAGGTACAAATATAGGATGTATGCTTATGAGAGGAAGCAATGCATGTTAATCACTTACTATAGGCCATACCCTATTCTAGGCATTTTTAGGGACAGGGTGTTCATTGGAAGGACTGATGCTAAAGCTGAAACTCTAATACTTTGGCCACCTCATGCGACGAGTTGACTCACTGGAAAAGACTCTGATGCTGGGAGGGATTGGGGGCAGGAGGAGAAGGGGACGACAGAGAATGAGTTGGCTGGATGGCATCACCGACTCGATGGACATGAGTTTGAGTGAACTCTGGGAGTTGGTGATGGACAGGGAGGCCTGGCATGCTGTGATTCATAGGACACGACTGAGTGACTGACCTCAACTGAACTGATATCATTTTATCTATTTTTATGTATAATTGTTTTTTTAATTTATTTTTAACCTTATAAAGCATGTATTTTTTACTTATTAATATTTTTACAGTAGGTACTTGTTTATCTTTCGATCCCTGGGTCAGGACAATCCCCTGGAGAAGGGAATGGTTACCCACTCCAGTATTCTTGCTTGGAGAATTCCATGAACAGAGGAACCTGGCGGGCTACAGTCCGTGGGATCACAGAGTCAGATACAACTGAGCGATTAACACTTTCACTTTGTTTATCTTATCTCATTTTTAAATTTATTTTTATAGGAACATAATTGCTTTACAATGTTGTGTTTTTGCTGTACAGTGAAATGAGTCAGCTGTATATATATACATATATCCCCTCCCTCTTGGACCTCCCTCCAATCCCACGCCCATCCCACCCACCTATGTCATCACAGAGCACCAAGCTGAGCTTCCTGTTCTTTATAGCAGGTTCCCACTAGCTATCTGTCAAGTCTAATCTCCCAACTCATCCCCCGCTCCCCTTGCCTCCCTGTAACCACATGTCCATTCTCTATATCTGCATCTCTATTCCCACCCTGGAAATATGTTCATCTGTACTATTAGATTCCACATATATGAGTTAATATAGCAGTGTGTCCATATCAATCCCAAACTCCCAATTTATCCCTCCTTCCCGCCTTTCCCCACTGGCAACCATAAATTC
This sequence comes from Moschus berezovskii, assembly GCF_049115385.1. Lineage (NCBI taxonomy): Eukaryota > Metazoa > Chordata > Mammalia > Artiodactyla > Moschidae > Moschus > Moschus berezovskii. Next base: position 34,950,221 of record NC_142463.1, read on the forward strand.
ATTCTTTAAATCTGTGAGTCTGTGTATGTTTTGTAAATAAGTTTCTTAAAAAAAAAAGATACAAATGAACTTACATTTCATCTTGACAAGAGCTTTTCAGGCAGACATTAGAATTGTCATTTTACAGATGAAGAAACCGAGGTTCAGAAAGATTGGTTTCTCCAAAGACATGTCCAGTGATTGAGTGTAGCCATAAATAAACCAAGATACTCTGAGATCAAGTCCCCACTATTGAGAGATTCACACTTTATTCTCATATTCATGCAATTGAATGCCTTTGTTTATGTACCTTTCTGGTAAAAGTGAAAGTGAAAAATGTGAAGTCACTCAGTCGTGTCCAACTCTTTGTGACCCCGTGGACTGTAGCTTAACACGCTCCTCTGTCCATGGGATTTTCCAGGCAAGAGTACTGGAGTGGGTTGCCATTTCCTTCTGTTAAAAAAGGAAGTTCAAATAAAAGTATTTTTTATTTCAGCCTATTGGTACAAATCTCTGAAAGAGGTGAGAGTTCTGTGCCTATCTTAGCATGCCAGTGATGAGCCTGGGGGCTGTCCTCCAATGAATGGGGATTCTGTCATCCTGAAGGATAACTTCTCTCCTTATGTGGGACTGGAATTAGAGAGGGGAAAGGCAGTAGGTAAGGAGCTTATACTGAACTCACCCAAGGCATACTTTGCAAGTATTTTGTTTTGTTTTTTAAATCAGTCTCAGTCATAAGCTTGCTTTTTGGATCAATGCCTTATGCCTCTAGCCATTGAAAGCCAAGTATGTCAAGGGAAAAAACGTTCCTTCAGTTAGTTGAGGTTTTATTCTGTTTCTACTTTGGTGGTTTGAAACTAATTACAGATTCTGGGTTGTGCCTACATGTCCAAAATGAAATGAGACTTTGAGCCAATTGCTCTAATAACGAAGAGAGGAAAATCCACTTTTCTTTCCATTATCTAAAGATTTCAGGCATATGTAGTTTTTTTTTAAATTGAATTATGTAAAAAGTTGGCCTCAAGCCTTCATTTCACTTTGCCTGTCTAGAAACTAGACTGAAATTTAGTTTTAGGGAGGAGATGACATGCCTTAGACTGCTTTGGTGGATCTAGAGGGTCTTGTTAGAGCAATTAATGGCTAAGAGATTTTGTGTTCTTATGATAAAATATGTGCTTATACTTGGGGGAGGGAGGTGTATTACAAAGGATGTCTCTTCATTTAAACTTTTTTGAAAGACTGGAGTACCTAAAATAAATTTCAAAATGAACAGTTTGCATTCATCTCATTTATTGATTCATTTATTTGATCCTCACTGTGGCCTACAAGGCTGCCCACCTGGCACGCAGTCCTTTTCTGCCTTCATCTCCAGCTCTTTGCCCCTTTCCCAGGTTGCATATCTGCCCAGGCCCCTTCACTCTCTGTCCATACACTAAGCACACTTCCACCTCTGGGCTTTCAGACATATAGTTCCCTCTGTGTAGAATCCTCTTCCTTAGATATTTGCACGGTTCATCCTCTCATCCCTTTCAGATCTCTGCTCAAATATCATTGTATCAGAGAGATGCCATTCCTACTACCCTGTACAAACTGCCTTCTTTACTCCTGTAGAGAATTCTTCATCCCCTTATCCTGCTTGATTTTGTTTCCCTAGTACTCATCACCACCTAACATATGTGTATGTATACTTATTCATATATTATTTTAATAAACTCTTTTTTAGAATGTTGTATCTATAGAAAATTATATAAAATTATGTAATTTTATCTCTGTAAAAACATAGAGTTTTCATAAACTGGGCATAAACCCCATGCCCAGTGTCCCTTATTATTAGCATCTTACATTAGTATAGTATGTTTGTTGCAATTAGTTAACCAGTATTGATAGGTTATTATTAAAGTCCATACTTTATTTAGATTTCCTTAATTTTAACATAATATCCTTTACTTGTTCCAGGATCCCATCCAGTATATTAGATTACACTTAAACATCATGTGTCCTTAGGCTCCTCTGGTTTTTGGTGACCCTGACATTTTGGAGGAGTTTTATAGAATGTTCAATTGGCATCTGTCTGATGCTTCTCTTATGATTAGACTGTGGTGGTAAGTTTGGGGGAGGAGGACCACAGGCATGAAATACCATTCTTATCACATCACATCAAAGGTACGTACTGTCAACATGATTTGTCAGTGTTGATGCTGACTTTGATCACCTAGCTGAGGTAGTGCAGGCCACGTTTCTCCACTGTAAAATTACTCTTTTTCTACTTTATATGCTGTCTTTCTGGGAGGAAGTCACTATGTGGGTCCCACACTTCACAGCATGGAAATTATGCTCTATTTCCTTAAGGTGGAATATGTACACAGACTTAGAGTTCTTCTGTGTGGGAGATCCACCTCCTCATTCCTTCCTTGTTTCTGTATTTCTGCAGTCATTTCTTTATGGTAGTTCGGGTTCATAGATAGCTATGGTATATTTGGGTTATAATCCAATAGTACTTACTCTGTTTCCCAGTTCTTCCACTTTTGACCATTGCAAGCTCCTTAATTGCCTTCTTTATAACCTCATAATTCTGTATGTATTTTTTTTTAATTACTCCTTTAATTTTGGGCAGTACAAGATGTTCCGGGCTCATCTTTTATATTTCTTGCCCCAGACCTGGAATGGACCACTTCTCCAAGGAACTCTGATTGTTTTTATTAGAGAATAATATTAGAAACCAAAATCTGGGCTTCAAGTGTGCTCACTGCTACTGAGCTGTTTTTGCTTCTAGGGAGGCCAGCTGACAGTGAAAGGAAATAAATGTGAATATACTAATCTGTGTATATACCCATCTGTATAATATTTGTATATATAATCATCTCTGTCCACGTTAAGCTACATTAGTTTATACTGATGTCTACAACTGTAGTCTGTTACCACATGAATCATTCTAACCTTCCCCTTTTGCTTATTTGTAAACCCTCAATCAAATAGTGAGAAACCTGACTCCCACCATTCACCATCATTTTTTAATTGTTCAATTCCAGTGTACCTGTATGGAAATATCAGAATTGTTAAGCCAGACTCTTATGGAGTAGAGCTGTATCAACTAGAGTACAGTGTTTATGTACAGTTTCTTTTGCCTTTAGTTTTATAAACTCTGCTCATTTCCAAAGTTACTTAGATCAGCACCTTAATCTCCCACAACCTACAGTGAGACTGTCTCATATCATACATTGTATTATAGTTAGATTGCTTGACACCTACTGTATTCCACATAGAATTCCCCTCATCTCTGAAATTATTTTTTGAATTTGCATATCTTATGGTTCACTCTTTGTACTGTAACATTCAGTGGTTTTGACAAATGCATAATGTTGCATATACACAGTTACATTCCAGAATGTCACATAATTGGAATCATTAATTGGAATATCACATAATTGGAACCTTTTCAGACTCATTTCTCTCACTTGGTAACATGCACTTAAGATGCATCCATGTCTTACTCAGCCTTGGTAGTTCATTTCTTTTTATTGTGTAATAATATTCAGTTGTTGTAGATGGTACAGATATACCAGTTTATTTATTCACTCACCTACTGAAGGACATCCTGGTTGTCTCCAGTTTTTGGTGACTATGAATAAATATTTGCACGTAGGTTTTTGTATGAACTTTAGTTTTCACATGGGTAGGAATACAATTGCTAGGTTGCACAATAAGACTATATTCACATTTGTTGTAAAAGAGCAAACTGTCTTCCAAAGTAGCTGTGCTATTTTGCAGTTCCACCAGCTAAGATTGAGAGTTCCTGTTGCTCACCATTTATGTGAAAGTTTGATACTGCCGGTTTTGTGGATCTGGGCTACTTTGTAGTGATATATAGGTTTGTAGTGATATATCATTATTGTTTTAATTTTTAATTCGCTAATGGAAAATGATGTTGGGCATCTTTTCATATGATTATTTGCCGTCAGCCTGTTTTCTTTGGTTAAGTTCATATCTTTTGGTGATCTTTTTAATGGGTTGCTTCTTTTGTTATTGTTGAATTTTAAGTATTCTTTGTATATTTTGGATACAAATTCTCAAATATATGTTTTACAGATATGTTCTCCAAGTCTGTGGCTAGTCTATTCATTCCCTTGAAATTGTCTATCACAGAGCAGTTTTTAAATGTTAATGATCCAGCTAATCGATTTTTTCTTTCATGGATTGTTCTTTTGATGTTGTATCTAAAACTTATTGTTAAACTCAAGGCCACCTTAATTTTCTCCTGTGTTATGTTCTAGAACTTTTATGGTTGTACATTTTACCTTTAGGTTTATGAACCATTTTAAGTTAGGTTTTGTGGGAGGTATAATGTCAGTGCATAGATTATTTTATTGTTTTTTTTTTGCATGTGTGTGTCCAGTTGTTTCAGCATCATTTATTGAAAAGACTACCCTTTATCCTGTGAATTGACTTTGCTCCTTTGTCAAAGATCAGCTAATTGTGTTTGTGTGGGCCTATTTATAGACTGACTTCATTGATCTGTTTTCCTGTTCTTTCACCAGTACCACAGTATTGTGACTATTATAGCTTTATGTAAGTCACAGGCTTCTTCTGGTAGCTCAGCCAATAAAGAATCTGCCTGCAGTGCAGGAGACCCCAATTTGATTCCTGGGTCTGGAAGATCCCCTGGAGAAGGGATAGACTATCCACTCTAGTATTCTTGGACTTCCCTGGTGGCTCAGATGGTAAAGAATCTGCCTGCAATGTGGGAGACCTGGGTTTTATCCCTGGGTTGGGAAGATCCCCTGGAGAAGGGAACAGCTACCCACCCCAGTGTTCTTGCCCGGAGAATTCCATGCACAGAGGAGCCTGGCAGGCCCCAGTCAATGGGGTCACAGAGTCAGACATGACTGAGCAACTTTCACTTCACATAGTGAGTCATGAAGTCTGACTTTGTTCTTCTTCCTTATTATTATGTTGACTAAGTCTTTTGCCTTTCCATATAAATCTTAGAATCCTTTTGTTGATGATTTACAAAATATCTTTCTGAGTGTCCAGTTGGGACTGTGTTGAATCTATTGATCAAGTTGGGAAAATTTGTCATCTTAACAATATTGAATCTTACAATCCATGAATACAGAATATCTCTCCATTTACTTAGATCTTCTTTAATTTCTTTCATTAGAGTTATGTACTTTTCCATATATAGATTCTGTATATTTTATGTTAAACTTATGCCAAAATACTTTAGATTTTGCAGTATGCTAGCCTAGAAAATCCCATGGATGGAGGAGCCTGGAAGGCTGCAGTCCGTGGGGTCGCTAAGGGTCGGACACGACTGAGCAGCTTCACTTTCACTTTTCACTTTCACACATTGGAGAAGGAAATGGCAACCCACTCCAGTGTTCTTGCCTGCAGAATCCCAGGGATGGGGGAGCCTGGTGGGCTTCCGTCTATGGGGTTACACAGAGTCGGACACGACTGAAGTGACTTAGCAGTAGCAGCAGCAGTAGCAGTATAAATTATTTTAACTTCAAATTCCAGTATTTCATTGCTAGCAACTTGTGGGACATAATTATATATTACCTTATGTCCTGTGACTTTACTGTGCTCTTTTATTAGTTCGAAAAGGTGTGGTGTTTTGTTTGTTCATTTTTTTTATTATTTGGAGTTTTCCACATAGGTAGTTATGTCATCTGAGAATGAAGACAGCTTTATTTCTTCCTTCCCAATCTGTATGCTTTTTGTTTCCTTTTCTTGTCTTCTTGTACCATCTAAGACCAATACAATCTTGAACAAGAATGGTAAGAAAGGACATCCTTGCCTTGTTCCCAGTTTTAAAAGAAAAAATATCTAGCTTTTTCTCATTAAGTATGATGTTAGCTGTAGAGGTTTTGGTAGATGTTCTTTACCAAATTGGATATGTTCTAATATTTTCCAAGTTTGATGAGAGATTTTAATCATGAATAGGTGTTAAAGTTTATCAAATGTCTTTTCTGCATCTATTAATATGATTATTATTCTTTAACCTGTTGACCTGGTGAATTACACTGATTGAATTTCAAGTGTTGAACCAGTCTTGTGTAACTGGAATAATTTCTATTTGGTTGTGGTGTATATTTCTTTTTATACATTGTTTAATTTGACATGCTAATATATTGATAATATTAAAGATTTTGCATCTATATTCATGACACGTATTTGTTTTTGGATTTCCTTTCCTGAAATGTCTTTATCTGATTTTTGGTAGAGTAATGCTGGCCTCAGAATGAGTCAGAAGGTCTATCCTCTGCTCCTGATTTTTTTTGGAGGAGATAGTGAAGAACTAGTATAATTTATTTTTTAAGTGTTTGGTAGGATTCACTAGTAAAACCATCTGAGCCTGGTACTTTGTGGGCTTTTTGAAGTTTGAATCTTTCATTGAATAGTCTGTTTCATCTAAGTTATAAAATTTGTGGGCATATAGTTGCTCATGGATTCTTTTTTTATCTAATCAATGTCCATGGGATCAGTAATCATGATCTGTCTTTAATATCTGATATTAGTATTTTGTGTCCTCTCTCTATCTTGGTTAACCTGGTTAAAGGTTCATCTATTTAATTGATCTTTTCAAAGAACCAGATTTTAGTTTCATTGATTTTTCTCTGTTGTTTTCCTGTGTTCAGTTTCATTGATTTCTGCCTTTTATTATTTTTTTCTTGCTTTTTTTTCTTCTTTCTTTCTTTGATATAGGCTTAAATTGTTTCTCTGTCTTAGGGCTTCCCCAGGAACTCCTCCATAAACAGAGGCTGCATCTTTCAGCTGTAATCCACTATTATTTTACTGGAGCACTGACAGTGTGGTTTTAAGGGGTGGGAAAGCACTCTAGAATCTTTTGATTTAATCTTGAGCCTGTGTCCTTGGGTTAAGACCTTCACAAAGGTTTCTTACCTTTTTACCCCCCTTGTTAAGTGAGAAAGGGAGGTTAGAAGGGGCTAGAGTTCAGAAGATATCCCTCCCCTGGATAGGATGAGGCTTTGGTTGAGCCTTTTATCCTTGAAAGTAGACCTTTGTTATAAAGAACTCTCTGGCATATTTCACAGTGTTTCTTCTTTTTCACTCCTGCTGGAACCAGTGGGGGATCATTCTTGCTTCTTTACAGTGAGTACCTGGTAGGGTTCCCAGAGGTAAAATTCATGACTGTAGTTTTAGTGGGCCTCCCCCTAAAACTACAGCCCCTGAAATTTCTCAGTCGCACGCTAATACACACTCAGCCCCCAGCACTTCATCAAAATTGTCACTTAAAAGTTTCTACCAGTTTATGACTTCAGTGGCTTCTACTCTAGGTAAGGAGATCTCACCTGCAACTCTTTGGAATCTTCCTGTCTCTCCAGAACTCAGGCTGGTGGTTTGCCCTGTAACCTCATTTCTCCAAACAATCTGAGTGGAAGTGAAAGTTGCTCAGTCATGTCTGACTCTTTGTGACCCCACTGATTCTCCATGGAATTCTCTAGGCCAGAATACTGGAATGAGTAGCCATTCCATTCTCCAAGGGATCTTCCCAGGGATCGAACCCAGGTCTCCCACCTCACAGGCAGATTCTTTACCAGCTGAGCCACAAGGGAACCCCAAGAATACTGGAGTGGGTAGCCTATCCCTTTTACAGTGGATCTTCCTGACCCAGGAATCGAACCAGGGTCTCCTGCATTCCAGGCGGCAACAATCTGAGAGCCGTCAGTAATTTTCCATTTGTTAGCTCTTTCTTATTATAGGAATGGGAATAATGACTTCTAAGTTCTTTACACACTGGAGCTATAAAAGGAAGTCACTCTATATATTTCCTTAGTGTATTTTCTGATTCTCCTACAAGAATATAAATTTATGAAAGCAAAGGCTGTGTCTGTTTTATTCACTAGTATGTTTTCAATAGCTGAAATAGTACCTGACTCAAAGTAGCTGCTTAATAAATATTTGTTAGGTACACTGATTAAACAGTTGATATTCACTGGGCACATCAGTATACTAGGCACTGTGCTTGGTATGGAGACAGAGCAATGAAAAAGTTCCCGTGTGTCTACAGCCATTACAGTGGTAGTAGGGGGCATGGTAGACATACTGCAAATGGAAATAATAATAATCTATAAATTAGGATATAGGTAGGTATTGAAGCATGGAAGACACCTACCTAAACTAGCCTAAGCAGTATGGAGGTAAAACATTGCCAGAGGAGGAAACCACCACGTGAGTTGAGTTGTAAAGAACGAGTCACTTCTAGCCTATATAAGGGAGGGTGATACTGGCAGAGGAACCAGCATGGACCTGTTAAAGTTCATGTACGACAACGTGTAAAGTGATTTTCTCAGCACAACTCATGTAACATTTAGTGCGCCACACAAAGCGGGCACCATTAATTCATTTCACAGATCAGAGAGTTTAAGTGACTTGACAGAATGTCACCAATGCTGAGCCATGGAGCAAGTCCCTTTGAGTCCAGAGTCCATTTTCCTCCTGCCGCAAAGATGACTAAAGCAGAGTCAGAGCCTGGTGGAGGAGCCAAACACGTAAACAGATCTTTCTGGTGCCAGTTGCTCCCTTTGAATTTGCTTCATTGTCGTTTTTCTTTAAGACTGCAGCCCTCGAAGTAGTCAGCTGCAAATCAGGGCTGCTTTGCAAATGCCCACAAACCACTGGGGGGAGTTTTGTCAAAGAAGGCGGGAAAGAAAAATAAATGTGGGCTTCTGCTCTTTAAACCTCAGCCCAGTGAGGCGGACTTCCCGGAATACTTCAGGCCGCTTCAAAGGCCTATTGTGGGAAATCTCCAGATGTGTGTGGAAAACCTCACTGGGGAGCTTCCCAGTGAAGAGGCCTTTTAAGCTTGAACTGAGATGAAGGAAGTTGACGTGATGAGTCCTACCAGGTGGCCCGTTTTCTGAAGGCACCCAGATTCCACCATGACTTTGAGAAGGCGGGGGTGGGTTGGGGGTAGGGTGTGCGGATTAGCCAGTTCAGATGCCTTTGCCCAACAGTGCATCTTCTTTGATTGTGGAAAGTGCAGGTCTTTTTTTGCTAGAGTCAGGGGTGGGGGGCATTCACCAAATGATTTATCTACTTTAAATGGTTGGTGACAGCCTGGTCATTCCTCCAGCCCATCTTGGGAGGGTTGGAAGGGATTTCAGGATTGGAAAAAGTCGAGGCCCTGAGCAATTCATGCCAGTTCTCACAAGGATGCCTCTTGGCGTTCTGAGAGCCAGCATCCTCAGGATTCTTGCTCGGAGACTGCCCTGAATCTCCACTTAACCCATTTACCCAGTGCCCCATCTGGCCTCAGTTTGACATCTTCTTGCTAGACACAGTGGAATCAGATAGACCCCGGTTTAAATCCTGGCTCTCGGGTTCGCTTTGCCATCTTGGAGAGAGCAACTGCAATTTGACCAGCTCTCAGCTTCCTCACGGAGAAGGCAATGGCACCCCACTCCAGTGTTTTTACCTTGGGAATCCCAGGGACGGGGTAGCCTGGTGGGCTGCCGTCTGTGGGGTCGCACAGAGTTGGACATGACTGAAGCAACTTAGCAGCAGCAGCAGATTCCTCATCTGTAAAATGAGGGGACCTAGTCTCTGCACCCAGAGAAGGCAGTGGCACCCCACTCCAGTACTCTTGCCTGGAAAATCCCATGGACGGAGGAGCCTGGTGGGCTGCAGTCCATGGGTTCGTGAAGAGTCGGATATGACTGAGCGACTTCACTTTCACTTTTCACTTTCACGCACTGGAGAAGGAAATGACAACCCACTCCAGTGTTCTTGCCTGGAGAATCACAGGGACGGGGGAGCCTGGTGGGCTGCCGTCTATGAGGTCGCACAGAGTCAGACATGACTGAAGTGACTTAGCAGCAGCAGCAGTATTTGCACCATTACCCATATGGAGGAGATGAATGACTAAGTTGATGCACTCATGGGACCCAGCACATAGCCTGGCACAGAGTAAAGACACATTCGGCTTTTATCCCTTTCCTCTCCCCGCCAGTCGTCAAGGAAGGCAGGGGCTGTCCCTTTTGGCCTTTGAATGTTTCTTTAAATCCTCTCCCTGCCTCGTCCATATGGGCTTAGCTAAGTATTTTGAGATCACAGTGTATTTAAGGGAAAGTCCTTTTGGCTACAGCTAAAATTAGGCCTCTCTTTTGCTCCTCTGTTTACCGCCCCCCTTCCTCTTTTCACTAAGCAGAGGCATTGACACCGAGAAACACTTGAGAAAAGTTGGGAGAACAGCTGGGAGTTGTTCTAAATACCGGCAGCTGCTGTCTCTCAGCACACAGGCACCCAAGAGGATGCTCCTGATCTGAAGGGAGAAAAGGTGCCTCAGACAAGACGGAGGAATGCCAAAGCCTGCCTGGGCTTGGCAAACAGCAGGGTCGGGGTTGTGGGGGGGTCCCATTACTGTGTCCTCCACCTTGTGCTCAAAGAAAGAAAGAAGGGGTGGGGGGCTGGATGGGCGGCAGATCAGAGAGAACCGTGGAGACCCAGCTAAAGAGCTGAAGGGAAGGTGGAGTTTCAGAAGTTCAGTGAGGTAGCTAGTTATTTAACTGGCTGTTTCATGCAAACAGCTTCTTCTCCCTCCGGGACTACGATGGTAGAATCCTCCCGCTGATCTGGTGCTCCAGGCTGCTTTCCCACTGGAAAGTGCAGTCTCCCTTGGAGATGGCCTCTGAGCGGAGAGGCCCCTGCACCTCCGCCCCTGTTGCCACAGCTCAGTCCACCACCTTTCCATCATCTCCCTCTCTAGGCCCTCCTTTCCTGCAGCCACATCACCCGAGTTCTATCCAGGTGTCTGCCTTCGAGCTATGGGACCTGGGTTGGGCAAGCTACTTCACAGCTTCGTTCCTCGTTTTCCTTATCTGAAAAATGGGGACACTAATGGTGATTGCCTCAGAAAGTCGATGTGAAGATTAAATGAATAAATAGTTGCAGGTATTCAGTACAGTGACTGGCACGTGACTGCTCTATTGTCGTCATCACTGTTATTATTATTTTGTTTATTCCCTTGGCTGTAATGCCGCCCCTCCCCCACACACAGACTTTTTCTTGTGACCTAGGTCCTCCTGTTCTTTCTGTCATAAGTTTAAATGTCACTTCCTGAGAAAAGTTATTTCCCAACACCCCCTAATCTAGTGTTTTTCACATGATATCCTGTAGCCCAGTACTTCCATTCCACAAGTGTAATGAATTGGTATAGATATTTTTGAGGATATTTGTTCGCTATTTGTTTCTGGTAAGTCTATCAAGGGTGAGAACTATGCTGATTTTTTAAAAATTTATTTATTTTAATTGGAGGCTAATTACTTTACAATATTGTAGTGGTTTTTGCCATACATTGACATGAATCAGCCATGGGTGTACATGTGTTCCCCATCCTGAACCCCCCTCCCACCTCCCTCCCCATCCCATTCCTCTGGGTCATCGCAGTGCACCAGCCCTGAGCACCCTGTCTCATGCATCGAACCTGGACTGGCGATCTGTTTCACATATGATAATTAACATGTTTCAATGCTATTCTCCCAAGTCATCCAACCCTCACCTTCTCCCACAGAGCCCAAAAGACTGTTCCTTACATCTGTGTCTCTTTTGCTATCTCGCATATAGGGTCATCGTTATCATCTTTCTAAATTACATATATATGCATTACTATGCTGTATTGGTGTTTTTGTTTCTGACTTACTTCACTCTGTATAATAGGCTCCAGTTTCATCCACCTCATTAGAACTGATTCAAATCTATGCTGATTTGGTTTACCAGTAACTGCCAGAGCCTAAAATAGGGATTGTCACATATTAGGTGTTCAATAAATGTATATAAAGGGAGGGAGGAAAGAAAGGAGGTGGGAGAAAGGAAGAAAGGAGAAAAGACCGGAGGGAGGGAGGGAGGAAGCAGGACAAGGGAAAAGGAAACGAATTATTGGGACAAAAAGAAAAATTACTTCTAAAGCTCACTCTCCTTGGAATCTGATTCTCTCATACTTCTTAGGACATAAAGGGCTACAGAGTACATCTAGCCTCCTCTGTCCTCACTTCTCTTTCTTGTTTCCCACCCCTCTAGGACTTGCTCTAGGCATCTCCATCTAGATACCTTCCAGCATATTGACTGTTTCACTAATCCCTTCTTATTAAACACAGTGAAAGGCAGACATTTGTCCTCTGGAGATACTATCTTAATTAAACTCTTGTAGGATCAGAACTCCAGGTAGTGAGCCATAGAGATAAGCAAGCTTTTGGTGTCACCTGTCCCCTGGGGACCTTACTTACGAAGGCCCTTCCTCCAACATCATAGAAATGTTCAAAGATATCATGGCAGAATTTGGGGGTCAGGAGGCTTTTCATCTGACCTCAGCTCTGCCTGACTGCATGTTAAATGCTAAGCCATTCCAATGGTTGCTGCCACTGGCCAGCTGTGACCCCAGAGTGTCTATGCCCCTCCTGGTACAGTTCACACAGCCTCCCTCCTGGGTGTCCCAATACAAGGACTGACTTTGCTGTGACCCACCTGTCAGAGGAGACCTGGGAACTCTTCTCTTACAGGTAGACCACTTAGAAAGGCTACCTGGAGCATCATTTTATTTTTGGTGGAAGTATATATATATATTTTAAAGGATGAAAAAGAGGACATGATACAGCATGATATCTAGAACAATTTATAAAGGATTACAGTCTCATTTAACAAACAGGTTTGAAATGGCCTGTGAGGATGCCAACTCTAGTGCTCTAGCAAAGTGTGTCTTAGTTTTAGTGAACTTATAAACCAACATGCTTCCATTTTGGAGTAAAAACTACATCCCATATCATAGGGTTGTCTGCAGACTTGCATTTATCTAGCACCTGAGAAACATGCGGAAACAGTAGATTTCTCTAAGGATTTTTTTTTTTTAATATCTAGATTCTGATCAAAGATTCAGCAGTCCTAAAGATAATCCAAAATCTGTGTCTCAGTATAAGTAGTTTCAGGCCTTAGATCCAGTCACTAGTAGTTCTCAAACATCAGTCTCAAAAAGGGTGTCTTCTCTTCCTGGGGAGGGTGATTCCATAAGAAGAAGTGTTGGGGTTCAAAGCTCAAAGCTACACTAAGACCCACGCTCATATCACCTGGAAGAGAACTTCCTGGGCTGCCATGGAGGTAAGAGGGGCCCAGTCCATCAACACAGCTTCTTCCAACATCACTCACTGCACTTTACTCTGAAAAGCTGAGTCCTTCATTCCTGAAGGAAAACTTCCTGGAAGAGGTGGCATTTTCTACTCAGACAGTCATGTACAATTCTTTGTGACCCCATGGACTGTAGCCTGCCAGGTTCTTCTGTCCATGGGATTCTCCTGGCAAAAATACTGGCGTGGGCTGCCATTTCCTCCTTCAGGGGATATTCCGACCTAAGGACTGAACCCACATCTCTTACATCTCCTGCATTGGCAGGCAGATTCTTTACCACTGAGCCACCTGGGAAGCTAGTGGCATTTTAGGTTGACCATTTATTCACCATCCATTCATTCAGCCAATATTTACTGGGTGAGCATCACCAGCAAGCTAATCTCTGTGCTTCAGTATGACCTGTATACATAGTTCCTACCCCCCCAGAAGTTGTTGGCCCAAAAGTTGTTGACAAAGTCAGAGAATAAAGAAATAATTGTACATATAACCAATATACTCATTATGAGAACTTAAGGAAGAGGTACAGGCTGTGATAGGAGTGTTTAAATGGAATTTGAGATCTGTAAACGTGCCTAGTGATTGCTACCTTCTGGGGCAATTGTCTTATGAGAATGGGAAGTGTGCCCTGGAGGGGAGATTTACCACCAACAAATTGCCAATGCCTGTGATAATAAAATCAGATGAACCTTTTAACCAGTCTTCTTCTTATATCTTAGTTCTCTATAGAGAGTGCAGCCTTGCCACCCACATTGTCCACACTCAAGGTGAATGGCTCATACCACCCTGCCCTTTGAGTTAAACAGATAGATTCTATTACCTGGGTTTAAATTCTGGATTTATCGTTTACTGTCTGGGTAATTTTGAGCAAGTTACTTAACCTCTGTTTACCTTTTTATAATTTTAGTTTTTATTGGAGTACAGTTGATTTACAATGTTGTGTTAGTTTCAGGTGTACAGTATCCTCTCTTCTCTCCCCTCTAAAATAGGGTTAATAATTATAGCACCCATCTTACAGGGTCACTGTGAATATTGATGAGATAAGGCATGTACACTCTTAACATGGTGCAAAAGGCATATGACACCAAATAATGTTAGCCATGATTACTATGAGTGTTTAAGGAGTGGTGGTGATTCTTATTTTCCTCTTTTCTACAAGGGTGGAAGTAAGATCTGGCCCCTGAGCAGAAATCTGCTGGGGATGTGAGAGAGTAGGAGGCAGAAGGAAATTTCCTTCCAGTGTCTGATTTAAATGGGCCGCTCCATGTCCATGGGCTTCCCAGGTAACACTAGTGGTAAAGAGTTTGCCTATCAATGCAGGAGACTTAAGAGACACAAGTTCAATCCCTGGGTCAGGAAGTTCCCCCCCTAGGAGGGCATGGCAACCCACTCCAGTATTGCCAGAAAATCCCATGAACAGAGGAGCCTGGCGGGCTATGGGCCATAGGGTCACAAAGAGCGACTTTGAACGCATGCTTCATGTCCATTCCAGCCTTGAAAAGCTCCCAAGTTCCCCCTTGAATTCCGTATGCATGTCCTGCACACATTCACTCCTGGCTGGAGGCTCCCACCCCATTCACCCCTAGGTAAAGGCTCTGTGGTTCCAAGCAGCCATAGTTGCTTGCTCGAAAATGTCTGTTCATAAGTGCTCTAGCATTTTCCATGGCCTCGTGTCTTCTGTCTTGACACATTTTCCTGCCCTCCCATCTCCTCCTGACCACCCTCAGGAAACCGGGAGATACCTCTTTGGGAGGGTCTCAGCCACAGATACTGTGCTGAGTGTCCAGAAGTTACACTTAAACTCTCAGGTTATCCAGAGCTTCTGCTGCTTAAAAAAAAAATAAAGTGCCTTCACATCTCAGAAGTAGGTGCCAGATCTTGTAGCACTTACAAGGACAAATCCATTTCTTATTGAGAAATGGAGCTTAAAACCCACATGACTGGCTGATGTAAGCTTTGGCCAGGTCTGTGAGGAACCTTGCAACATTATTTCTGCTAAAGTTCTTTTCTTATACCTGATGTCCTCTGAATAGGAAGAGACAGGGCTAAGGCTTTGCTGCTCCATGACCCTGAGTGTGCCCTTACAGATCTAGAGAAACAGGCTGTATGCAGACAGCCCTCAATCCCAATCCTCACTCTGCCTCCAGAACCCAGATATCTACGAGTTCTTGAGTTGCTTCTAACAACTTTTGTTCCCTAACACCCCCATCTGTTTGCTCCCTAACACCTCCATCACCAAAGCCTCCCGAGCACCTCTTATATCTGTATGCATCTCTCTTGTCCAGTAGCACCACCCTGATTTTCCCCTGGACCCCTGCACCTGGCCCCTGCCAGGTTGAACACAACAGAGCAACCCAGTGGTGGACCTCTGGCTTCCCTGTGCCCAGGGAAAGGAGACTGCAAGCAAGGGCTGTGCGGGCACTGCCTGCCTCTCAGCTGTGTGTCGTCCACCCTTGCCCTTGCTCTGTCTGTTCCAAACATGCTGGCCTTCTCCTGCCTCAAATGTGTCAGTTTCCCCTTCCTCCACATGGTCCTCGCCTCTGCTGGATGCATGCTTCCCCCATGCCGGCACATCTTTGAATGTCAGCCAAGCCATAACATGTAGGATGCATACACACATACATACCATATCATACATACACACATGCCATCCATCACAAGAGGCAGTGGACCAGTCCCTGGGGGAAGAGTGAGCCCTCATCTCTCTGATTCAGCCGGCTCTCTGACAGAGAGAGAAAGGATCTGAGGAGATAGCTGTCTGAACTACCTTTGTCATGTTGCTCCTCCTCATGCTCCTGAGCAGACCGTCCAAGGGGAGGCTGTGGACAGGATCATTTCTTCTCACCTTGTCTCTAACATCTGGCAGATCATTCCTTGATTACCTGGCAGAGATTAATTTGACTTCTGCAAGCAAACTTGCAAAGCTTTTCTGCCCAAACTATCAAATGTAACCTCACCTATCTCTCTAGCCACATCCAAAACATTCATTCAAAGAATTTTTTTTTTTTTTCCTTTTGGCTACACTCGAGACTTCCCTGATGGTTCAGTGGGAAAGAACCCACCTTCCAATGCAGGTTCGATTCCTGGGTCAGGAAGATCCCCTGGAGAAGGAAATGGCAACCTACTCCAGTGTTCTTGTCTGGGAAATCCCATGGACAGAGTAGCCTGGTGGGCTCTAGTCCATAGGGTCGCAAAAGAGTCAGACAGGACCTAGTGACTAAACAACAACAACAACTCCCAGCACAGACTAGGCTGGAGTGGGAAGAGGGAGAGGGATGAGAAGGGAGCCGGGGTGGGAGAGACCTGCTCAGAGTGACTTGAGGACATTCACAGAAAGCACTCCACTTGCCCTCCTCCTCCCCCATACACGTTCCTGGCCACACTGAGACTCTTTTCCGGGGCAAGGCGTAGGCCACCTTCCCCCCTTCTCCTGTGTCTTCTCCCCAGTGTATCCCATCCAGTGCTCCACTCTCCCCAAACCCTCTTCAGCTCATGGGAAAGATCTTCAGCCCAGAATCCCAAGTTCTCATCCTGGCTTTGACACCAGCTGGTTCTATGATCTCTGAGTACCATCAGTTTCCTCCTTTGAAGCTTTTTCAGCAGCATGGATGTCACCCCTGAACCCACTGTTCACAGAGGCAACCAACATTTGTGAACATTTGCTTTACACAAAACACCAGGCTACGAGAACTTCCAGATGTTCGAGCTGGATTTAGAAAATGCAGAGGAACCAGAGATCAAATTGCCAACATCCATTGGATAATAGAAAAAGCAAGAGAATTCCAGATAAACATCTACTTCTGCTTTATTGCCTACGCCAAAGCCTTTGACTTTGTGGATCACAAAAAAACTGTGAATACCAGACCTCCTTACCTTCCTCCTAACAAATATGTATGCAAATCAAGAAGCAACAGTTAGAACCAGACATGGAACAACAGACTGGTTCCAGATTGGGAAAGGAGTACGCTAAGGCTGTATATTGTCACCTTGCTTATTTAACTTATATGCAGAGTACATCATGTGAAATGCCAGGCTGGATGAGCACAAGCTGGAATCAAGTTTGCCAGGAGAAATATCAATAACCTCAGATATGCAGACGACACCACCCTTATGGCAGAAAGTGAAGAGGAACTAAAGAGCCTCTTGATGAAAATGAAAGAGGAGACTGAAAAAACTGGCTTAAAACTCAACATTCAGAAAACTAAGATCATGACTTCTGGTCCCATCACTTCATAACAAATAGGTGGGGAAACAATGGAAACAGTGACAGAATTTATTTTCTGGGGCTCCAAAATCACTCTGGACAGTGACTGCAACCATGAAATTAAAAGATGCTTGCTCCTTGGAAGAAAAGCTATGACAAACCTAGACAGCATATTAAAAAGCAGACATTAGTTTGCCAAAAAAGGTCTGTCTAGTCAAAGCTATGGTTTTTCCAATAGTCATGTATGGATGTGAAAGCTGCACCATAAAGAAAGCTGAGCACTGAAAAATTGATGCTTTTGAACTGTGGTGTTTGAGAGACTCTTGAGAGTTCCTTGGACTGCAAGGAGATCAAACCAGTCAATCCGAAAGGAAATCAGTCCTGAATACTCATTGGAAGGACTGATGCTGAAGCTTAAACTCCAATACTTTAGCCACCTGATGTGAAGAACTGACTCATTGCAAAAGAGCCTGATGCTGAGAAAGATTGAGGGCAGGAGGAGAAGGGGACGACAGAGGATGAGATGGTTGGATGGCATCACCGACTCGATAGACATGAATTTGAGCAAGCTCCAGGAATTGGTGATGGACAGAGAAACCTGGCGTGCTGCAGTCCATGGGGTTGCAAGAGTCGGACACAGCTGAGTGACTGAACTGAACTATCTACTCACAAGCCCTATGAGGTAGATATTATTCCCATTTTACAGAAAAGAAAGATTAAGACTTAGGAATATTGAGAAAATTTCCCAGGTCCGTAGGCTGGTGAAGATGGGTTTCAAACCTAGATCTGCTCTTTCCATCACACTAAGCTGAGTCCCAAGTGTACTGTAAGGAAAGAAATAACAGTGACTTTTTACAAAACAAGAAACAGAGCTCATCCTCTTTCATTCATGCATTATGCAGGAGATGAAATACCTTTCTTGGATTCTCCCTTGTACACACCTCTACCTGGGACCTGAGAAGAGGGAAAACACACATTGGGACTTCACATACTCGCCTGTAAGAGTCACAGACCCAGTACCAGAGGAAGAGGAAGAAGAGGGAACATTGGGTGCTGTGAGGCTCTTGGGTGTCAGAGCAAACCCAACCTGAGCCTTTGGATACATGACAAACAAACTGAGGACCAGAATGGTCATAGAACTTGTTTGAGTTCACACCAGTTAGAGATAGAGAACTGAGACTAGACCTCAGGTCTCCTGACTCCACAGAATTGCCAGGGTCAAATAGGCTTCCTCCATTCAAAAAGAAGGACTTTTAAGAACACTGATTTTGTCCCCATCTAAAAGCCATGCCAAGCTGTATGTATTGGGTAAGTAAGCCAAAGGTATTGGGCATTGCAAACGTGTTCTCACAGAGACTTCCAGCTGAACACACAAAGGAGGGAGTCTCCAAGGAACAGGGTAAGGATTGTCTGAAGGGATCTGTGCTGGTGAGATTACAAAAATCATAATATATGAATAAATGAACATATGGAAGAAATCAAGCAAAGCCCTTTCCTTCTTCCCATATGTAAACTCAGTCTTCGCCTCAAATCATTAAGCAAACACAGATGCAGCCAAACCAGGCACCAGATGGCAAATGAGAGTTGGAAGAAAAGGTAAAGAAAGCTTTCAGTGTTTATTCAAAGATGGGGGAAAAGCCATGATCCGAAATGCCATGGTTTCCACGGAATGGTCACCTGAGGTCACCAAGACCCAAACCAAGGCCCCGAAGTGACCAAAACAAAACAACACAAAACTAGAGTAATCTTGATTGGGAAGTTGTAGGCAAACCACCACTATCTTCTGTCAGTGGAATACAGCATCTGAAGAAAGTGATAATTGTGGGAAATGAAAGAAAGAGTTAAATAACAGAAGGACCAGAGAGGGACAGGAAGGTGGGAAGAATGGACTTTAGCTGAGTTCTTGCATGAGGCAGGAGCTTTGCACCCTTGGTCTCCTTTAATCTTTACAACTACCCATTTAAGTATTGGCCAAATTTTATAAAAAAGGAGATTTTGTAAATGGACCAAGAGAGATTAATTTCCAAGGTCATATCACAGGAATTCCAATCTAGCAATTTCCAGTGCTTTCTGTGTACCTCTCCCAATTAGAATTTGCAATTAGAGAATTCTTATTTCTAATCTTTATCCTGTTGTCAGACCATGTAATATTTGACACAGAAATATGGCCCTTGAAAGGTTCCATTTAACCTGTAACCACTAAGCATTTGTCACAGGCTGTGCCCCTGGGAATATGCATGGGTTATAGTTGCGTACCAGACACACAGGGGGAATCGTATGGCACTCTCTCGCCCCCTCTGCCCATCCCATTGGGTGTAAGGAAGAAGGTAACCTAGTCAGGTACTGCTTAGAGGGGAGACCAGAGCAGATGCAGACTGGAGAAAAGAGCCTGTCTGAGGGCATAACACCACTTCTGTTTCATCACAGACCCCCTCGCACATTCCTTACCCGCCTCTTAGCTTGTCCCTTGGGAGTGAGCATCTGCAATGACAAACCAAAGGACATCTTAGTTTTTCAGTGTGTGTGAGTTCATATATACAGGATAGGAAAATTCCAATAATATTTTGGTTTCAATGAAGAGTTTAAATGAACATGAAAGTGTACCCCCTCTCCCCAAATCAATCAGACCACTCCTTAGCTTGCAAGTGGACCAGCAGTGCAGAAACTGCCTGCACACTCCGCAGACCTGTCTCCTGACTCCTCCACTAACTAAGCTTACTTCTTAGGCAGGCCACTCTTTACTTCTAGTTTCTTGTCTCTAAAACAGAATTAACATGTGCTATGAAAGGCTGTTGTGGGACTTTCTTTCCTTTCCTCTTACCCCTCTTCTCTCCTTCCAGCTGGCCAATCTCCTTATGACTGTTTGATTTTTTCACTTTTTCCCTTTCTTCTTCTTTTACCAAATCCCAATCCAGGATGAATCCAGCTTTCAACCTTCTGCCTGCCTGAAGGCCACTGAACACTATAGGGAAACACTATACAGCCATAGGGGGCTTCCCTGGTGGCTCAGCAGTAAAGAATCCACCTGCAGTGAAGGAGCTGCAAGAGACCTGGGTTCGATCCCTGGGTTGGGAGGATCCCCTGGAGGAGGGCATGACAACCCACTCCAGTATTCTTGCCTGGAGAATCCCATGGACAGAGGAGCCTGGCAGGCTTAGTCCGTAGTCACACAACTGAAGCGACGTAGCACTCACGCGTGCATGCATACAACAATAAGGCCGACTTCTAACTTTATATATGAATGATAACCAGACAGCCTGCCTCACCCTCTAGTTTCTAGCTGCATTTGGCCCCTGGGCACCAGAGGAAGCCTGGAGGGTGGATGGAGCTGTTTGTTTCCCCAGCTCCCTCCTTGCTGAATTGCCACAGTTTAGCTGATCCATCTACCATGTGTCTATACCATAGACCACAGTTCCTGCATGTGGCCTTCTCCCTCTTCCCATCTTTTCTCCAGGTGATGGGAATCATTCCTTCCACTTGCTGCTTCAGGCCAGGAGGCGGTATGGTTCTCCACTGTTGCTAGTCTTTTCCTAAACCTTCTTTAAAACAAACCCTTTGTTAAGCTTTACTTCACTTACCCAATGTGAGTGTCCATCTGTTTCCTCACAGAAACCAGACTAATACATCAGATCAGTCTCTAATTTTCTGCCACATGATATCAAATCTTCTCCATTCCCAGCCCTGTCTTTGCTCTCACATTCAGGCATATGACCTTCTGTTTATTCTCAACCCCCAACTACCTCAAAAAGAAAATAAAAGCCATTGGAAAGACACCTACGGTCAAACCTGTGTTTCTCATACCCAGTGATGTGCTGAAGCTGACTCTTGCCTGCTCCCAGGAGGCAACTGTGGGCATCTCTGCCCGGCTTCACTTTCAGTGACATCACATATAGTTCAGTTCAGTTCAGTCACTCAGTCATGTCCAACTCTTTGTGATCCCATGGACTGCAGCATGCTAGTCTTCCCTGTCCATCACCAACTCCCAGAACTTACTCAAATCATGTCCATACAGTCGGTGATACCATCCAACCATCTCATCTTCTGTCATCCCCTTCTCCTCCTGCCTTCAATCGTTCTCAGCATCAGGGTCTTTTCCAATGAGTCAGTTCTTCACATCAGGGGGCCAAAGTATTGGCGCTTCAGCTTCAGCATCAGTCCTTCCAATGAATATGCAGGACTGATCTCCTTTAGGATTGACTGGTTTGATCTTCTTGCAGTCCAAGACATTCTCAAGAGTCTTCTCCAACACCACAGTTCAAAAGCATCAGTTCTTCGGCACTCAGCTTTCTTTATAGTCCAACTCTCACATCCGTACATGACCACTGGAAAAACCATAGCTTTGACTAGACGGACCTTTGTTGGCAAAGTAATATCTCTGCTTTTTAATATTCAGTCTAGGTTGGTCATAGCTTTTCTTCCGAGGAGCAAGCGTCTTTTAATTTCATGTCTGCAGTCACCATCTGCAGTGATTTTGGAGCCCCCAGAAATAAAGTCTCTCACTGTTTCCATTGTTTCCCCATGAAATCAGCCTTAGTGGAAGTCTTTACACCCCACTGCTACGAATCAGAGCTTTTTTATTTTTTAATAGAACCAGTTGTTGAGCATTTATCAGCATGCCACTCCTTACATCCAGATGCAGCCTTTTGCTCCTTTACATTTGGTATAGTGGAAGAGACACCCCACCTGTTATCAGAGGCTCCTCCACCTCCCACTACCTTTGGTAATCCATTGATCTCTTCCTCTGGTGTGTTTAGCCTCTCCTTCCATATTAATTCCTCATCAGCATTTAAACCTGCTCTGAAGTTGTGCTGTCCCACACTGTAGCCACTCATCAGACATAGTTACTGAGCACTTGAAATGTGGCCAGTCCAAACTGAAATGTGTGGAAGACACACCAGATTTCGAAGATTTAGTATGAATACAAGAACAGAGACTATTTCATTAATAATTTTTATGTTGCTGAAAAGATATTTGGGATATAATAGGTTAAATAAAAGACATTAAAATAATGTTCACCAATTTCTTTTCACTTTTTTAAATGGCTTCTAGGAAATTTAAAATTACTTACAGAATTCACATTATTTCTATTGGACAGTGCTACCACAAACTCTCATCTTAAAAATAAAATCACTTCTTTTCCCTATCAGCCCCTCCAGTTATTGCCTCTCACAGTCAAAAATGCTTTACAAAGTGGCCCGCGTCATTGTCATGATTTTCTTTGTTTAAAATAAATCTACTTATTTATTTTTGGTTGTTCTGGGTCTTCGTTGCGATGCGGGCTTTTCTCTGGTTGTGGTGAGTTGGGGCTACTCTCTAGTTGCTGTGCACCAGTTTCTCGCTGGGGTGGCTTCTCTTGTTGCTCAGCATGGGCTCTAGGCATGCAGGCTGCAGAAGCTGTGGTGTGTGGGCTCTAGAGCACAGCCTCAATAGTTTTGACACAGGGGTTTAGTTGCTCTGTGGCATATGGGATCTTCCCAGATCAGGGATCTAACCCATGTCTCCTGCATTGACAGAATTCTTTACCACCCAGCCACCAGGGAAGCCCTGTCATGATTTTCTTATATACCACCTCTCTCCTCAACCAAGGATGATCTGCCTTCCGCTTCCACAAATCTACCAAAATCCTTCTAGTTTAGGTCACTAATGCTAACGTAGGTCATTGCACACCACAAAGGACTGTCTGGACCTTACCCTGCTTTACCCTGAGCAGCATTTTGCAATGTAGCGTACTCGCTTCATTGAAACACTTTTCATTATTTTTAACTTGATTAAAGTATAGCTGAGTTACAACATTGTGTTAATTTCTACTGTGCAACAAAGTAATTCCATTATTCATGTATAAATATAAATATATATATATATGCGTTCTTTTTTGTATTCTTTTCCATTATGGTTTATCACAGGATACTGGATATAGTTCGCTGTGCTATTCAGTAGGACCTTGTTACCTGCAAACTCCCAATCCATTCCCCCCCACCCACCCTCCCTGCCCTTGGCGACCACAAGTCTGTTCTCTCTGGCTGTGAGTCTGTTTCTGTTTCATAGATAAGTTCATTTGGAAACACTTTCCCACTGACAGCATACTTTCTTGATTTTCCTCCTACTGAGATGCTCTTAACGCGTTTTCCAGATTCCTTGTCAGCCCCTGTCTCTCCTCTACCTAGAATTCTGTGTTGGTCTTCTGTAAGATTCTGTCCCTCTCATCCACTTCTAAGGCTTCATTTTCTATTGATATGCAGACAGCTCTGCATCTACACTTAAAGGTCTCACAGGCATCTCAATTTAAACAGTTTCAAACCTGAACTCAGCATCTCCACCTTTGCCTGCAAAACTGGCGCTAGCTTAGGACATGGCACTATCGCTAACGGTACCGTATCTACTTAGTCACTTCTGCCAGGACCTCAAGGACATTCGGAGCCCACCCTCTTCTTCTTCCTCCACTTTGGTCTCTCCTGGTCTCTTTCTAAACTACTCATTGTGTCTCTTTAATTCTCCACTTTGCTTTAATTCCACAGTCCCACCCTAGTCCAAGCCACCATCAGCTCTCACCTGGACTTCTCCAAGAGCCTCTTGAATGGGTTCCCTACCACCACTTTTATCCCCCTAATCCATTCTCTACACATCTGCCAAAGTGATATTTTACAAACTTGAATAGGATGCTTTAGCTTAAAAATCTTCAGTGTCTTCCCCTTGACTTTGGCATAATGTTGGAAACCTTTAACATGATTTTAAAAGGCCACCCCAAAATCTATTCCTGCCTTCATTTGTAGCTTTGTCTGTTTTCACTCTTTCCCTGCAGTCTGCCTGCTCAAACCACCTTGGACTTCTTTTAGTTCTTTGAATGCGCCATATTATCTTGACTTGGGACCTGCAAATATGCCTTTTCTTCAGCCTGGGACCCTCTTCATCAATTTTCTTTAACTGTTTGCCCATGACCTTGTGAACTTTCAGATTGTTTACTAAGCCCCCAAACTAGTTTTGTCTCCATCTGGCGTTCTCACATAGCTCCTGTGTTTTTCTAATAGACTCTAAACTCCATGAGGTCAAGGATCAGAGCTATCTGATTCACTTATGAATCCACTGTGCCTAGTACAATGTCTGGCACACAGTGGGTCCTCAATAACTATTTGTTGAACAGTAAAACATTATCTGGCTTAGACTTCTTATTTTAGAGATGAGGAAACTAGTATCCAAAGAAAGGAAGCAATCCATTCAAAATTACAGCGCCCAGACTGAGATTCATACAGGACCAGAGTCTCCTGATTTCCAGGCCAGTCTTCTTTCCAGTACATCATGTGTTTGTCAATAACTTAGTAAATAGAGGGAAGCAGACTGAATTCCCTATGTTTTGAGAAAGCCAGCACAAGCTCATGTTCATAAACACAGCTGGCATAGTTATTGTTTTCTTTGTTTTATGTAAAAGGCCTGGAAGTCCAACCCAAAAATAAACTCTGTATTTCTAAACCTACAAGCTCCTACAACTTTTATTGCCTACAGGACCCATTCTGCTCATTGTCCTTCTTCCTTCCCCACATTAACCAGAGGCATCAGCTGGTATTCAGGGTTGAGCAATGCCTTCATTCCATGCTCTTTATCAATCCCCTGCCCAGGCAGCATGTCACATGTAGCAGAAGATTAGGAAGGGCCTTCTTTAAATAATAGTGCTCAAGAAAACAATACAAGATCCTGTATAGTGCTGGGATGGAGATAGTGGAGATTTTTGTAAAAATAACAAATTTTTTTAGCTCTCACTTATGGCAGGCACTAAAGTAGATGGTTTGCATGTATTTTCTCTTGTCTTACTAACTCTATGAGTAATTGTTTCTGTTGTTTCTATTTTACAGATGAGTAAACCAAGGCATAAAGAGGTTATTAAATTGCCTAAGCCATTCAGTTAAAAGAGCCAAGGCTTTGATCTAGGCAGTCCAGAGCCCATGATCTTAACTGTGTGATA
The DNA here is from genome assembly GCF_049115385.1 of Moschus berezovskii. Lineage (NCBI taxonomy): Eukaryota > Metazoa > Chordata > Mammalia > Artiodactyla > Moschidae > Moschus > Moschus berezovskii. Next base: position 34,975,492 of record NC_142463.1, read on the forward strand.
TCTGAAAGTGAAGAATAGATCGACCTGACAGGAAATACCAAAAAGTACGATTGAGGGAGGTCCCAAAGTTGATTTATGCAAATATCCCATCCTTGATCCATTCATTCATTGATCTGTCTGCTCATTCGTTCTTTCAGTCTCTCAACATTACTTATTGAAAAGTCACATTATATCGATTGTTGAGGATACTGGTAAAATTAATGGCCTCTCTTCTCTGAGCTCTCACTGCCTAGTGTAAGAAACATGTAAGTAAACAGACATTTATCCTACTGCGTGCCAAGTGCTAAGATAGTGGGGGCTTTGGGAACACAAGAAAAGCTTATAAACCAACCTAAAAGGACATACGTGATTTATCCTGGACCTGCCTTCTGTGCTTTTTTACTCTTTGTACGTCTGCTCTCTCCTTCCTTCCCAGTTTCCCTCCAGGCTTTCTCATGCTTTTGGTGCTTTGCTGACATCTTCGGGCTCCTCTACTCCTGGTTTCAGACGCATCCTCTCTGCTTGTCTTTGTCCTCTAATGTAGGTTTGAAATGCATTCTGGCATAGCCGGAAGCAGATCTGTGCCGTAAAGCAGTCTAAGGCCAGCTCCACAGGCTAGACCAGGATGTGCATGCCCCACTTCTAACATGACTCTGATCTAGGAGAGTTGGAAATCTAAAATGTAGAGCTTTAAGGAGTGTGGAGGGCAAGATAGATGGAAAAATACCTGTGTCTTTGAAAATTTGATTATTTACCCAGCTGCTGCTGCTGCTAAGTTGCTTCAGTTGTGTCCGACTCTCTGCGACCCCATAGACGGCAGCCTACCAGGCTCCCTCGTCCCTGGGGTTCTCCAGGCAAGAACACTGGAGTGGGTTGCCATTTCCTTCTCCAATGCATGAAAGTGAAAAGTGAAAGTGAAGGCACTCAGTCGTGTCCGACTCTTCGCGACCCCATGCACTGCAGCCTACCAGGCTCCTCCGTCCATGGGATTTTCCAGGCAAGAGTACTGGAGTGGGGTGCCATTGCCTTCTCCGATTTACCCACCTAAACACAGAGAAATTGACTAGTGACTACCCAACATCCCTTGCAGCTCAGTCATCATGTCTTGCGTGTCCTACACCACTTTTTCATGATCTTACAGGATGTTGGCCTCTATGCAATGGGGGAATTTTTGGTTTTACAACAGAGTATAATAAAATAAATACATCACATTTGGAACATAAAAAATTATTAATGCTATCACATTTTTATTTTCTGCTATCAATTATGGTGCCTGATCTGTTGACCAAAAGAATCTTCACAATACAAAATTAGCTTTGAAACAGGAAGTGTAAATTTCCAAGGTGTTTGGACCCTGAGAACTTTCAGGACCCTGTATTTTCTCAAGTTGCAATCTCCCATCAGCCCACTCCTTCCTAAACTTTGTTTTTCTCCTACAGTCATAAATGAAGCATATTCTGGCTAAGGAATGTCTGTGGATTAGATGTATCAATTGAATTTGACAAATAAAAGAGAATTAGTGGTGACTCAGTGTTTGATTTAATGGACGGGGACCCACTCCTGTATATGGAAGAAATCAGTCAGAATAGGTATATAGACTGAAAAAAGGGACTGAGATTCTGGCAATAACCGTCAGGTGGAGGAAGACATTTGATAGGAATGATGTGGCAAACAAGATTAAATTAATGGGCAATTGAATTCAGAAAGTGGCAGTTATAATATTGAAAACGCTTCGAAACCACAAGACTCAGGCATTGGATGGGTCTTGTAAACAGACGCTGAAGTCTTACATGATGATGACAAACCCCTTGATGGATAGGGAGATGAGATCTAAGCCTTCGGCTCATTTGGCATCAGCAAGAGGCTAATGATGACAGCAAGGAGATGCAGGGGAACTAAATATGATTATATCTCTATCATTAGGTGGCATAAAACTCAGAGTAGAGGTGATTGCTTGCAGATGGAGAAGCAATCATCCAGAAATGATGATAAGGAGCCATGAGACTGACATCTACCACCTTCCCTAATCCACCCACCCCCACCAACCTGAAACATATATCCAAGTAGTAGTAATACATGTTAACTCTTGCTTTTAATAAAGCTTTTGGGAAAATAAGGTTTGTTTCAGTTGATGGGTAAATAGTAGTAGTAATAATAACAACAACTATACTTTTAATCATTTATATCATAACAATATGCCTATAAAATAGATATTAAGATTCTCATTTTTTTTTAAAGCTGCTATAAATTTAAGTATTTAATTGCATAGATAACACATAGGGTCTTTTTTTTGGGGGCGGGTAGAGAGGTATGGGGAACAGGGTTTTTTTTTTTTTCCAGTTTCTCCATATCTTTCTTTAATGTTGGTTTTCTTTTTTTTTCAGTTCATAACTTTTATAAATAAATTAAATGTACAGTGAATAAGTTCTCTGAAATATTTCAATATTTCTGCAGGTTTAGTAACCTCGTAAAATACATTTCAACTAAAATTCACAAATCTAAAAACCTGTTAGGCATTTTTAGGCGTTTTAAGTTGGAAATGAAGACCAATGTTACATCGTAATATGCCAATTACAAATAGTACTTCAAATAGCAAATACTACAGTTTGTCCCAAACTTTAAAAACTATTCATGAACTCAACACTGAACTATTGATGGCTATGAGAATTGTTTCCTAGCCTTTTTGAAAATTTCAAACCATTTACGTTTAAGGTAATTATTGATAAGTACGATCCCGTAGCCATTTTCTTTATTGCTTTGGGTTCAAGTTTATACACTCTTTCTGTGTTTCCTGTCTATAGAAGATCCTTTAGCATTTGTTGGAGAGCTGGTTTGGTGATGCTGAATTCCCTCAGCTTTTGCTTGTCTGTAAAGCTTTTGATTTCTCCTTCATATTTGAATGAGATCCTTGCTGGGTATAGTAATCTGGGCTGTAGGGTATTTTCTTTCATCACTTTAAGTATGTCTTGCCACTCCCTTCTGGCCTGAAGAGTTTCTGTTGAAAGATCACCAAGACAGTATGGTACTGGCATAAAGACAGAAATATAGATCAATGGAACAAAATAGAAAGCCCAGAGATAAACCCACGCTCCTATGGACACCTTATCTTCGACAAAGGAGGCAAGAATATAAAATGGAGAAAAGACAGTCTCTTTAACAAGTGGTGCTGGGAAAACTGGTCAGCCACTTGTAAAAGAATGAAACTAGAATACTTCCTAACACCATACACCAAAATAAACTCAAAATGGATTAAAGATCTAAATGTAAGACCAGAAACTATAAAACTCCTAGAGGAGAACGTAGGCAAAACACTCTCCGACATAAATCACAGCAGGATCCTCCAAGACCCACCTCCCAGAATATTGGAAATAAAAGCAAAAATAAACAAATGGGACCTAATTAAAATCAAAAGCTTCTGCACAGCAAAGGAAACTCTAAGCAAGGTGAGAAGACAGCCTTCAGAATGGGAGACAATAATAGCAAATGAAGCAACTGATAAAGGATTAATCTCCAAATTATACAAGCAGCTCCTGCAGCTTAATTCCAGAAAACTAAGTGACCCAATCAAAAAATGGGCCAAAGAACTAAACAGACATTTCTCCAAAGAAGACATAAAGATGGCTAATAAACACATGAAAAAATGCTCAACATCCCTCATCATCAGAGAAATGCAAATCAAAACCACAATGAGATACCATTTCACACCAGTCAGAATGGCTGCTATCCAAAAGTCTACATGCAATAAGTGCTGGAGAGGGTGTGGAGAGAAGGGAACCCTCTTACACTGTTGGTGGGAATGCAAACTAGTACAGCCACTATGGAGAACAGTGTGGAGATTCCTCAGAAAACTGGAAATAGAACTGCCATATGATCCAGCGATCGCACTCCTGGGCATACACACCGAGGAAACCAGAATTGAAAGAGACACATGTACTCCAATGTTCATTGCAGCACTGTTTATAATAGCCAGGACATGGAAGCAACCTAGATGTCCATCTGCAGATGAATGGATAAGAAAGCTTTGGTACATATACACAATGGAGTATTTCTCAGCCATCAAAAAGAATGCATTTGAATCAGTTTTAATGAGGTGGATGAAATTGGAGCCAATTATACAGAGTGAAGTAAGCCAGAAAGAAGAACATCAATACCGTATATTAACGCATATATATGGAATTTAGAAAAATGGTAACCTGAACCCTGTATAAGAGATTGCAAAAGAGACATAGGCATTTAGAACAGTCTTTGGGACTCTGTGGGAGAGGGTGAAGGTGGAATGATTGGAGAGAATGGAATTGTAGCATGTATATTATCATAAGTGACCAGTCCAGGTTCGACGCATAAATTTTCCTCTGTTCATTTCTTTGCATTTGTGCTTTTTTAATAAAATTCTTTTTTAGAAATAAAAAAAGAAAAAAGAAAGATCAGCTGTTATCCTTATGGGAATCCCCTTATGTGTTATTTGCTGCTTTTCCCTTGCTGCTTTTAATATTTGTTCTTTGTGTTTGATCTTTGTTAATTTGATTAATATGTGTCTTGGAGTATTTCTCCTTGGGTTTATCCTGTTGGGGACTCTCTGGGTTTCTTGGACTTGGGTGATTATTTCTTTCCCTATTTTAGGGAAGTTTTCAACTATTATCTCCTCAAGTATTCTCTCATGGTCTTTCTTTTTGTCTTCTTCTTCTGGGACTCCTATGATTCGAATGTTGGAGCGTTTAACATTGTCCCAGAGGTCTCTAATATTGTCCTCATTTCTTTTAATTCGTTTTTCTTTTTTCCTCTCTGTTTCATTTATTTCTACAATTCTATCTTCTAGTTCACTTATCCTGTCTTCTGCTTCTGTTATTCTACTGTTTGTTCCCTCCAGAGTGTTTCTGATCTCATCTATTGCATTATTCATTGTATATTGACTCTTTTTTATTTCTTCTAAGTCCTTATTAAATCTTTCTTCCATCTTCTCAATCCTTTTCTCCAGGTTATTTATCTGTAACTCCATTTTGCTTTCAAGATTTTGAATCATTTTCACCATCAAAATTTGAAATTCTTTATCAGGTAAATTCCCTATATCTTCTTCTTTTGTTTGTGTTGGTGGGCAATTATCTTGTTCCTTTACTTGCTGGGTATTTCTCTGCCTCTTCATCTTGCTTATATTGCTTTGCTTGGGGTGGCCTTTCCCTCTTCTTGCAGTTTGTGGAGTTCTCTTTATTATGTAGTTTCTTCGCTGTGTGTGGGGTTGGACGGGTGACTTGTCTGGGTTCCCTGGTTAGGGAAGCATGTGTCCGTGTTCTGGTGGGTGGAGCTGGATTTCTTCTCTCTCCTTTAGAAGACAATGGGCTGCTTTTCTGGGAGCCTGATGTCCTCTGCCAGTATTCAGAAGTTGTTTTGTGGACTTTATTCCGCGTTCAAATGTTCTTTTGATGAATTTGTTGGGGAGAAAGTGGTCTCGCCATCTTATCCCTCCACCATCTTGTTCCTTCCTCCCCAGAACACTGGATTCTTATATTCCACTTGGTCGTGGAGTATCTCTTCCCAGCTGTTCCAGCAAGGTGCAGCCACTGTACCTTACCTTGGACAAGGGGTATCTCCTCAAGGCCGCCCCTCCTGCTTTGAATGTGGATCAGCTCCTCTCGGCCCTCCGGTGCCCAAGCAGCCACCGCCTCCTGGACGTGGTACAGCTCCTCTCGGCCACCGCCCTAACCCTGGGCGCGGGGCAGCTCCTCTCAGCCACGATTCTGCACGTGGTCGGTTGCGCCGGAGCAGGGCGTCTCTCACATCTGCGCTGCCGGAGCAGGGCGTCTCTCACATCTGCGCTGCCAGAGCCGGGCGTCTCTCGCGCCTGCGTGCCGCCGGAGCCGGGCATCTCTCAAAGATTCCCATTTTTAAAACTGAGACTCAGAATGTTGAATGGCAGAGCTAGGGTTTGAATTATGGTCTCTTTTATCACCAAAGCCTTTGTTCCACAGTGAATGGTTAAGAATAGAATTCCGAAACTGTTTGTCTCTTCATCTTTCAGTTGGAGTTTTGAAGTAGGTAAAGTGTTTAATGGGGCTTCCCAAGTGGCGCAATGGTAAAGAATCTGCCTGCAATGCAGGAGACACAAGAGACACGAGTTCAATCCTTGGGTCATGAAGATCCCTTGGAGGGAGTAGGAAATGGCACCTGGCTCCAGTATTACTGCCTGGAAAATTCCATGGACAGAGGAGCCTGGCAAGCTACAGTCAGTGGGGTCACAAAGAGTCATACACAACTTAGTGACTCAAAACAGCAACAACAAAGTATTTAATAGAGTATTAGGCCATTAGCTGCCATTATTATTTTTGTTGTTGAGTTATTGTTATTAGTATTATTTCTGTTATAGCTCACTGCAGTACTTAGCCAGAAATATCAGCAGGACCATTTCGTTTTCAGTCAATGACAGATTATTAAATGGGTGATAGCTTGCAGTTTTGAAGTCTATAATCTGATGCTTTTAGTAAGAAGCTTGATATTTTGCCTTTGAGAAAACTCCTAAGAGCCAAGTCAAACCAATGAAGTAGGATGAATAGTCACTCAACTATTCATTTTAGGGCCCAACCCCTTTGCAACCAGGCCCTGTATTAGGACCGCATTTCAAAATATCACAGTGGTAGCTATCCTTACCTATTATGGGATCTCTCCCCTCTGCCATGATTGCATGACTGAGTTGGAATGAGGCTGTACCTTGCTGGGGAAACACAGTAGGTATATTCCCTCTTAGAGTGAACCTAGTTTAAAAAAAAAAAAAAAAAACCCTAATAAAATGTACCATTGAAAGTAACTGGTTAATTTGTCAACTGAGAGTTAATCAAAAAAAGACATGTACATGGAACCAACAGATTGCAAAGCTGGCAAAGATTTTAGAAATAATCTAATCCAATCCCTTTATTTTGCTGATAAGGAAAGTGAGTCCCACGGAGGGCTAGAGCCTTACTCAAGGTCATACAGCTGGCAAAAATTTTGTTTGCTTCAAAAATTAATATGAACAGTCTTTCCATACATCAACGAATCTTCCTGCCTTTGTGAGCACAACATCATAACTATAATTGAATTTGTCTTTGATGGTGGAGAAAGCAAGCTTTTAGGGTTTTACAGGGCCTTAAAGTCATCAGAGCAAGATAAATTGTCTTGAACTAATGCTGGAGATCTATTAACTGTGAGCTTGTCAAGGAATAGGCCTGGTCTTACTCATGAGTTAAAGCAAGTTTCAAATCCTAGCTAATCCATCTACTAGCTTAGGAAAGTCACTTAACTGCTCTGAGCCTCTGTTTCCTCATTATAAATTTAGATAATAAGTCCTTCATTACAGAATGTTTGTGAGCATCAAATGAGGCAAGATATAGCTACACAGTGCCTTACCAGAACAGACACTTAGTTAGTGTATACTTTCAAATAACCTTCAGCTAACATCCTCCTAAAAGCTAACGATGCTGCTGCTAAGTTGCTTCAGTCATCCCCGACTCTGTGCGACCCCATAGACAGCAGCCCACCAGGCTCCCTCATCCCTGGGATTCTCCAGGCAAGAATACTAAGGATACATCAATGAATAAGAAAGCCAAGAACCTGATTTCATAGAGCTTAGGTTTACAAGGAAGGAGTAGATATGAAAGCCAAGGAAGAAATAGTAAGCAAGGATGCAGATAAATTTGCAATATAATTTCAGGTTCAGGTAGGTAGATTGATAGCATGTATTTAAAATTATAAATGAGGTGTGAGTCTTTGTGTCATGGTTAGTGATGAAGACTTCCTTTTCTCTCATCCTTTCTTGCTTCTCAATTGTTGTTGTCATGGAGGTTACACAGAATACCAGGTGCAGGTCAAAAGATGAGTGTGTCAAAATGAAAAACAAAATCAATAGAAGAACAATGAGCCATTTCTTAACACTTGCTGGAGGAAAATCACATTGCTATACTTTGTTTTCCTACGGAGGGGTCATGTGCCTCAGCCCACACATTAGCATGTGAACTTGTTGTTCCAGTAAAATGAGTCAGAGTTCCTCAAGAAGGCAGATTCATGTATTTCAGAGCTATGTGTCAGCATCTTTGAAAAAAGGTACAGTGTTCTGTATTGGTGCGTCTCACAAACACACACACATCGATCACATGGCTAATCAGCAGCAGAAGTGGGATTTGAACTCAAGCCCAGGGGACTCAGGGCTTCCCTGGTGGCTACCTTGAAGAGGGAAATGGCAACCCACTCCAGTATTCTTGTCTGGGTAATCCCATGGACAGGCTACAATCCACAGGGTCACAAGAGTTGAACACGACTTATTAAACCACCGCCACCAGGGGACTCAAGCGCCAGGGTTTTGCATTGCAAGGAGGACAGTAGGGTCACGGCTGAGTGTAGGGCTCAGCAAAAGCCTGGAGTCAGAGGTGGGTCTGAATTCCAGCTTTACTGCATATTCACTTTCTTACCTTAGGCAAGTTCCTCATACTCTCTCCGTTCACTTCTTGGTCCATAAAGTGAAGATAGATGATATCTGTGTCATAGTCATTTTGAGAATTTAAAGAGTCATGTACATAAAGTGATTAGCACAATGCCCATCACAAAGTAGCACCTGCAATATCTTGGCTGAACTGGTAACCTAGCAACAACCATGGGAGTTGACTGCTGGCCCAATGGACACCTTGCTTTTTGGCTCATAAACTCCATCAGTTTAAAAAAAAATTGAACTTACATGCTAAATACATGGAAACTTATTTATGAAAAAGCATATACATAATCTACTGTGCTTGTAGATTATTTACACATAAAACAACTGAAATAAGAATGAAATAAAATACTGTTTCATAATAATAGCATCATATTAACATTATGCAATATCTGAAGTTACACTTCTATAGCCAGATGAGTTTTTAATGATTTTTTAAATGACTATTGATGATTCTAAATGATTTTGTATGTGCCTCTATATATATCAAACAGTATTATTTTTATTTTTTTAATTACAGTTGATTTATGATATTATGTTAATTTCAGGTATACAGCATAGTGATTCAGTATTTTTACCGATTATACTCCATGAAGTTATTACAAGATAAAGACTATGATTCCCTGTGCTGTCCAATAGTACAGTATATGCTTATTGCTTATCTATTTTATACATAATTTATTTCTCTCAATCTCCTACCCCCATTTTACCCATCCTTCCTTCCTTGTCCTGACTGGTAAACACTGGTTTGTCCTCTACTGTTTTACATATGAATTCATTTGTATTATTTTTTTAGATTCCACATATAAGTGATGTCATACAGTATTTATCTTTTTTTATCTGACTTATTAGCTTTCCAGGTGACTCAGTGGTAACGAATCCACCTGCCAAGCAGGAGACATGGGAGACACAGGTTCAATCCCTGGGTCAGGAAGACCCCTGGAGGAGGAAATGGCAACCCACTCCAGTATTCTTGCCTGGGAAGTCCCATGGATGGAGGAGCCTAGCTGACTGTACAGTCCATGGGGTCACAAAGAGTCAGACGTGACTTAGCAATTGCAGACACACGCTTGCACATGAACCTATCAACCTGGAACATGTAAATGACGACATGTAGCAAACCCCTGGAAGCTGGGGACGCAGATTGGAGTGCCCTGCTGTCCTCTGTGGTGTTGTAGCACTCTCATCCTCCCTTTAAAAGGAGACCTCACATATCTTACTCATTCATCATTGATGTGTGGACCAACTTTTAGAACTGGTGGCAATCTGCATATTAAAGCTGAATTAATTTCCTGAGACTAAAAGTCATATAAGTAGCACTTCCCATATGTTCTTCTGAAATCTTAGTAGATCATCTCCAGCACTCCCTGGAGCACATGTATGCTATTTTAGAAACACCATTAGGTGATCTTCATTACCCCTGTCATGAATGTCACCACCCTTTCATTCAGCAGCTCATCCAACATTAGCCAAGCAACTATGCACTTATGTGCTAGGACCATGTTAAGTGTGAGACTTACAGTGACATGGTTCCTGCCTTTAGGGAGTCACAGTATAGCTCCCATCAGGCCAGGTTGTGGTTATTCTTCCCTCCAGATCATAACGCGACACTGCCAAACTTGCATTGCACTTTGGTGCCTAAGTCTAGACTACCTGTCAGCCTTCCCAAAGTCTTAAGGTCATTGTTCCCCTTCTCCTGGGTGGGAGGGAAAGTATCAAATCCCCTGCTCCCCAAATTGCCAACATTTCTGTCTGCCACTCTCGGAATCCCCTTCTCCTCCATGGGTGCTGATGAGCGCCTTCCTTTCTTGAACCTAACTTCCCTGGGTACCCCACCCAGTATAGCCTACAGCCAGCCCTTTGGTGACTCCCAAGCCAGTCTGAAACATGTGAGAACTGGGAGTTCCCTGGGCCTACACAGGCCTGGTGGTTGCCAGTGCTGCTCCCAGGGAAGTGGTGAGCTGCGTGTGTGGACTGGTATCTCGGCCTTGACACGGCAGGGAAGGGTTATACCCCATGAATGCAGTCTTTCATGGCCCTGGTACAGGGCTCCTATTTTTTCTTACAGAAGTGACGATCAAATGTGAACTTTCATGGTTTATTTATAGCTCGGCCTTATAGAGAGAAAGAAAAGAAGTGATTAAAAGGCAATTTTACCAAATATTTTGTTTTCAAAAGCTCTCATTGTGTGGGCAAAAAGGAAAGAGAAAAGCCCCTGTCTTCGTTGCTTCTGTCTAGACTCCCCAACAAAGAGGGTAGCGTGCTACAAATCCAGATTGTCCAGCTCTTGCCTGCTGACAAAAAGAATGAATTTTGAGGCCAACTTCAAATAAACCCTTTTGAACAGAAATATATTGTGGGGGGTGACTATATTTAGCACATGTCAGCATTTCCATAGTAAATTCATATTGTTATGCTGTGGTAATTTCCAGATTTACTGCAGCCAGTGGGTTCATGAGGTTTCAGTTTTATGTTAATGATTTGGAAAAATGGGAAAACTCAGCAGTACCATTTCTGATGACAGCACCAATTCTCTGGGTATTCTCCATATTGTGTCGAATACCCTGAATGAGCCCTGCCTCCCAGAAGAGAGGAGAATGAGCACGAGTCATTTTGATTGCCTCTAGAAGCATAACTTTTTTTTTTAAGAGTGCAGTTTTGTTTTATTCTTCAAATGATCAAATCCCTTTATGCCACTGGATCAAGTGAAGACAGAAAAAACAAGTGAACAGTAAAAAACTAACCACCCTTGCTCCTGAACCTGTTGATTTTTTTAATATTTTTCATCTGTTGTTTATTATGCACATATACACAATTTTTGAGACAGAATTGAAAAACAACTGTATTTTTTACTCCCACTGTCCCTTTATATCTGTGCACTTTAACCAGTTTCTCTCTGGCCTAGTTAAAAATTTTGGTAGTCCCATTACTTTCTTAAGTAAGCAGAAAGTCACAGATAATATGGATTTTATGGTCCCTGTAAGTCATGAGACATAACCAAAATTCCAACATTAGAATATCAAGAACTGTATCATGCTCATCACTTCAGTGTTCATCTAAAGATAAGACAGCTCGTCATTCCTCCAGCCAGGACTGCGGGAGGTATGAAGAGATGGCTGTGATGAGATTCTTCTCTCTTTCCTCATTCAGTTTCTCTCCAAGAATATGTTAGCTTTCTTCTTGTTCTTCAGAGGTGGTTGAAAGCTGGAAAAGAAGAGAGTTAAAGTGTGTTCAGTTCAGTTCAGTCGCTCAGTCGTGTCCGACTCTTTGCGACCCCATGAATCACAGCACGCCAGGCCTCCCTGTCCATCACCAACTCCCGGAGTTCACTCAAACTCATGTCCATCGAGTCGGTGATGCCATCCAGCCATCTCATTCTCTGTCGTCCCCTTCTCCTCCCACCCCCAATCCCTCCCAGAATCAGACTTTTCCAGTGAGTCAGCTCGTTGCATGAGGTGGCCAAAGTATTGGAGTTTCAGCCTCAGCATCAGTCCTTCCAATGAACACACAGGATTGATCTCCTTCAGAATGGACTGGCTGGATCTCCTTGAAGTCCAAGGGACTCTCAAGAGTCTTCTCCAGCACCACAGTTCAAAAGCATCAATTCTTCGGTGATCAGCTTTCTTCACGGTCCAACTCTCACATCCATACATGACCACGGGAAAAACCATAGCCTTGACTAGATGGACCTTTGTTGGCAAAGTAATGTCTCTGCTTTTTAATATGCTGTCTAGGTTGGTCATAACTTTCCTTCCAAGGAGTAAGCATCTTTTAATTTCCTGGCTACAATCAGCATCTGCAGTGATTTTGGAGCCCCAAAAAATAAAGTCTGACACTGTTTCCACTGTTTCCCCATCTATTTCCCATAGGAAAGTTCTTATCTTGAATAGCACTGTCATAAATGGACTTAGTGCTAAGTCGAAAATGTGTTTACAGCTAGGCTCCATTGCAGATTTTTCAGGGAGACGCTCCACTTCTGTAGACATCTCATTGTATCTTGTCCTTGTCCTTCTCTATTCTAGTAGCTCTTTTAATTCCTTAAAAATCCAGTTGGTTGCCTCAAGCTTCTTTTTTCTTTTTTTTAATTGGAATATAATTGCTTTACAATGTTGTGTTAGTTTCTGCTGTACAGTGAACTGAATCAGCTATTTGTACACATATATCCTCTCTCTCTCTCTCGGACCTCCCTGCCATCCCACCCCCATCCCATCCATGGCGTTCATCACAGAGCACTGAGCTGAGCTTTCTGTCCTTTTAGCAGGTTCCCAGTGCAGGCTCCCTCTCCTCATTAGATAGCCATACTGGCCAGGATCTAAGACAACCCACAAAACCCTCTCACCTGTGGCCACCTCAGGTCTGTGGAAAACAGTCATGCCTTCTGAAGTCTGACACTGGCAGTACTGGCTGATCCCAGGACAACACTCCTTCACTTCTACACCAAGGCTGCCAGCCAGCGCTTTTCCTCCAGACAGGAGGTACTCTCAGCCCACCCTGTCCCACAACCTCAGGGATATGTGTCCAGATACCAGTTGATATCAGTGAAACCATGCTCTCACCCCCTCCCCTGGAAGGAGCCCTGATGCTCAGTCTACACACAGCTCCCTCCTAAAATTCCATCTCTTTTTCTGACCTTCCACATGGATGAAAGGTTTCAGAGTTGATTTATGGGTCCTCAGCTACCCTTTCAGGGTGGTCTGTTTCCAGCTCACTTTGGTATCTTATATCTGTCAACTTTAGCTCTCAGACAAAACTTCCATTTTAACATTCCTTCACGTGTATGGTCCTTAAATTCATTCATCCCATAGACATTTGCTGGGCACGTATGATACACCAGATGCTGAGTTTGACAATGGAAATAGTTAAAAGAGTTGCTGCTTAAGGAGCCGGACTCTAGTTGGGGCAGCTGATGTGCTAATAAAAAATTGTGGTACTGTGTCATAAATGCTATGATAGATGGAAGCACAAGTTTTTAGAGAAGCAGATAACTCATTCTAGGTGGGAGGCAGGCAGTGAGGATGAGTCAGGAAAGACCTTCTGTGGAATCAGTACCTGAGCTCAGCTTAATGTCTTAAATCTATACTTTTGTGAGAAACAAAATAACCTCTTGTGAAACCTTTGAAATCTCTATTGCTGTTATTCCTCAAAAATTTATTTTAAAAATAAGCAAAAGTAACATGAAGACAGGAAGAAAGAATTCCTTGCTATCTGCCATGTGTCTACACATCCATTACGGTGAGAAGGGAAGTGACATTTATGATGCTTCTTGTGTAATACAAGTTTCCTGGATCCCACCCATGAAGGCGGTCTTGGAATGTCAGCTCAAGTCTAAAGCCTAAGCCCAATGCTGAGAATTCCCCCAGGGAATTTTCAAGATTCAGAGCAGGCAGGTCTGCCCTAAAACAGGTCGAGCAGAACAGAGCACCGCTGTAAAGGAAGAAGCAAGCCCAAAACAGGAGGCCTAGTGGCAAAGTTGGTGGGGCGTGACTGCGACCATCTCAGCAACACATGGGACTTGCTTTAAAGGCAATCAGAATTTAGTTTATGAAGAAGAACGTTCTGACATACGTTGGGGTGAACAGAGCTCTTTAAATGCTCGTTAAGTGGAACAGCAGGGACCACACTAAGATATGGTTGCTGTTTTACAAAATGTCCCTAGGCTGCCATTTGTTGGTTCTTATCCTTTCACCTTGATTCCCTTTTCAATAATTTTTCATAGTTTTTCAAACCTCCTCCTTAGTAAGCCTGCTGTTTTCTTCCTTCTGTCAGTGGGCTTCTTACTCTCAGCATCTCTGATCTCCCAAACAGCACTTTTAAAACCACTGGACACTAGGAAACCAGATAACTAGTCAGAATGTCCATGTCATCCTTGGGAAAGAGCTGGTAGAACATATTTGCCAGATTGGAAATATGTGTAAGTGATTAATAGAGGAAAAAGTATTAAGTTTCTTACTCCTTGAATAACTATTGAAAAGAAGTTTATCTGCTTCTAGCATGGTATTTATCACATTCTATTTTGATTGTAGTAAATGTCTTTTCCATTCCGTGGTGAGCTCCTTGATGAAAGGACCATTTATTCTTCATCTCTGTTTTCCATATATATTGAATGCTGTGCTTGGCACATGGAAAGGGCTCAATATGTTTTATGAATATTCTAGGTACTGAGAATAAGCAGCAAATAGACATATCTCCCAGCCTATGTAGCTTACATTCTGGTTAGAACAAAGGATGAAGAGGAAGAAAAGGAATATAAACTAGTAAGTACGTGACTTGTCACAAAAGAACTAGTGATAAATAATAAATATAATATTTATAGAATTGTATAAATACATATGTATGTGTATGTAAATAAATAAATCACCAGTAAAGTGGTAAGGATGTTCAAGGAAACACTTGGGCATGTTTTGAAGATACCCAGGGCCTTTCACATTCTGTGTGGTAGCCAGCTTCTTACATTTCTTTCCTCCTCTGCTAGTATGTGAGTTTTTCTAGGCCATAGAGCGTGTCTTACACAAATCTGTATCCCTAGCACAGTGTCTGGTACATAGTGAGTAATCAATACCTGTATAGAGTAAGAAGTTGTACATATGTGACCCAAGAATGACTACATCCTTAATAATAAGAGTTCAGTAGCTGTTCCCAAGACAGGACCTCTTCTGAGGAGCTTTGTTATGCTATTGCTTTCAATCTCCCAAAGTCAAGTCTTTGGACTCCACAAAATATGGGTTCACTCTACTCCCCTAACTTTCTCACAGACTTAACAACATTGGGAGACCACCCAAGGAAACCTGACCTCGCCATTCATACAGTGGAGCCAACGCAATCTGTGGTTGATCTTCTGCTGTTCATTCTAACCATCTCCACCCAAGACACTGCAACTTGCTGACTGCCCACCTGCCCCACTGTAAAGACAAGAATGTCCTGAGGTCGAGTCTGTTAGACTCAGCCCAGAGGTCTCACATCTGCACTCACAGTTGCAGAGACTACTGGGGAAAGAACTGAAAGTGAAATGAAGAGGTCTTAAATATTCTGACGTAAAGTTGGGGTGCAGAGTGGCTTCTGTTTGGTTACTGTTGTGAGTTAAGTGGACGACAGGCTCAGTGGCAGATTATGTTGCCTTCTCAGGCCCTCATGACTGGGCAATGGGAAGGGGAAATAGTTCCCTCCCATAGGCCCCTGCGAGCCATCACAAAAGTACTCTGCCTTCCAGGTTGTTTATGCACTGGAGGTCTCAGTAGGCAATCATTTATTAAGCCCAGGCTTGTGGTGGTAGATATAACTTTTAATATTCATTGGGTTTTAATCTTAACACGAGAGAAATTAAGTTGAAAAGATAATGGACTCACTGAATCACTTAGGGGAAATAAATTCTCATTAGCCTGTTTTTGCCTATGATAGGCCTCACTTAGGTTTTAACTTTCCAATTTAGCTGTGTTCTGTTTTCTATTTGACAGGAGGCAATGGCAAAAATGAGCAAAGTTGGAAAAGTTGTATTTCCTAGACATGAGGATAAAAGGTAAGTTTATAAGTTTTCTATGCACAATACTAAGGAATGAAAACAACAGACACATGCAACTCTAGAGCTGGAATAAACCACAGGGGTCAGCAAGCCAGCCTTTTCATTTAATAGTTGATAAAACTACATCACAGAAAGGTAAAGTCGTTTTCAATTCCCGAAGATCACAGAGCTAGGAAGGGCCAGACCTGGGGGTCAAATATTAACTTTTGAACTTTCAAATCAATGTTCTTTTCCTTAGGTCATTAACAGCAAATCTGGTCTCATCTGTCCTAAAATGGAAATCTCATGTCTTCCCACACAGTAATATCTATCTGTTCCTCCACTCTTTGCCTTTGCATTACGTGACTTTGAGGGTTACAGCATGACTTTCTTTTAAAAATGAAGTATATTTGATTTACAGTATCCTGTTAGTTTCAGGTATACAGCACAGCAGTTCAGTTATATATATATATATGCATGTGTGTGTTTGTGTTGTGTGTATTCTTCAGATTCTGTCCCTTTATAGGTTATTACAAAATATTGAGTATAGTTCCCTGTGCTATACAGTAGACCAACATGACTTCGATTAATGTTTTAATCCCAATTCACAAAACACTTATTTGTTGAGTCCTTCCTGTCTTCAAGCCATTATGCTCTTTGACATCTAGGCAGGACTTAGAAGAGAGTAAGACACAATCTTATTTATGCAATAGATCACTTCAGGAAAAACAGGTATGTTGTATAATAAAAGTATTACCAGGTGATAAAGTAACCCAAAGGAGAAGAAAACTTGGTAAGGGAAAGCTTTTGAGAGGAGGTTAAGTCTACCTGACTTTAAATGCTTAATTGCCAAGCCAAAACCAAAAAGAACTTTGTCAGTAGAGGGAATAACAAAGGCAAAGTCATAAAGGTGGGAACAGCATTGTATATTCCATTCTGTTCCGTTCCGTTCCGTCGCTCAGTCGTGTCCGACTCTATGCGACCCTGTGGACTGTAGCCTACCAGGCTTCTCCGTCCATGGGATTCTCCAGGCAAGAATACTGGAGTGGGTTACTGTTTCCTTCTCCAGGGGATCTTCCCGACCCAGTGGAACTGGGTGTGGGGGGAACAGAGGGTTCCTCTCATAGGGAGTTGTGAGAGAGCTAAGGACCTCAGGTTTCATCCTACCAGCAGAATGGAGACAGTGAATTTTAAGGAGTAGTGGGACCTGTTCAGATGCAGATATTGGAAAGATCCTTAAAGGACGCATGAGAGGGCCTAAGGGTAGAAGCAGAGAGACCAGATGGAAAATTTTTCAACAATCCATTCGAGAGATGAAAAGAACCTATACTGACTCACTGGTTGTCAGTTTAGAGATGAAGGAACAATTGTGTCAGTGGCTTTTATCATTTTCAGAAAGTATTTGAGGTTAAGACATAAAAGCAAATTCTACCTTATGTAACGGACAGAAAAAGGTGCTGATCCCACCAAAGCATGATCAACGTTTAACAGAGTGGAATGGTCCATGGCAAAAGCCATCCACCTTTTATTTTCTTAGAAGATCTCCAAATGGGAGCTGTTAATCCCCTGAATATAAACCCCTCTCTAAACACCGGGGTTGTGAAGGATACCGGTACCGGCAGGAGCTCGATGCCAGAACATGGAGAGATCTGAGTTCCCGGTGGCGGTGGGAGCCCTGGGCTAGCAACATCCCTCTTTTGTTGAAATTAGAAACAGATTCTTCTTTCCATCTCCTCACTGACCCTCTGAAGACTTTTGAGGAAAGTCTGTTTTTCAGTTCTTTTAGAAGAATCCTTGGTTTCTTGCTGTCAGCTGGGAGCAGGCCTCTGTGAGGGAGCCACACACGGTGCGCTAGCACCATCTGCAGGTAGCCCGAAGATTTGCAAGTGGAAAGAGAGCTAGTTCCCTTCTGGGCCCTTCTCAGCATCTCCTTGACTCAAATCACGGTTCTTGTCTGAACAGGACGCTCACTCAGGTCTGTGCCACACAGACCTAAGATGGAAGGATCGAGGATTATCTGCTCAAGGATTAATATCCCTATGCAGATAACTCTTAAAACTCAACAACAAGGAAACCAACAACCCAAATCAAAAATGGGCAAAGGACTTGAATAGACATTTCTCCCAAAATAATATACAGTCAGTAAGCACATGAAAAGATCAACATCACTCATCTTTAGGAAATGCAAATCAAAACCACAGTGAGATGCCAATTTACAATCATTAGGATGGCTACTGTCAACAAAGCAAAAAATAACTAGTATGGGCTTCCCTGGTGGATCAAATGGGTAAACAATCCACCTGCAATGCAGGAGACCTGGGTTCAATCTCTGGGTTGGGAAGATCCCCTGGAGAAGAGAATGGCCACCCACTCCCGTGTTCTTGCCTAGAGAAGTCCATAGACAGGGGAGCCTGGCGGGCAACAGTCCATAGGGTCACAAAGACTGAGCAACTAACACTTTCACTTTTCACTTTTATTTACAAGGGTACAGAAAAACTGGATCCCTTGCCCACTGCCAGTGGGAATGTAAGATGGTGCATCCTCTGTGGAAAATAATACAGTGGTTCCTCAAAAGTTAAAGGTAGAATTATCACATAACCCAAAAATTCCACTTCTGGCACCCATGTTCATAGCAGCATTATTCACAGTGGCTGAGTGAAGGCAACCTAGGTGCCCATTGACAGTTGAATACATGAAGACTTAGCATAGCATACCACTTACATGAGGGACCTAAAATAGTCAAATTTATAGAGACAGAAAATAGAATGGTGGTGGCTAGAGACTAGGGAGAAGGAGAGAAAGGGAAGTTACCGTTTAATGGGTAGAGTTTTAGTTTTGCAAGGTGAAAACAGTTCCATAGATGGATGGTGGTGATGACTGCACAGTAATATGAATGTGCTTAATACTACTAAATTGTGCAGTTTAAAATGTCTAAAACGGTCAATTTCATGGTATGTATGAAGTGAAGTTGCTCAGTCGTGTCCAACTCTTTGCGACCCCATGGACTGTAGCCTACCAGGCTCCTCTGTCTATGGAATTTTCTAGGCATGAGTACTGGAGTGGGTTGCCATTTCCTTCTCTAGGGGATCTTCCCAACACTGGGATCGAGCCCAGGTCTCCCACATTGCAGGCAGACACTTTACCATCTGAGTCACCAGGGAAGCCATGGTATGTATGCTGCTAAGTCACCTCAGTCGCGTCCGACTCTGTGCGACCCCACAGACGGAAGCCCACCAGGCTCCCCTGTCCCTGGGATTCTCCAGGCAAGAACACTGGAGTGGGTTGCCATTTCCTTCTCCAATGTGTGAAAGTGGAAAGTGAAAAGTGAAAGTGAAGTCGCTCAGTCGTGGCCGACCCCCAGCGACCCCACGGACTGCAGCCTACCAGGCTCCTCCATCCATGGGATTTTCTAGGCAAGAGTACTGGAGTGGCTTGCCATTGCCTTCTCCGATGGTATGTATATTTTACCACAATAAAAAAAGACTGAAAAATAAAAAGCACAGGGGAAAAAGTGCCTTGGGATCTCAGCTTGCCATGTATAAAAAACGGAAAATATAGTCTATCCAGCTTTTTTTTGTTAAAGTGTAGTTAATTTATAATATGTTGTGCTATGTGTCAGGCATATAGCAAAGTGATTCAGTTATGCAGATATGTATATATGTGTGCATATGTGTGTGTATATATATATATATACTTTTTTAGATTCTTTTCCATTATAATTTATTACAAGTTATTAAGTATAGTTCCTTGTGCTATACAGTAGGTTCTTGTTGCTTATTTATTTTATATATAGTAATGTATGTATTTTAATTCCAAACTCCTAATTTATCCCTCCTTCCCTTTCTCTTTTGGTAACCATAAGTTTGTTTTCTATGTCAGAGTCTATTTCTGTTTTGTAAATGGTTAATTTGTATAATTTTTTTTGGATTCCACGTATAAGTGATATCATATGGCATTTTTCTCTTTCTGACTTCACTTAGTATGATAATCTCTAGGTCCATCCATGTGGTTGCAAATTTCATTAATTATTTCATTCTTTTTTATGCCTAAATAACAGTCTATCCATTTCTTGACATTTCAGAATCCTAGAAAGATATAAGAACATTAGCTCACATGTATAAGAGTTTGACAGCCTGCAGAGTACTTAATGTTCATTTTCATGTTTAAAGTTCAGTCACTCTATGACATTAAGTACTGTTATCATCCTTCTAACAGCAGGGAAACTAAGACTCAGACCATTTAAAGAAGTTCCCCAAATCACCTAGGCTTCTGTACCTGAAAAGCCGATGCTTTTCCCACTGTACAAAGTTGCTGCGAAGGTTTCAGTATTAAAACTGGAAATCTTCAAGTGTATGAGAAGGAATACTGACCCAAGCTCCCTTCTAGAAGTTTCCCCAAAGTCAGAAAGTCCATCTCATATAGTGAAAAAAAATTCTTGACATTAGACTGTCAGAGAGTAACATTAGAAGAAGCAAATTGCTGTTCCCCAAATCATGCTGTGGTTAATAAATTTGGAGGCTCATAGAGTGAATTTTAGTAGAACCTACGTATAGTGAGATTGATGATAATACTGGACGTTAATTTTTAAGGAGTAGCTGTAATACTGCTACTCAACATTTGATATCACTTGCTATGATCCCAGTGCTGTTCTAAGAGCTTCTCAAATATTACCTCATTTAGTTCACATAACACCTCTCTTGAGGTAGAGAGCTGTCTGAGGTTGAGAGCGGTCCCATTTACAAATAGGACATTTAGGAACAAATACGTTCAGTAAAATATCCATGGTCACACAACTAGCAATGAGGCCAAGGTGAGATTCAAACCCAGGCCTCAAAGTCCACTTCTTAACCCTGTGTTTGGCCCCATCACAGCCCTTAAGTTACCAGAATTCTCAAAGTAGAAATGCTAGGGGTTGGGGGTGGGGTGGGATTGGGGGGTTGTGTTCCTATTGATCCATTTAGCCCTGCATGTTACAGGTAGAAGTCCCTGTGTGTAATCCAGGGTTACTCTTACGCTCTCTAACCCTGAATTCCCAAGCTTGCCCCAAAGTTACTTCATGAAGACTTCGTTTCAAAGAACCTCAGAATCTACCAAGACATGTTAGACAGGTTTCATTAACCCCTTACCCCTTTCTCCCAACCAAAAGGAATAAGGGCCACGCCGCCATTTGCAAGTATAACTGGTCTTAGCTACTGTTGTCCTTTTGAAGATTGTGATGCCAAGGTAGCTTCAGCTGCTCTGCTGTCTGACTCATGGCCAACACTAGTTTTAACACGTCTCTTCTGAAGACTCAGCCAGAGAGTATAGGCGAGCAGGGTCCTCTGTGGGATGCCTGCAAGGCAGGGTGCAGCTCCAGGAGAGGTGTTAGTCATGTTTTCATGGGGTTTTACTCCCAGATAAAGCAGTCTGCAAAGGAAATACAGGTGCAGAATCTGCAAAGGGTGATTACCACACTCAGTCTCATCTCTGGGCAGGCTATGACTTTAAACCAGTCACTAAACTGGAGTCGGGGTGGAGTAGTCATATATGAAATACTTATTGAAGCTGAGAATGCGAAAAGTCCTGTGTCAATCCTGGGTTTTTCACTGTTATAGTGGAGGCTTTGAAATCAGGTTGCCCTGAGTTTTAATTCCAACTCTGCCCATTTTTAGTGATACTCTTTTAGATTTGCCTCCTTGAGCAACTCTCAGATATAAAACCTTTACCTCTAAAATGGAGATGTAGATTCACCCATGGAGGTTAAAGATAGTGGGTATGAAACATGTTTGACTCGGGGTGCTGTCCACATCCACAAAGTGGGGAGTGTCTGCAAAACCGTAACAGGCACATTCCTGTTCTTCTAAACCTTGGGGGAAGCTGCACAACGGTTTTGTTGAGATCATTCAACATGATTATTTTTTTCCTACAGATATTACGACAAGAAATATCAAGTATTCCTGAAGCTGGTTGAACACCAGAAGGAGTATGCAGCCATCATGAAAGGGGACTGAGCAGAGCTTGCAGGGGCTGATGCCAGGTTTCATATCATTGCATCGGGGAGCTCTGTCATTTCACCTTACATTCGAGACCCTTAGGTATCATTTCATTCATTTCTGCATTGTCTTTTAATAAAGAAAGCTGAGACATGTGCAACCAAAACTAGAGTCTTCCATTTCAAAATACCACCATTATTTACTTGGTAGGTGCCACAGGCACCATCATGGAGACAGAAGTTTCACCAGGTATCATAGGATCTCCTATGGGACTGGAACTTGGGGATCATTCCATCCAGGAGAAATGGTCCTTGGTAATTGATTCGATGTCAGCCACTAAAGACTTACATCACTTCATGTGGGACATCCAATGTTTGTTCTAGAGGTGGCTGAAAGCTTGTTATTAATTTTTTATTTGGAAATAATTTCAAATTTACAGAAAAGTTGCAAGAATAGGAATAATAGAGGGAACACACATTACCTTTGAATAATTATCCCATCCATCTGCTTTCTCATTTATATGTTCCCTCTCTCTATGTGTATGTGTGTGTGTGTGTATACTCATGTATATTCATTCACATAAGAATACACATACACACAGATTTTTATGAATCACTTGAGAGTAAATTTCAATAGCCTTAATTTTTATATAGTGCTTTTATTTAATCCTCCATTCGTATTCTGATTTTGTCAATAATTCAATAATGTCTTCAGCATTTTTCCCTCCTGCATAGGATCCAGTTTAGACTGAAACATTGCAAAGAGTTGGACACAATTTAATGATGAAACCACCACCACCACTCCTTTTAACTGCAGAAGAGTCATCTTGCAAACATCATATTAAAGATTGGTACAGGCAGGAATCATCAATGAATCCAGGAGGAAATTGTGATGAGTAACTGGATGTGTGTGTCGTCTTAAAATGTCTCCTCATAGATTGTTTATCAGTTAAAAGAAGGGAAAAAAAATGTTTACCACGCAGGGAAGACATAGGACGGCATCTTGACTGGGTGATCAAAATTAGCTTCAGATGGGTAAATACACATCAGGGGCCTCCAGATGTGACAACCTGAAAAGGACACAACATCATTCTGGCTGGGAACGCATAGCCTGCATCTAATTAGAAGGAAGCATTAGACAAAACCCAAATTGGGCAGCATTTTATTCTTTTAATAGACTATATTCTTTAAAAGTATTTATGCCATGCGAAGTGTGTGGAAAAGAAGCATGGTGGCTTAAAGTTTTTGATGTAGACAAGTGTTTGAAAACACAACTACAGTTACTTTAGTTGATACCATAACACATACCTACAAACACAATGTACATACACACACATACCATTTTGGACCCAAGAGTAACTGCTAGTGTTGATTCTAGAGCTGTCATCCTTCAGATGAGTTTGGATAGAAAGCATATGGAACCTCAGCAACATAAGTCAGCAGGTAGAAAAGAAAAAACCACTACCACTCAGTAAGCAAACCTCTTTTGGATTTCTTATTTCTTATTCTGTGCCAGGTATTGTGCTACACCCTGGAGTACAGTGATTAAAAAAAAAAAAAAAAGGTCTCTGCCCTCAGGGCTCTCCCAGTCTAAAGAAAAACAGAAACAAATAAATTAATCACAGCACATTGTTTAAGAGTTGCTGCATTGAAAGAAGGCACCTGCTGCCACAGAGCATATCAAATACCCAGAAAAGTGGAAGATTGACAGATTGGATGGAGCATTATGACATAATGGCTGTGACCTTTGGCTTGGGATTCTAGGCCTGGTTTCACCTCTAACTTCCTGCATGACTTGAAGAAAGGCCCTCAATCTTCCCAAGTTTCAGTTTTTGAATGAAGATGTTCATAGTACCTACTTTACCAGATCATAACAAGGATTAAGTGAAATCATACCTGTAAAGCACTTAGCTCCATTGTCTGGACCATACCTGTCTTTTTGCAGGACCTGTCACCTAGGAGATGCTCAGTGGTGGTTTAGTTGCTAAGTCATGTCCGACTCCTGTGACCCCATGGACTGTAGCCTGCTAGGCTTCTCTGTCCATGGGATTCTCCAGGCAAGAATACTGGAATGGATTGCCATTTCCTTCTCCAGGGAATCTCCCCAACCCAGGAATCAAACCCAGGTCTCCTGCATTGCAGGCTAGGCCTGGTTTCACTTCTAACTTCTGAGGAGATGCTCAGAACAATAACAATACAAATTATGAGTAGGATGATCATACCCAGTTGCAGAGGCCAGCTCTGTAATAGCATTCTATAGCATCTAAAGGATATCAAGATCTTAGGCATGGACTAGGGTGTAAAGTGGGTAGGCTGCAATCCATGGGGTCACTAAGAGTCGGACACGACTAAGCGACTTCACTTTTCACTTTCATGCACTGGAGAAGGAAATGGCAACCCACTCAGTGTTCTTGCCTGGAGAATCCCAGGGACGGGGGAGCCTGATGGGCTTCCGTCTATGGGGTCGCACAGAATCGGACACGACTGAAGTGACCTAGCAGCAGCAGCAGGGTGTAAAATGAGTGTGGCCGTCCAATCCAGCAGGCTTTGGCAGCAGGAAGACCAGTTCATTCACCTAGACCCCAGACAGAACCTGAGCTAGGGATGAGAAAGACTGAGAAGTCAGGTACAGCAGGATCTAGGCAAGATGTCAGGACCACAATCTGACAGGCCTAGGCTCCCGATGCTGATCAGCACTGACTTAGAGACCAGGGCAGGCCTGGCCCCACTCAGGCAAAGCCGTGATGAATGCAGGAGCTGTGCCTGACCAGGAACTGCAGAGGTAGGAGGGAGAATAATTAGCCACTGTTTGCCAAGTCCTTCCTGTAATCCTTACCATAGTGTAGAGAAGTAGGTAGCATTAACTTCACATTGCAGTTAAGAAAGCTAAGGCTCAGAGAAGTTAAACAGCTTGCCCCGAGTCCCTCAGGTGGTAGTAGAGACAGGATACAAATCCAGATCTGTGTGGGGTGCGAAACTTTGAGTGTTTCCTTGTTGTGTTAATAACAGCCACAAAGGAATCTGTCCCTACTATCCATCTGCTCTTTGGTTAGAGTGCTTGTGACGCGGGTGACTAGCAGAGCTACTGGTCATTCTCTGAGGCAACTCCTATCCAAACCAAACCTGACCTCAGGTTCCCACCGCTTTACAGAGAAAGGAAAACACAAAAGAGGCAAGGATCATGGGAATCCTAGAAATGCTCTGGCATCTTAAGAGTAACGAGCTGAAGTAAGTTACAAGGACAGAAAAGCCTTGGGCAAGATACGTAACCTGCAAGCCTCAGTCTCTCTGTCGGTGCTTACCTACCTGTTGCTTACCTCCTAATGCTGAGCATAAGGATTCAGTGAAGAAAACATAAAGGCCCTACCTCAGTGGGTAATAGGCACTCTGCAAGTATTGTTTCCACAGTGTTCTCTGGTGCCATCTGGCCAGATGGCTAATCCCTAAGAAAATAATTCTGGTTCCTACTATAATACCAATGTCTTAGGAAAATGTGGACGTCTATATGGCTTTCTTTAACCATTAGTGGCTCAATAATAAAAATTTTAATGACTCCAGTACTCACTTCTTGCACTGGTAAGGAGGGGGTGGTGGTATTTAATGCACACCTGTAAAGTGTAAGTGCATTTAGCTTTTATGAATAAGAATTACAGTGTGGTCAGAGTGGTTCCGGGGAGTTTTGTTTGATTTGGTTGCCTACCACAAGCTTTTCTTTCTTTATTTATTTCTTTATTTATTTTTTAATTAATTAATTTTTTATTGGAGGCAAATTATTTTACAATATTATATTGGTTGGTTTTGCCATACATTGACATGAATTCGCCCTGGGTTTACATAAGTTCCCCCTCCTGAACCCCCCTCCCACCTCCCTCCTCCCTTTATCCTCCCTCTGTGTCATCCCCGCATGCCAGCCCCGAGCATCCTATAACATGCATTGACCCTGAACTAGTGATTCATTTCACATATGACAACATACTTTCTTTAAAGTTGAAGCCAGCCTTGTTTCGAAAATCAGTGTGCTAAGGAGCACATTGCAGGTTTTTTTCTTTTGACCAAAAACACTTGCCATATGTGACGAATATAAATGTGGCTTTCCAAAGAGCCTAGGAGAACAAAAGTTGGGAGAGGAGGGAAACAGGGAAGAAAAGACAGGGACAGCAGAACGCGTGATGTGGTACAGAGCAGGGATAAACAACAGGACCTGACACTCGCGTCCAAATGCAGCAGCGGAACACGATGCCCTCTCTCAGGGGGATCCCAGCGGGGCAGTGGTCTTGGTATCAGAGCGCAGTCTATGTTGTTGCTGGTTGCACTTGTGGGCAGAAGGATAGAGTTTGTTCCAAGGGGCGTGGTCAAAGTATTGTAGGACATCCCTGGAAACTCCCAGCTTTGAGGAGGCACTAGATCAGCAGGCGAGGGTAACAAGCTGGAGCATTAAAGTCTTAACATTAACGTGATCCTCTGTTTCTCACAGGCCGGAGGATAATCAGGTTATTCAGGTTGACTTATTTGTTCCCCTGCCACTGACCTGGTTGCTCTTGTGGAAACCAAGACCTGTGTTCTATGCACTTAAATAGTTCCCAATGCATATGGGTGCTCTCTCTATATATATATGTAAGTAAATACACAAACATTAGACACCTTTCTGCACAAAGAAGACAGGTAAAACTAAAAATATCTCCAAAATATCTCTTTCAGGTCAATCTATGATATATGTTAACACATTTTAATTTAAGCAGCATCAAAAACTTTAAAATGTGACATGGTTATTAAGCCATTAAGAAAATCATGCCTTGTATCTAACGACTTGCTTTTAGTTTTTTATTGCATAAGTGCACTCACATACACATGCATAACCACACACCATATTTGGGGTTGTACTTCAAGCTCAGAAACTTTTTGCAAATTGTTGGTGTTGTTACAGGCCATTTCTGTATGATCTCTTACGGGAAACCAGTTACATCGTTGTCCAGAAATACCCATTGTTCATCAGGGCTGCGGTACACACGCTTTCAGAATTCAAGGGCATAGTTACAAATGATTACCATCAAAGGATTTAAAATGAAGGACATTGTTGCTAAACAAGAAACTAATGACCAAGCAGAGCTGTGTAATATAATTATACTTAAGAAGGGCCTTCTAATGAATTACAGAAGCATCTTTGTGCTGTCTCATGTCTCCAAAAATACACTTAACTGTTATTGACGGTTAATAGGAGGAAGTCTTGCATATAAAAAATGTTTTTTTTCCTTTCCTAGTTTTTATAGAAAGAACTTGAAAAGCAGTACATTTGTAAAAGGATGTTTCTGCCTGTACTTCTAAATATTTAACAATTATATAAAATTTATAAAGCAAAAGTAACTTAAAGACAACTGCTAATAAATTCAGGTTTCCTAATTTATGATTAGCTCACTCATTAATCTTATGATCAGTTTCTATTCTACACAGATAATCATTTAAAATTACATATTAGAATAAATTTTTCTAAAGACTTAATTTTGTTTACTTAAGTTATGCCTGATGTCCTGATTAGAAGTGTTTTCTCATTAAAATCTAGGGTTAGCCTGGCTCCCTACTGTACAATTTTAACACATTTGAAGTGGAAAATATTTTACTTATAATGTCTGGTGGGCAAAGTCAATAATGATGCCTTCCATTTGAATGTTTCTTTTCAGTATCCTTATTGATTGTGCATATATAATCTCAGCTACTCCTTATAAATGGATTGGTAAAGGAACCCCTGACAAAGGGGGAGATCACATTTTATAGATACAGGAACCATGGCTCCAAGAGGTAAATTAACTGGCCCAAGACTGGGTAGCAGAAACAGGGAGGCCTTGCTTCTTCCTAAGTAAATTCAATTAGCTTATTTGTGCAACAGAGGATGATTCACTAGTTAGCTAATTGCTCTCTCCTCTGTGGTTCCCCTCTTCAGCAGATGTATAAATAATATCTAGGAGGTCCCTTCAATTGCACTCATCTCACACACTAGTAAAGTCATGCTCAATATTCTCCAAGCCAGGCTTCAGCAATATGTGCACCGTGAACTCCCAGATGTTCAAGCAGGTTTTAGAAAAGGCAGAGGCACCAGAGATCAAATTGCCAACATCCACTGGATCATCAAAAAAGCAAGAGAGTTCCAGAAAAACATCTATTTCTGCTTCATTGACTATGCCAAAGCCTTTGACTGTGTGGATCACAATAAACTGTGGAACATTCTGAAAGAGATGGGAATACCAGACCACCTGACCTGCCTCTTGAGAAACCTGTATGCAGGTCAGGAAGCAACAGTCAGAACTGGACATGGAACAATAGACTGGTTCCAAATAGGAAAAGGAGTACGTCAAGATTGTATATTGTCACCCTGCTTATTTAACTTATATGCAGAGTACATCACGAGGAACGCTGGGCTGGAAGAAGCACAGGCTGGAATCAAGATTGCTGGGAGAAATATCAATAACCTCAGATATGCAGATGACACCACCCTTATGGCAGAAAGTGAAGACGAACTCAAAAGCCTCTTGATGAAAGTGAAAGAGGAGAGTGAAAAGGTTGGCTTGAAGCTCCACATTCAGAAAACTAAGATCATGGCATCTGGTCCCATCACTTCATGGGAAATAGATGGGAAAACAGTGGAAACAGTGTCAGACTTTATTTTTGGGGGCTCCAAAATCACTGCAGA
Organism: Moschus berezovskii; assembly: GCF_049115385.1. Classification (NCBI taxonomy): domain Eukaryota; kingdom Metazoa; phylum Chordata; class Mammalia; order Artiodactyla; family Moschidae; genus Moschus; species Moschus berezovskii. Next base: position 35,004,068 of record NC_142463.1, read on the forward strand.
TGCTGATTGCAGCCATGAAATGAAAAGACGCTTACTCCTTGGAAGGAAAGTTATGACCAACCTAGATAGTATATTAAAAAGCAGAGACATTACTTTGCCAACCAAGGTCTGTCTAGTCAAGGCTATGGTTTTTCCCGTGGTCATGTATGGATGTGAGAGTTGGACTGTGAAGAAAGCTGATTGCCGAAGAATTGATGCTTTTGAACTGTGGCACTGGAGAAGACTCTTGAGAGTCCTTTGGACTGCAAGGAGATCCAGCCAGTCCATTCTAAAGGAGATCAATCCTGGGTGTTCATTGGAAGGACTGATGCTGAAGCTGAAACTCCAATACTTTGGCCAGCTCATGCAATGAGTTGACTCACTGGAAAAGATTCTGATGCTGGGAAGGATTGGGGGTGGAAGGAGGAGAAGGGGACCACAGAGAATGAGATGGCTGGATGGCATCACCGACTCGATGGACATGAGTTTGAGTGAACTCCGGGAGTTGGTGATGGACAGGGAGGCCTGGCGTGCTGTGATTCATGGGGTTGCAAGGAGTCGGACACGACTAAGCAACTGAACTGAATTGAGGAGGCCCCTTCTGATGCTCACTGGTTCATCAGAGTACTGTGTTATTTCTATTGTCTGCAGAGTGGTGAAGTGATAAAGTCTTGAGCCGTGGAGTCCTGCCTTCAGAACACAGCTTCATTGCTTACTGATCCACACAGTGTATAAACTGATGCAAGCTAGTTAACCTATGAGTCTCTGGTCCTTATTTATAAAGTGAAAGAAAAGAAAATCTGCCTTATGACTAATGTGAGATGTAAATGGGATGATGTTTTGAAGTACCTGGCCCAGCGTGTGTGTGAATGTTAAGTTGCTTCAGTCATGTCCGAATCTTTATGACCCTGTGGACTATAGGCCACAATGTTTCTCTGTCCATGGGATTCTCCAGGCAAGAATACTGGAGTGGATTGCTGTATCCTCCCCAGGGGATCTTTCGGACCCAGGGATAGAACCCCCATCTCATGTCTCCTGCATTGGCACGTGGGAAGCACCACTTGGGAAGCCCCACCTGGCCCAGTGCCTGATATAAAATAGATTTGCAACAAATAGCAGTTTTTCTCCTCAATCAATCCAATTTTACATTATAAAGTTTCTAGAAGCATTGCTTCCAGTCAGTTTGGACAACTTTATATCCAGTTTCTGTGAATAAAAGTTCTATGTTCCATCCATAACAACCAGTGATTAATGGGTTCTTACTAGGTCAAGAGTGCCGGAATAGTTCTTGTCAGTGCCTCTAGGGGCCAGGTGCAAGTCACTGAGAAAGGGGACATACATAGAGATGTAAAATGCCCAGAAATCTCATTCTAGATGCCCAGTGAGTGGTGTTGAGAAAGGCCCAAGGATGACAGTAATGTAGGTCTGTCTTGAAAAGTCATCTGTAAGTGATGAAACATCCAGCCCTCCTTTCTCAGCTTTGCTAAGCTCAGTCACTGAAGGTCTGTCACCTGAAGATTCAGCTCTGCTCCCTCCCTAAGATACACCCAGGCTGTGTACCCCCAGTTCAGACCAGCTGCAGCTCTTCCCCAGCCAGTGACTCTGGAATTTGTCCTCTGCTCTTAGGCCCAAGGCACTGGGAACCTCAATAAATCACAGGTTTCTTCCCTAAGGAACAAACATGTTTGTCCAGTCTGGCATGACCCCTTGAAATTGCGTAATTCTTCTTATGCTGGACAAAGAAAGAAATGTTGAGTCCAGTCACATGGTTCACTGTGTTATTCCTAAGCCACTTGTCAAAGTCCATGCCTCACATTACACTGCGTTCCACATGTAATCCTCCTGAACTCAGGCTTTGTTTACTTATTCTCTTATTTCTGGCCTCACTAATCCCTTCAAATTTGACTTTTGAAACTATCTCCGTGGGTAGAACCTTGGCTCTCCTTCAACCATAAGTTGGTTAAATTCACCTTCCTGCTACTCTGACTTACAAATCCTCTCTCCCATCCCACCTGACCCCAGAAATTCCTCTCAAATTAAACCATATGGAAGGTTTATCTACCTGAATTCAGCAAATAGAAACTTGAGGTAAACATCTAGGCCTCCAGTTTCCCTCCTGGGGCCAGAGTCCTGGTTAGATTTTGAGCTGTTTGATAGAACCCTGACATGTTGTCTAGCACTTATGAGCTCTCTCCCCCAAGGCCAAATGCAGTTCCATGAAATCCTCCAGCCACCAACTCAGGCCTGGCTTTTGCCCAGACAGACCTCCCAGAGAGAATCCAAGGGACTCAAGCATTCTTTCTGGCTAGAAGCTTTTGTTGCGGTGCCAGCCCCATTGCTGTGAGCCATAGCCAGTGAAGATGTTCTCTGAGTGCTTCCCGTTCTTGGCCTCTTTATGGTTGAGTGGAATCTTGTAACCAGTTCTGTTTAATGAGCTGTGAGAAATGATGGGTGTTATTTCTGGCCCAAGCCTTTGTCAAGTGAGAATCCCCAGAGCTTTCTTTTCTCTTATACAACAACCAGCACTGGTCCAGACAAGGATTCTCCCTCCTCCTGGGCCCCAGAGTGAAGATGAGTCAGAGCAGAGACCCCAGTCAACCCACAGGACTTGCAGCTTGAATGAGACTTAAATTTTTAAGATTGTCTCTTCCCTCAGCATAATCTTTTTTTATCCTTACTGATGTACTTCACAGCCGATAGACCTCATACTGTTAGCACCAGGCTGACTCATATGAAACTAAGTTTGCCATGATCTGAACAGCAGGCTCAGTCTTGTTAAATTAATCCCCTTGGTCCCAGCCCTGAACAGCCCTTCATGCTTCCTTCCCCAACTAGTGTGTGTTGAGCACTCAATCTCACAGGTAATCAGCCAGACACCCTCTTAATTCCATTGCCCGAGAGAATGTTTGTCAGTTGGGATGGTTTGAGCTGCAAGTGATAATAATCACGTTTGAGAGTAGCTTATATAAAATTTGCATTTTCTTATTAAGAAATACGGAGACAGGTGCGGTCATCAAGTTGACTTGTGGATTCAACAATTTCATCAAAGATTCAAGTCCTTTTTATCTTTCTGTTCCTGCCACCTCAGCCAGAAGGCTTTTGACCTCAAGTTTGTAACTTCCTGATTGTAAGAGGCTGTCACTTTTAGAGGTATCTTATTTTTCACAGAACAATATCCGAAGGATAATAGGGTAATAGGCCTGGCTCGCAATGCCACACTTTGTGATAAAGGAAGAATCTGTCAGGAAACTTCTCCTTAGGTCTCATTGGCCAGGTTCTGCATCACAGGTCTGCCACTAGGGATTCTCAAGACTGGCTTAAAGAATGCAAGATGCATTGGGACTGGGCATGTTGCTGTTCCAAGGAAATCATTGTTCTATTAGAAAAGGGGAGGAGGGAAGAGCTGTTGTATAAGGAGCCAACAGGGTTTGCCAGAATAAAGGTTTTTCTTGGGAAAATGATCAGGAACAGCTAACTTTGGAAAACAGTTAAAACAGGCTTTGTTATTATAGGATATCTTAGAATAATTCAGACTGATGCTAAAGCTGAAACTCCAATACTTTGGCTACCTGATGTGAAGAACTGACATACTGGAAAAGACCCTGATGCTGGGAAAGACTGGAGGCGGGAGGAGAAGGGGATAACAGAGGATGAGATGGTTGGATGGTATCACCATCTTGATGGACATGAGTTTGAGCAAGCTCCAGGAGTTGGTGATCGACGGGAAAGCCTGGCGTGCTGCAGCCTGTGGGATCGCAAAGAGTCGGACACAACTGAATGACTGGACTGAACTGAACTAGAATAATCTTATCCTATGTGCACTCTGAATCTCCTAGAGAGAGAGAGAGAAGTTGTGAGGCATCTTCCAGACTTATTTCATTTTTGTAGTGACCCTTTTATTGCACTCATATAGAACCACTACAGTAATCTGAACCAAACTGACCAAGAGTTTGTAATATTTTAAATGGAGTTGTATGAATGTTTCTTTCATGTTATCTGTAAATAAGAGGTTTATTCAGCAAATTAACAGCTATTAAATGAAATTTGGTTATTTTACCTAATTATAGAAACAAATTGCTTTAATATATCAATGTACTGTATTCACTACTTGGCTACTTCAAATATTACCTTACAAATGAGTATTAATTATCAAGGTCTAAGCTAGTCACTGGGGCTTCCGCTGTGGCTCAGTAGTAAAGAATCCATCTGCAAAGCTGGATACGCGTGTTCCATCCCTGGGTCAGGAAGATTCCCTTGGAGGAAGGCATGGCTACCGACTCCTGTACTCTTGCCCGGAGAATCCCATGGACAGAGGCTCCTGGTGGGCTGCAGTCCACAGGGTTGCAAAGAGTCTGACATGACTGAAATGACTGAGCATGCACAAACTAGTCATTAAAAATAGGCTCAAAGAAGGTGTTTATTTAGGAACACATTATCATAAATCTTTCAATTCAATCAAATTATCCTTTCAGTTAAATTTTAGCTCTTAGAGCAGCATAGATCAAATCATTAGGGTAGCAGCTAGTGTTAAATACAGCTGAAGATACAATTCTGCCTTTCTTGGTAATATTATCAAGTTTAGTATTTCCATTTATTCCAACTTTGAGTCTTCCTCTGCTCTGTAATATATTCCAGGTAAGAAACTCTGCAGTCACACGCAGCAGCCTGAGGACATCTCACTCTTACCTTACTTTCCTATGCACACCCTAACCCTAAACCACGCCTGCAACATGAACAACCTTAACACATTGTTAGATCTTCAGCTAAAAATAGTAGAAAGCTCTTTCCCTGAGACCAGCAAAATTTCAATGGAAAATATATCTGCCAGTAGCTATTTTGTGACACATGGAGTTTCTGATACTACATTTTGTGAGTTGCATTAAAACTGGGTTGATTTAAATCTCAATATTGCATAGAAATTTTAGTATCATCCTTTTGACAATAGACTTCGATTTTTGGCTTATTATATTTAATGGTTTTAGAAGTTTTGGCATATCTTAGATTTTTAAAAACTTGTTGCCTTAAAAAGGATTTGAAGAAAACATACAGTTGAGTTGTGTTAATAGCAAACGTGTTTATTTTTTTGTAAACGTGCATTTTCCTTTTTCACATCTACGTAGTAATTTTCAAAGTATAATTTCTGAAACATATGGCTTAGCTGTTCTACACAGGTGTTATACTGTGCTGGAGAATGTATTGTGCATCTATATATTCAAGCATATGTTTCAAACCTACTCTTCTTAAAACAAACACTTCATAGACTTCCTGCTATTTATATCAGGAACATATACTTGGCCTTGGTATCACCTGCTCTTTTTAATACTAGGTATTGCCAGGAAACTTCTGGGAGCTTATGAAATCTACCAGAAATAAATACAATGTTGACTTTGTTATAAAGGTGATTGAGTTGGTGAGGAAGTGGTTAAGAAAAAAAACATCTTTATGATTGTAAATGTAGAATGAGATAACAATGTGTTACCCTTTTAAACCTTTCCTTATTATTTTACTCTCTTCACAAACTTTAGTGTTTGTACTTAATTCAGTGTTCTAAAAATTATTGTTTCTCATACAATGCTTTAATCCCAGCTCTCATTTCAAGTATTTATAGTCTATGTACCAATAAAAATAACTAATAATGATAAAATCTTACATTGGATAAGTATTATCAAAGACGATTGGGTCATATTAAAATAACACTAGAGCCAACTTGAAGTGTTTCCACTGGCCAAATACGGCAATTATTGCATTAAAAAAAAGAAACAACTATAATGGATAAATAGGTATATATCAATATATAAACATCCATGGGTTCCCTTCTGTCGCCCAGTCGTGTCTGACTCTTTGCGACCCCATGGACTGTAGCCTACGAGGCTTCTCCGGCCATGGGATTCTCCAGGCAAGAATACTGGAGTGGGTTGCCATTTCCTTCTCCAGGAGATCTTCCCGACCCAGGGATCAAACCCGGGTCTCCCGCATTGGAGGCAGACGCTTTAACCTCTGAGCCACCAGAAACATCCATGGGTAGTCCCTAAATATAAACATGACTTAATTTACATTTATCCACTGGATAACTCTGCAACATACTGCTAATCAAATCATATTTATGCAAATAGATTCAGTAAATTCCTTCCACCCTAGATCTGAATATAAGGTGATAGTAAACTGAAATTGTCTCTTTTAGGAAAATGAAGGTTCATATTCCTCATAAGAGAGAAAGAATACTAGTCTTCTCAAATCTGTGGAACACAAAGGATCATAAGACTGTTGTCTGTATTAGAGTTCTCCAGAGAAACAGAATATATATATATACTGTTGTTAGGTTACTAAATTGTGTCTGACTCTTTTGCGACTCCATTGACTCTTTTGCCTGCCATGCTTCTTTGTCCATAGGATTTCCCAGACAAGGGTACTGGAGTGGATTGCCATTTCCTCCTTGAGGGGAATCTTCCCAACCCAGGGATTGAACCTGTGTCTCCTGGACTGGTAGGTGGATTCTTTACCACTGAGCCACCAAGGGAGCCATGTATATATACTTTGTTCTTTACCTTAGCCACCAGGGGAGCTGTGTATAATACTTTGTTATAAAGAATTGGATCACAAAATTATGGAAGCTCAGAAATCCCACAATCTGCTGTCTGTAAGCTGGAAACCCAGGAAATCCGGTGGTATTGTCAAGTTCAAAGGCCAAAAAGACCAGAAAGAGCCAATGGTATAAATCTCAGTCCAAGGGCAGAAGGCAATGTCCCAGCTTATATAATTAGAGAGAATTCTCCCTCCACCTGTTGGTTCTCTTCACTTCCTGAAAAGACTGGATGATGCTCACCCACATTGGGGATGGTAATCTGCTTTTCTTAGTTTACTAGATTCAAATGCTAATCTTTTCCAGAAATACCCCCACAGACATGCATAGAAATAACATTTAACCAAATATCTGGGCCCCCATACCCCCCATGGCCCCTGTCAAGTTGACACACAAAATTAACCATCATGCCAGCCAACTTCAGATCCATGGTTCCTCTAAGCTGGTGATTCTCACTCCCAATTGCATATTAGAAGAACCTGTTAGGATTTCACCTCCAGACATTCCAACTGAATTGTTCTGAGATGTGGCCTGGCATTGGTATATTTGAAAATCTCTGCCAAGTAATTCTAAAGTGTAGCTGTCACTCAGAAACATTGGAGGGGACTTTCCTGGCATTCAAGTGGTTAATACTCCAAGCTTTCAATGTTGGGGTCATGGGTTCGATCCCTGGCAAGGAACTAACATCCCACATTCCACGCTGTGTGGCTCCCCCATAAAAGAACCATCGCAATCTAACTTCATTTTATCTCTGGGAGATGGCTCTATGGAACAGGAGTGAGAGAGACTATCCTTCAGGAAATACACTGAAAAACACCATCACCAACAATAACAAGCCACTAAATACCAGCTATGCTAGATCTTGTAGTATTACTCATTTAATCCTTTAAAAAGCACTATAAGGGATACATTATTTTCCTGATTTTTGTGATAGAAAAATAATAAATGGTAAGTAAGCTGAAGCACAGGGAAGTTAAATACATTACCAATAGTCACACAGCCAGTAAATAGTGAAGCCAGTACTCAAAGCAGGTGTTCATCCATGCAAAACCCATACTGTTCACAGTATCACACTTCATTTTTTTTTTTTTACATATCACACTTCAGATACACTGTCTTCCTGGATTCCTAGCTAAAAATAAGTTGCTATCTAGGCTGAGCAGGTAACTTCTCAGTATCAGCCTGTGGTGATAAATGTTTTCATTATTTTTCATCAAAGAGTCACCTCTGGGGATGTGAACATGATCAGGCTCACCTTTTTAGGTGACGAGAAGAGGCATTTATGAGCCTGGCTCGCATGAGAGTGCACGTGGTTGCACTCTCTAACTAAATCACTAACTAATGGTACTGCTTTCTCAATTGTAAGTGCCATGATCAATATTTAATAGCCATAAATTGCCTCTTTCAGTAGAGAACTGAGAATGTCTATATAGGAATTTCTTTAAGGACTCAATTTGGTTGAAAGGAGGAACTAACAGACTTCTTGTAAAACTGCTTATGCAATACCCTTTCCATAGGAATGAGAAAACGTGAACTATCCAAGATCAAAGAATTGTAGGGGAAAACCAGTGGAAATTGTAGAAATGCAAAAACCTCCCTCACCCTAAAAACCCTACCTGTCACTGCTAGTGTCCCTCAGATAGGCAAGGATGTTTACGGAACCATCCAACTGAGGCCAAAAGGAAGGGATTAGATACTCTGTAAGCTGTGTCTTTATTATTAAATATTATTACTATCATTATCTCTCTCTCTAAAGTAATCTCTTGGCATTCCCATACATCTTCGCTTCTTCCACTCTCAGAGTCCAGGTTCTAACTACATTTAACAGCTCCCTAGATAACTACTTGCCCCATTATTCTAACCTGACTACTGCTGCCAACCTCACCATCAACTCTCACACCCATCTTTCATTTGGTTTCCTATTTTTAATTGAAATGAAAGGAAGACCTGGTGAGGTCCTAAGTGGGTGTATGGAAGGAGGGTCTTTCATCACTGTGGTGGGGGTATGAGGAGCTGAGAGACAAATTCCAGAATGATGTCCTGGAAGAAACACCAAGGTCAAGGTAGGGCAGCCGGCCAAGCCAGGTAGCCCTTCCCAAGGGCAAAGTGAGGAATAAGTGTGAGAAATGGATCCCAAACAAGGAGAAAGAGAGCAAGAACGTGTGTGAGAGGCTGTCTAAATGAATGTTGGGAGACACAGTGCTAATGATAGTAGCATCTTTGTGTATGAAGTACCAACATGGCTAAGTCAATTTTATTTAAAGCACCTGGAATGGTATGGATGCCCCTTCTCTGACTCCAATACTCTAGCATACTTCTAATCAGGGGGGCTCTTTTGCCCATATAAACCCTGATGACCCATCACTGGGGTTGGCTGTGTGCCACTGGGATTCTGACACTTCCTCCTCCCATCGGATGTTTCTTACCTGTCTGGGACTATCTGGAAAGCAGTGGTGCTTCAGTAATCCCACACTGGCTCCCAGAAGCACTGCCTTCTTCTAAACTTCACAATACCTGAAGCCCAGGATGCTTCACAGCACACTGACTGTCACAGATACTTAGGAAAACAAGCCATGGAGCACTGGGAAACCTTGCCCCAGAGTTTCAGTCGGTCTGGAATACAGGGAATTTCACCATGACCTTTGTTTTTGTCAGAATCTAACCAGGAGACCGGAGAAGGCAATGGCAAGCCACTCCAGTACTCTTGCCTAGAAAATCCCATGGATGAAGGAGCCTGGTAGGCTGCAGTCCGTGGGGTCGCTAAGGGTTGGACACGACTGAGCGACTTCACTTTCACTTTTCACTTTCACACATTGGAGAAGGAAATGGCAACCCACTCCAGTGTTCTTGCCTGGAGAATCCCAGGGACGGGGGAGCCTGGTGGGCTTCCGTCTATGGGGTCACACAGAGTCGGACACGACTGAAGTGACTTAGCAGCAGCAGCAACCAGGAGACAGAAACCACCTGAGCATTCATTAACAGCAATTTCAAAACTAGGAACAAGTTGCACAGGTAATGGAGGGACTGAGAGCCAAATAGAGGACTGGGAGGCAACCCAGAGAATAACTCACAGAAGGAATTATTTTCTGAGAATGGTCACAGAAGGAGGCCATTAAGACTCTTAAGTTACAGGGACAGAGGAAGTGGTGACATGACTGGCCCCTGGGCAAAAACTGAGACCATGGCAGGACTGTTCATGGGCGGAATGTCACTGCTGCTGGAGTCATTGCCCCAGCCAGGGACTCCAGTCTCCCACTCTGCAGTGTCTGAACATTGCCTCCGACTGACCATGAAAGTGAAGTGAAAGTGGCTCAGTCGTGTCCGACTCTTTGAGACCCCATGGCAGATGCAGTCCATGGAATTCTCCAGGCCAGAATACTGGAGTGGGTAGCCTTTTTCTTCTCCAAGGCATCTTCCCAACCCAGGGATCGATCCCAGGTTTCCCACATTGCATGTGGGTTCTTTACCAGCTGAGCCACAGAGGAAGCCCAAGGATACAAGCGAAGCCTAAGAACACTGGAGTGGGTAGCCTATCTCTTCTCTCATGGATCTTCCCGACCCAAAAATTGAACTGGGGTCTCCTGCATTGCAGGCAGATTCTTTACCAACAGAGCTACCTGGGAAGCCCAATTGACCATATTGAGCTGGAAACCAGCAGAAATGGAAGGCTGATAAATGCAGCCTGCAGGGGACAGCCTCCTGCAAACGCAGAGCAGAGTGGGGTTCAAGTGAAGAACCTACCTAAGGCAGCATGCCCTAGAGAGACTACTCGCTCCTCACTGTTAATCAGAATTCAGGGCACTCAGACACACTTCCATATCAGTACTGCTCCACCCGTCACAATTTATTCTTATATTTCTGCCATCTTATGCCAACCCCTCCACTGTGCCTCATGGAGCCTCCACGTTATGCCCTCCGCTTCTTCTCCAAACTCTCTCTGACTTTAACTGATTCGCAACTCCCTCTTAGCAAAAACCTTGCATCATTCATTCTTCAATCATTCAACAATGATATATTGAATGGGGATTAAATCAATGATAACTAACGTTCCACCGTTATTTGTATTTTATACATATTAAACACTGCCATCCTCATAGCCACCTATCTTCTGTTTTACAGAGGAGAACATTGAAACATGGAGTACTTAAGAAACTTGTTCAGAACATAGCTCATGAGTGGCCAGGACAGGAATTAAATATACAGCCAGGCTCTAGAAACCAAACTCTTATCCAGCATACCTGGATAACAGCATTCTCTTCTAGGAATGAATAGACTGATGAGATGATTCCTGCTGATGGACTTCTGTGGAAGAAGATATTTTTAGCTTTTCATTTTGAAATAGTTTTACAGAACAGTTGTAAATAGTACAGAGAGTATCAGTATATGCTTCCCCCATCTACCCTAATGTTAACATCTAACATAACCAAAGAGTGTTTATCACTAAGCGTTAACATTGGTGCAATACTCCTAACTGAACTACAGATTTTAATAGACTTCACCAGATTTTCCCCTAATATTTTTGTTCCAGGATTCCACACAGGACAGAACATTGCATTTAGTCAGCAATGTCTTCCTACTCTCCAATCTGTCCCAATTTCTCAGACTTCTTTATATATATATATATATATATATATAACCTTGAGACTCTTGAAAATTAAAGATTAGGTATCTTGTATGAAATCCTTTAGTTTGGGTTTGTCTGATGTTTTCTCACAATAGACTGGAGTTATGGACTTTTTGGATGAATAATCTAAAGGTACAGTGCCCTTCTCACATCATGTCAAGGATATGTTATAAACATGATTTATCACTGGTGATGTTAACCTTGATCATTTAGTGAAGGTGGTGTATGTCATATTTCTCTACTGTAAAGTTACTATTTTTATAGTAACTATTTTCATATTCTATTAGTTAGAAGGGACGTGACTAAGTGTAGCCTAAACTCAAGGTGAGAGGAATTAAGTTTTATCTCCAGGTGTGGGGGAGCAACTGCCCTTATTATTTGCAATTCTTCTGTAAAAAAATTTTGTCTCTTCTCCTCCAATTATTTATTTATTTGATCACATATATCAGTATGGCTTCATAGATGTTTGTTTTACTCTTTAAATTATAACTCAATACTACCAGTATTGCTATTTATCAATATTCTGTTGCAAAACTGTTCCAGCTTTGGCCATTGGGAGCTCTTTGAGGTTGACTGCTATGTCCTTTTCACATATCACCATTTTTAAAAGCACTTCATTGCTTTCTGTCACTATGAGATGCTACTCTAGGCTCATATATATTCCCTCTGCCCCTAGAATCATCATTTATCCAAGGATCCCTTACTCCTTATATTGAGAAAGATGTTAGAAACCAAGATATGGGTGCTGGATGTGGTTCTAGGTTCTCTTGGTGCTAGAAAATATATGTATGTATGCATACTACTCCATGCGTATCCACATAAGAAGAATTAAAGTAAATGAAAGCACAAATAGGTTGTTACACATAAGCTATGAAGAAAAATGCCACATTCTATTTAACGGAATTACAGGTGTTACTTACTGTAAATGAGGCAAAGCAGTGGCCAGTGTGATCTTCTTTGTAGCAGGAATACATAAGCCAAAATCTTATAAATGAACAAGAATTAGCCAGACAAAAAAGGCAAGGAGAGAGCATTTCAGGCAGAAGGAACAGCCTCTTAAGAAACACTATGTAGGAAGAGCTCTTGCATTTGCAGAAGTGGAAGGGATCCATCATGGTGAGAGCAAAGAGATCCAATGGAAATGTAACTATAAATGGGCAGAGGCTAAATCATGTATGGCCTCGAAGGCCATGAGAATTTCAGGTTTTGTCATGAATGCAATGGGTTATCATTGAAGGGCTTTAGATAGGGAGGGAGGTGCATCCTGATTCACGTAGAAATGTATGCCTGTGTGAAGTGGGAACCACTCTCAGCTGCCTCAGCTCTCCTTCCCCCCTCTCCTGTAAGCTTGTCTCTGCTGGCACCCATCCCCAGGAAGCCATATCACTGTGGTCCACACCACAGTCTTATCTTTCCAGTTTGTTTTGGATTTCACCAAGGCCGTATCTATGAAATGCAGTCATATGAGGGATACCTATATGCTTTTGTTGTTAAGTGTGCTCTCATTCACATTATTTATGGAAAGCCTTTTCTATGAACAGACTTATATCCAATGCCTCACAGAACTCCATGCTGTGCTGAATAGTAAGAATAATGTTTCCTTCTGTTGCTCAGTTGCTATGAAGTTCAGGACCACATGTGATACACTGAGTTGTATTTTCCTGTGAATTCTTGATAAAATAATTTCTCCTCTCCTCTTTTACTGATTGGTCAATTATAGTGACTGCTCGGATAGTTTATTATATCTGTACTTTTACAAATTGAAGATATTTTTTGAAGTGAGGGCCATTAAAAAATATATATATATATATTTTTTTTTTAATGAACAAAGAAATAAGAAGGCTATCCTACTACTCGAGCCTAGAATTTTCTCTCTGGCACCACTACGAGCCTCAGCCTGAGGATTTCAGCAACACAGAGCTCCTGACGTTGCTCTGTTTCTCTGAACAGCTCCAATTACTGCAGAGTTATTAATGTTTGTTGATTGTTGGGCCAAATGAATTAACAATGGTCTTTTGTTTTTGTTAAATAATGGGGTACTGGTTGTTTAAAATGTTCATTGTGCCTTATGTAAAATTAAAGGTTTTCTAAGCTTAAAATACCTTAAGAAAGCAATTTGTTTATTAAAATCATAGATTTTAAAATGCATGGATCAAATGTAACTACTGAAATGAAAATAGTAGGTTCTATATCATCTATAGAGTAGAATTGCTGGAGTGCAATAAAGACAAACAATTATCACCAGAAGAACACCATTACAGTCATTGCTTAATTACAGTTTATTTTTCCTTTCCTCTTGTGATAATTACTGAGTCCTTCAGACTAAGAGATGCTGACATTTCGCTAACAGCATGATTGTTTTTATCCCACACACCTGTGATTTCCTCCCATTTTAGTCCTAAGACAATGTGTTCAATTATTTGCAGGTTCTAAATTTATTTTAATGGTGTCTGTGTTTATTTAGATTAATGATTCTGATTTTTAAAAATTAGAACAATTTTATTTTGACATTTTACAGATATATGGAGTGCCAGTTGACTTGTTAAAGAATTCTCAGTCCTTATACCATACATAAACTTAAGTTTGAAGGTCAAGTCAGAAAAGTATCAGCACCAAAACTTGGATTTAAAAGACAGCTCTATTACATACTGTGTGTGAACTCAGACAAATCAATCAATCCTTCTGAATTGCTCTTCTTTTATTTTTAAGATAGAGTTTGTAGTTATCCCTCTATCCAAACTGCTAAGCTGTAATGAGGTTCCAATGGAATAATTGCTGTAAAATGGCCCACTTTCTACACCATAAATTTCTTGTTAAGGGTCAGTCATGGTATACGTATATGTATTCATTCATTTCAAAAATGTTTGCTGAGTACACACAATGCATCATCCCCAGTGCTCTTGCCAGATATCTAGAGATGTTTGAATAGAAGATCATGATGAAAACAAGTTTCATAGAATTAAACATGTACATAGTATTTCTTAGATTACATCTATGTAACATCAGAACATGATCATGGAGTTATGATATTTCCTCTTGTTAAACCAATAAAATTTGTTTTACTTATTTTGAAAGCAATACATTTCTTCTAACTTTGTCATAGATATTATATACTAAGCATTACCAATTAATGTAACTGAAAATCTGAATTTGCAACTGTATGATTGCAACTGTATGATTGATGATTCTACTATTTCTAGTAAAAAAAAAAGTTAGAAACTGGCTAAATTTTTACTAAATTTGTGAATTTTATCAGGTTTTGTGTTTTTTTTCATTAGCACTGAATTTTAATTAAAATCAATAGTTTAGATGAAGAACAGAACTAGAATAGTGTTTACAATCAACTTCTGAAAAATCACATTTACATAAATGAAACAGAGGCCAGTAGAGGTCCAAAAAAAAAAAAAGGTGCAACTTGTATTATTGCACTTGGATGAAACATGCTGCTCAAGGTTGCATAATACTTAGGCCACACAAGGCCAGGAGGAGGAGACAAACAGAGGACAACCCCCCCACCCCCACTGCCAGGTAGTATTTCTTTTGGATTCTCCAGGGAATTCAAAAATATTTAGTATTTTTAAAAGATTCAACGGGAGCTCTTTACAAAGATGAGTCTTCAACAGGTTTTAGTTACAGCCATGCTCTTCATTTCAAATCATGTGTAAGTCTAACATACAGCTTCTACTGCAAATAATGAGATATCTATTACATTGGAATGACCCAGGGCCCCTGGCCATGGAAAGCAGGAAAGGGAATGAATCTCTGCTTTATACAATTTCAGGGAATAATACCGTGGCTATAGTTTATCCTTTTGAGCACTGTTCATTTTGGTCATTGATCTCAACACATGAGAAAAAGTGACAGTGAGTACAAGTGAACATTAAAAATAATTCCTAGGCTATTAGTAGAAAATAAAGTTTTAAAAAAAGTCCCCAGCCACGTTCACAAAGGTGGCATAACTGTATACATAAGAAAAAGGCTGTAAACTTATAGAAAAGATAAACTCTGGCTTCTAAACAAATTACAAAATTGATTTTGCCTTTACCCTTGAGAGTTATAGAGAAAAATGTAAACCAGTAGACCCTAGTTGGAGAAGGCAGTGGCACCCCACTCCAGTACTGTTGCCTGGAAAATCCCATGGACGGAGGAGCCTGGTAGGCTTCAGTCCGTGGGGTCGCAAAGAGTCAGACAAGACTGAACAACTTCCCTTTCCCTTTTCAGTTTCATGCACTGGAGAAGGAAATCGTGACCCACTCCAGTGTTCTTGCCTGGAGAATCCCAGGGACGGGGGAGCCTGGTGGACTGCCGTCTATGGGGTCGCACAGAGTCGGACACGACTGAAGTGACTTAGCAGCAGCAGCAGACCCTAGTTACCAGAAAAAGAAGCATCCTCCAAAGACAAGAAATGACCTTAAAGTTTGGCCTGGGCTAGTTTTAACTGCAGGTTTTCTCCAAGTTTATCCATGAACTCAAATGTATTCAAGTAGTCAGAACGTTGCACGTTGGGTAAACTTTAATACATGCAGCTAAGTCCTTGGTCATGAAGCCAGCCTCAGTGGTCTCAATACAGACTTCTTCCAAAGCTTTTGCAAAAAAGCTGAGGTCTTTATTGTTATCAAGCTTAGCTCTGTGGGCTAAGCCTCTGGTCCAGGCAAAAATGGAAGAAATGGGATTGGTGGATGCCTCCTGTCCTTTCTGATACATTTGGTAGTGACAGGTTACAGTCCCGTGGGCAGCCTCTGCTTCTACTGTCTTGCCATCTGGACAAACCAGCACACTAGTCATCATGCCGAGAGAGCCATAAACTTGGGCCACGGAGTCCAACTGCACGTCCCCATCATAGTTCTTACAGGCCCAAATGAAGCCCCCCTCTGATTTCATAGCTTGGGCCACCATGTCATCAATGAGCCTGTGCTCATACCAGATATCCTGAGCTTCAAACTCAGATTTGTACTGCTTGTCATGTATCTCCTGAAAGATGTCTTTAAAACATCCATCGTATTTCTTCAGCATAGTTTTTTTGGTGCTCAGATACAAAGTCATCTGGAAAGAACTGTGATTGTACATTCCCATGGCAACACCACCACTCTCTGTGAAGTTATGTACTAGGTATACCATTTTGGGGGATCCATCGCTTGGCGTGTAGGATATCTCTATTTTTCCAGGCCCTGGCACAACAAAATTGGTTGCTCTATATTGATCCCCATAAGCATGACGACCTATGATAATGGGTTTTACCGCTCACAAGCCAGGGTATATTTTTGCAGGTAATAGCTTCCCTGAAGACAGGGCCGCCCAGGATATTTCGGATGGTGCCATTTGGAAATTTCCACATTTCTTTCAACTTGAACTCCTCCACTCTCTTCTCATCGGGGGTGATGGTGGCACACTTGACACCAAAGTTGTACTTCTTTATAGCTTCTGCAGCGTCCTTGGTGACCTGGTCATTGGTGGCATTGCAATTCTCTATGCCTAAATCGTAGCTGTGCAGGTCCAGTTCCACGTAGGGAAAAATGAGTTTCTCTTTAATCAACTCCCAAATGATTCGTGTCATTTCGTCTCCTTGCATCTCAACCACAGACCTGCCTTGGATTTTTTGAGACATTTTGACTTCAATAAACCTTTTTACAATTTCTAATCACCCCAACTCCTCTCAGTCTTGCAGACTCAGCGTATCTCCTGCAGGGAAGGTACGTTGGCGATGACCCAGGGGCACACAGTCACTCAGTGTCCACTTTGGCAATCCTGGCTGGACCCCAACTGTTGTGGATTCTGCCTCGGCAGAAACCCCCAGTTTTTTTGTGTTTAGTTCTTAGTATTGTCCTGATACTACAGGACTGGAAAAGGTCAGTCTTCATTCCAATTCCAAAGAAAGGCAATGCCAAAGAATGATCAAACTACCACACAATTGCACTCATCTCACACGCTAGTAAAGTCATGCTCAAAATTCTCCAAGCCAGGCTTCAGCAATATGTGAACCGTGAACTTCCAGATGTTTAAGCAGGTTTTAGAAAAGGCAGAGGCACCAGAGATCAAATTGCCAATATCCGCTGGATCATGGAGAAAGCAAGAGAGTTCCAGAAAAACATCTATTTCTACTTCATTGACTATGCCAAAGCCTTTGACTGTGTGGATCACAATAAACTGTAGAAAATTCTGAAAGAGATGGGAACACCAGACCACCTGACCTGCCTCTTGAGAAACCTATATGCAGGTCAGGAAGCAACAGTTAGAACTGGATATGGAACAGCAGACTGGTTCCAAATAGGAAAAGGAGTATGTCAAGGTTGTATATTGTCACCCTGCTTATTTAACTTATATGCAGAGTACATCATGAGAAACACTGGGCTGGAAGAAGCACAAGCTGGAATTAAGATTGCCGAGAGAAATATCAATAACCTCAGATATGCAGATGACACCACCCTTATGGCAGAAAGTGAAGACGAACTCAAAAGCCTCTTGATGAAAGTGAAAGAGGAGAGTGAAAATGTTGGCTTAAAGCTCCACTTTCAGAAAACTAAGATCATGGCATCTGGTCCCATCACTTCATGGCAAATAGGTGGGGAAACAGTGGAAACAGTGTCAGACTTTATTTTGGGGGGCTCCAAAATCACTGCAGATGCTGACTGCAGCCATGAAATTAAAAGACGCTTACTCCTTGGAAGGAAAGTTATGACCAACCTAGATAGCATATTAAAAAGCAGAGACATTACTTTGCCAACAAAGGTCTGTCTAGTCAAGGCTATGGTTTTTCCCGTGGTCATGTATGGATGTGAGAGTTGGACTGTGAAGAAAGCTGATCGCCGAAGAATTGATGCTTTTGAACTGTGGTACTGGAGAAGACTCTTGAGAGTCCCTTGGACTGCAAGGAGATCCAACCAGTCCATTCTAAAGGAGATCAATCCTGGGTGTTCATTGGAAGGACTGATGCTAAAGCTGAAACTGCAATACTTTGGCCACCTCATGCAACGAGTTGTCTCCCTGGAAAAGAGTCTGATGCTAGGAGGGATTGGGGGTGGGAGGAGACGGGGATGACAAAGAATGAGATGGCTGGATGGCCTCACTGACTCGATGGACATGAGTTTGAGTGAACTCCGGGAGTTGGTGATGGACAGGGAGGCCTGGCATGCTGTGATTCATGGGGTCGCAAAGAGTTGGACACGACTGAGGGACTGAACTGAACTGAACTGATTGTCCTGATAACTTCTTCCTCTTTTGGCCTGACAGTGGGCGCAAGCCAAGTAAGATGACAAACTGTCACAGAAAAAGACTTTTGAGACCTTCTGTATCACCTGTTTTCTGGAGTTTATTTCAGAATCAGAAGCAGAAACAGCAGTAGGACTCCAAAGCAAGAGAAATGTGAGCTGTCGTTACAACAGGGCAGCAAGGAAGTGAAATTACTGCTGGAGCAGAATGAGACAAGACATGCCCTATTAAGAAAGCAAATACTGACAGAGCATTTGCCATGTATAGAGCACTAGTGACAGGAACACAGCAGTAAATACAGACCTACTACTCAATTCATGGATTTTGGAGAAAGGAAGAAGGGTTAGGAAGAAACTTCTAGGCAGAAAAAGCAGCACTTGGAAAGACCTGGAGGTCTTCCCTTACAGAACACTTCACATGCCCCGAAGTGTTCTGTGTATCTGTGTATTGCTCCCCATGTCTAGTATGGTGTGGTACACACAGAAATAAAGAACAGATATTTTAAAATCAACAATAAATGATGAACACCAATGATTATGGCACCATTGGCTCAGCTGACTCTCCCATAGCTGATCTAGCTCTGAATGCCAGAACATTAATATCTTCATTGGTAAAGTATGAACCTTGATATCCACTACACAGGGTGATATGGAAAAATAATGAGGTGGTACAAGAAAAAGCAATTTTTAAACATGAAAACATCATCAAATGTCCATTGTTCATATTTGAAACAAATGGAGGAATAGTAAGAACATGGAGAAGAAGAACTGCCAGGAAGATTCTACATTGGAAGATGTCAGAATCCTGAACATTTTCTTAGTTTTAGTTCTCAAACATATCAAAGAACAGACTATAACTGAATCAGAAGTAGCCACATCTGTGTCAATGTCAAAGTTTCATAAACTGGACTTGGAGGAGAAAGAAAAAGTACTCAGGCTTTCACTGGGATAAAAAAATAATCATTTCTTATGATCAAAGCTCTCAGGTCAGTGAACCTGTTTCACACAACAGAGTAGAAGGTGAATGGTTTGATTAAAGAACATATTAATGATGCTGATCAGTGAGTGTAGGTAGATTCTCCACAGACTTAAACTCCTTTTGTTTATACATTTTTATACCTACAGTTAAATATGTGCATTACTATGAAACTTGTTAAAGCTTCATTTGAGATAACATAGGTGAAAACACACTAAAATCGACCAGTGTGTATGGAACTCTAAGAAACTGCTTTTGTTGTTTTTCGTTCGCTAAGTCATGTCCAACTCCTTGCGACCCCATGAACTGCAGCATGCCAGGCTCCTCTGTCCTTCACTATCTCCCAGAGTTTGCTCAAATTCATGACCACTGAGTTGGTGATGCTATCTAACCAAGAAACTGCTATTATCTGCAATATTTTGATTGTTATACTGTTCCAGTGCCACTAAAATCTCACAGGCAAGACTTCATAATAATAGTCCTTTGAAACTTTCACTAAATGCACTTGAATGAAGTCCAAGTCTCAAATTGCTTAAATGAGTTCCACTCCTTTCTGAATAGTGTTGTAGTGCTGCTGCAGGATGTGAGATAATGTTATTGTGACCCAGCAGCTTTAACAGTGCTAGCTCTATTAATAAGGCCAAAGAGGCCTTTATCTAGGATGATAAAAAAAACAAACAGCAAGCAACACTTTAAAATAACCACTTGAGATATCGTTGGAATAATGCCACATACTTGAGTCTAAAGAAGAAAAAATAATTATTTGGAGAAGGAGTGCACTCCTATATTGCACATATTGCCTTTTACTAAAGTATTTGAAGCACGGCAAGCAGTCAGACTATAATGACGTGCATCACATACAGTGAGCTTAAATAAAAGGCTCTCAGGATGTCTGCGATTAAACATAAAAGCCACTCTCTCAGTAGGGCATTTCCATATTAGAGGTCTTGAAGAACTATTGGTTAATTTACTGGTCGTATTACACCAGGCATAGCAAATAGGTTTCAACTCCACTGTCAATATTAATTGATGGGTAGTGGCTGTTAGGTATACTTTATTGAAAAAGGCTGTGATAATAAAGCCAACTCTACCACAAAGTTAACAGATGTGTGTATTTGAGAATGGAGGTCAACATTAGCAGTCCCTATACAGTGATGGTCTGTATTAGGGAAAAGGCTAATCAAGCACAGATCCCCAAGGTTATTCAGATACTAGCTACTCATCGGAGAAGGAAATGGCACCCCACTCCAGTACTCTTGCCTGGAAAATGCCATGGACAGAGGAGCCTGATAGGGGTCGCGAAGAGTCGGATATGACTGAGTGACTCACTTTCACTTTTCACTTTCATGCATTGGAGAAGGAAATGGCAACCCACTCCAGTGTTCTTGCCTGGAGAATCACAGAGACGGGGGAACCTGGTGGGCTGCCGTCTACGGGGTCGCACAGAGTCGGACACGACTGAAGCAAGTTAGCAGCAGCAGCAGCTACTCATTTACTCATTTGTTTATCCTTCACCTCTTCAAAAAAGACGTGTAATATAAAAAGATTTTAAAAAACAAGGCAAAAGGTAGGTAAGACCACTGAGATATGCAAGCCATAAAATCCTGCACAATTAGCAATGGGGGCTTAATATTTGACTCTGAATTTCCTAACAACCAAATTAAATATGGAAGTCATAATAATTTACAAGGCTCACATTGTGAAAAATATAAGGCTGGTCATGGAAGTAAAGTGTAAGGACAGAAGGACAAACATTTTAGTAGAAAGAAATAGAAGTGGCACTAGAAGGCATAACTTTAAATTTTAGGTCTGCCGCTTAGTCCTGGAAGAGGACATGGCAACCCTCTCCAGTATTCTTGCCTGGAGAATCCCATGGACAGAGGAGTCTGGCAGGCTACCTATGGTCCATATGGTCGGACACAATTGAAGCAACTCAGCATGCACACACATAGGCTGCCACTTAGTAGCCTTATGACCTTCAGCAAGTTATTTAAACTTGACTGCCTCAGCGTCTTCATTTGTAAACGTGGGATAATAATGCTGCTTCCTGAATTATTCCGAAGTTAAACTGTGAAGTGAGCATATTCTTTATCTTTCCTTTGGTCACCGAGATCCATTCCCCTCACTTCTCTGCCCTGCAGGCTGCATATCCTGGGCTCCCTTTGCCCTCAGGCTTCCTATTCCATTCAACCAACAAGGAGAAACCTCTCCCCACTTCTTCAATGCTGAGAGTCTTATGGTAGCTGGTCCCTTTATTACTGTAGCTCCTAATGGGCAGCTACCTCCCAGACCACCAACTCTCACCAGGTTCTAAGACTGTGGCCTCCCCTTCCTTCTTTAGGTCAAAGGAGGTGACACCTACTTGACATTGCTATCACAGGGTATCTCGGGATCACTTGTTGGTTTCCCCAACTCCATTCATATTTCTGTAAGCAGCCCCTTCATTAAATTCTCCCCAGAATCCAATGTGAGCATATTTTCTATTTCTGGTCAGGGCCCTGACTGAATAGAGTTGATTTTTGAGCCCCAACTACAAGCCAACCATAGACCAGTCAATATTTATAGCAGATATTCAATAAATGCTGATAAAACTGAAGTAAGGGGTATGAGAAGGATAAAGGAGAACAGATTTCACACACAAGAAGTTGAGGCATAGGACTCGGATCCTTTCCATCAGATGACCTCCTTTCCCCAGTATGGAATGTCAGCAGAAGAAAGAGGAATAAGCAGGATTAATCAGGCTGCTTAACCTGCACAACCACAACAAAATTCCAGCATTTATGAAGATGTAAACTATTGTTCTAGGTTTCAGAAAAAATTCAAAAAGAAATGATGCAGCGGAAAGCAAGTATGTGAATTTTCTTTGTGCCATTTCAGATACCTGGGGGTGGGATATAGGTGAGTGGACATAAACATAATTAATGGAATGCCTAGCGTGCTCATACGCTGTTCTATTTTGGAATGATTTATAATCTTCCAAGGATGTACAATCAGAAAGGAAGTACTTTGTCTCCTTTTCAAAATAAAGATACTTTAAGAATCACAAACAAGAGAGACCATAACACGAACTCATGAAGAGTTCCAGCACAGGGACAACAAAAGGTTTGTGACCACACAGCAAATTTTGCTGTTGTCCCTAGAAAACACCAAAGGTACATAATTTCAAGTGCTTCCCTTACTGAAATATCCTACATGTTACTGACATCAGGAGAGACTCTCATCCTCAGATCCTCTTTATAGAAAGAGATCTATTTTTTTTTTTTTCCTTTCTCTGCTGATGCACATTTTTACAGGAGAGCAGAGATGTCTTAGATCTTTTGCCCAAAAGCTGTCCCCATAACCAAACAGACAGACCTTGCACAAAATAACCACAGGATAGGGGAGAACTCACAAAGACAAAGATGCATAAAGTGAAATGCTTTGCTTTTCTTTTTGCCATTTTCATCCTGTTTTGGTTTTCAACATGTGCAAATCGTTCTGTTGCTGTAAAACTTATTAAATGAAGTAAAAGAGCAAAGACCAAAAATGTAATAATGAAGTTTTAATCCTTTACAGTTTTTTTTTTTTGGCATCATCAGCTTGATTACATTTGATATACACTGAAGGGTTTTGAATTTCAGACGGAACTTTCTTAAAACTGTTCATGCATCCCAGATGTGACCTAGTTTCGTTCTGGGAAGTGGATGCTGAGTGTAGCACAGGCAGTCAAACAGGCATGGCTATTTTAGGAGCCATTAATGTAGTATATTTACAGGAACCAAATATGTGATTCCAGCTGGCCAGTGAAAACCCTCACTGAGCATGTACTATATGCTGAGCTGCTGCTGCTGCTGCTAAGACGCTTCAGTCATGTCCGACTCTGTGCGACCCCATAGACGGCAGCCCACCAGGTTCCCCCGTCTCTGTGATTCTCCAGGCAAGAACACTGGAGTGGGTTGCCATTTCCTTCTCCAATGCATGAAAATGAAAAGTGAAGGTAATGTCGCTCAGTCATGTCCAACTCTTAGCGACCCCATGGACTGCAGCCCACCAGGCTCCTCCGTCCATGGGATTTTCCAGGCAAGAGTACTGGAGTGGGGGTGCCATTGCCTTCTCTGATATGTTAAGCACAGACCTGTAAACACAAAGGACCAGTCCTGATCTTGAGGAGCTCAGAAACCAGGCAACGAACATGTCACATTGTAAAAGAAAATACATGTGAAAAATAAAGCCAAGGGGTAAAATGTGCAGGTATTAGAAGCTGGAAAAAGGCAGAAAAATGCTCCAAAATCTGTAAACAATTTTTTTTTGTCTTAGAAGAGTTAAGGGGATGCTTCACAGAGGAGGTAGAATCGTGCAAATTCTGAAGTTTTAATTCCAGCTGGGAAATTCTCTTCAGTTAAGTCATGACCTATTTATGGACAAATGAATTTATGGTCCACTTGGATCGATGAGAACACAAATACAAAATGCTTAGGATAAGATGGGAATAAGATAAACAGCATCAAATGCTTCCTCTCTCCTCCTGTATTTTCTTAATTGAAGTGAAATTCATGTAACAACACCCTGTTCATCATTTTAAATGATACAGTTCAGTGGTGTTAGTACATTCACAATGTTTTTCAAGCATTATCACTATCTAATTCTAGAATATCCTCATCAGCCTACAAAGAAAGGCTGTGCCCATTGAGAAGTCACTAGCCATTCCCCTCCCCCTCTAGCACCTGGCAACCACTAATCTGCTCTGTTCCTAAGGATTTGTCTGTTCCAGACATTTCTTATGAACATAATCATAGCATATGTGGCCTTTTGTGTCTGCCTTCTTTCACTTAATGTTTTCAAGGTTCATCCAAATATTAACGTGAATTGGTACTTCATTTCTTTTTATGGCTGAATAACACTTCATTGTACACAAATACCGTGTTTTGTGTAACCATTCATCTGTTGGTAGACACTGGATCATTACTACCTTTTGCCTATTGTGAATAGTGTTGGTATCAACATTCACATACAAGTTTTTATTTAAACACCTGTTTTCAATCCTTCTGCAGGATAGATACCTAGGAGTGGAATTGCTGGGTCACATGCTAATGAGACAATTAGCTTTTTGAGCAACGACTAAGCTGCATTTGTGGATGTACCATTTTACATTATTATCAGCAATGTATGTGGAGAAGGCAATGGCAACCCACTCTAGTACTCTTGCCTGGAAAATCCCATGGACAGAGGAGCCTGGTAGGCTGCAGTCCATGGGGTCGCTAAGAGTCGGGCTCGACTGAGCGACTTCACTGTCTCTTTTCAGTCTCATGTATTGGAGAAGGAAATGGCAACCCACTCCAGTGTTCTTGCCTGGAGAATCCCAGGGACGGGGGAGCTTTGTGGGCTGCCGTCTATGGGGTCGCACAGAGTCGGACACGACTGAAGCGACTTAGCAGCAGCAGCAGCAGCAGCAATGTATGAGTGTTTTAATTTCTTAACAAGCATCAATGAGGTGTGATTTTCTGTTTTGTTTTGGCCTGGTTTTGCTTGCAGCATCCCCCAGTGGGAGTAAAGCGGCATCTCATTTTGGTTTGTATTTGTGTTTTCCTACTTACTGGGTTTATTGACCATTAAAATTTCTTTTTTAGAAAAAATGTCTATTCAGATCATTTGTCCATTTTTAAATTGGATTGTTTGATCTTTTTGTTGTCATATGGCAAGTTATTTATGTATTCTGCATACAAGTTTCTTAACAAATATATGGTATGCAAATATTTCCTCTCATACTGTAGTTGTCTTTATTTAAAGGATAGTGTCCTCTGATGAACAAAAGTGCTATTTTAAATTTTTATAAAGTCCAAATTATCTACTTTTTTCCTTTTGTTGCTTGTGCTTTCAGTTCAATTCAGTTCAGTCACTCAGTCGTGTCCAACCCTTTGCGACCCCATGAATCACAGCATGCCAGGCCTCCCTGTCCATCACCAACTCCCGGAATTCACTCAAACTCATGTCCATCGAGTCGGTGATGCCATCCAGCCATCTCATTCTCTGTCTTCCTCGTCTCCTCTTGCCCGCAATCCCTCCCAGCATCAGAGTCATTTCCAGTGAGTCAACTCTTCGCATGAGGTGGCCAAAGTATTGGAGCTTCAGCTTTAGCATCAGTCCTTCCAATGAACACCCAGGAACGATCTCCTTTAGAATGGACTGGTTGGATCTCCTTGTGGTACAAGGGACTCTCAAGAGTCTTCTCCAGCACCACAGTTCAAAAGCATCAATTCTTCGGCGATCAGCTTTCTTCACAGTCCAACTCTCACATTCATACATGACCACTGGAAAAACCATAGCCTTGACTAGACGGACCTTGGTTGGCAAAGTAATGTCTCTGCTTTTTAATATGCTATCTAAGTTGGTCATAACTTTCCTTCCAAGGAGTAAGCGTCTTTTAATTTCATGGCTGCAATCAGCATCCGCAGTGATTTTGGAGCCCCCCAAAATAAAGTCTGACACTGTTTCCACTGTTTCTCCATCTATTTCCCATGAAGTGATGGGACCAGATGCCATGATCTTAGTTTTCTGAATGTTGACCTTCAAGCCAAGTTTTTCACTCTCCTCTTTCACTTTCATCAAGAGGCTTTTGAGTTCGTCTTCACTTTCTGCCATAAGGGTGGTGTCATCTGCATATCTGAGGTTATTGATATTTCTCCTGGCAATCTTGATTCCAGCTTGTGCTTCTTCCAGCCCAGTGCTTTAGGTATCATGTTTAAGAAACTATTGCCTAATCCAAAGTCATGAAGATTTACATCTATGTTTCTTTCCTAGAGTTGTAGAACTTTAGTGCTTACATTTAGGTCTTTTGATTAATTTTGAATTATTTTTTTGTATATGGTAGAAGTAGATACCTAAGTTCATCCTTTTGTGTGGATATCCAGTTGTCCTGTTGTTCCAGGAAACAAACTCACTCAGAAGGACAATGCAGATGGTGGAGTGCAGTTTATTACACTGCCAGGTCCAATGCAGAGTCTCCTCTTAGTCAAGGACCCAGACCAGGTTTTGTGAAAACCTTATATACCCTAAGTGTACGTGCTCAAACCTACCTCCCCAAATTCTCTGAAACTAGTCTGAACAAAGGGAAAGAAAGATACAATCAAAGTTAACCCAAGATTCTATGCCTTAAGCCTAGGTAGTTAACAGTGGACAATTATCAATAGGCCTGTGGTCATACCCCAATAAGCATAATAGAATATATGACTCTATTTGGTTACACAGATAATTAGGGTATTCTTTTAGGCCAGAGAGAGTCTAGGTATGAGCCCTGGGGCTCTTCCTTTGGGGGCCTGGTTTTCCAGTTGGTATGTCATTTCCATAGATACTGGGCATATAGCTCAAAGTCCACAGTCCAGCCTAAGATGGAGTCCTGCTTTCAAGATAGAGCCGTTCTGTTGTTTCTTCCTTCAGTCCCAGCCCTGTATGTTGAAAAGACTATTCTTTCTCCCATTGATTGTTCTTGGTATCTTATAGATATTTGGGTTTACTTCTGGATTCTGAATTATATTCCATTGATCTGTGTGTCAGTCCTTACGTCAGCACAACAGTGTTTTGGTTGCTGTAGCTTAGTAGTAAGTTTTGAAATAGAGAAGTATGAAGAATTTTGTCCTTTTTCAAGATTTTGGATATTTGGCATCCTTTGCAATTACATGTGACTTTTATAATCAGCTTGTCCATTCTTCAAAAAGGCAGCTGGAATTTTGATAGAGATTACACTGAATCTGTACATCAACTTGAGGAATGTGAATGTTAGTTGCTCTGTCATGTCCAACGCTTTGCAACCCCATGGACTGTAACCCTCCAGGATCCTCTTTCCACTGAATTCTCCAGGCAAGAATACTGGAGTGGGTAGCCATTCCCTTCTCCAGAGGATCTTCCCAACCCAGGGATCAAACTTAGGTCTCCTGCATTGCAGGCAGATTCTTCACCATCTGAACAAGGAAGGAATTTGCCTCTTAACTATATTAGGTTTTCCAATCTATGAATGTGGGATGCCTTTCCATTTATTTAGGTCTTCTTCAATTTCTTTGAGCAATATTTTATTGTCTTTAGGGTATGAGTCTTATACCTCCTTAGTTATACTAAGTATTTTATTCATTTTGACCTTAAATGGAATCTTTTTTTCTCTTTAATTTACCTCTAATCAAACTTTCATTCTTTTTTTCTGTTTGCTTTGGATTTAGTTTGGTAGTTTGGGTTTTTCTTTACTAGTTTCTTAGAAGTTTAGATTATCGATAATAAGGTTTTTCTTTTTTTTGAATGTAAGCATTTTAGAACAACAAATTTTCCTCTACTGAAAGAGGAAACAGAACAGGCTCCATCTTGAAAGCAGGACTCCATCTTGGGCTGGACTGTGTGGATTTTGAGCTATATGCCCAGTATTGAAGAAAACTACATACCAACTGGAAAACCAGGCCCCCAGAAGAAAGAGCCCAGGGTTCCTACCTAGACTCTCCCTAGCTTAAAAGAATACCCTAATTATCTGTGTAACCGAATAGAATCATACATTCTATTATGCTTATTGGGGTATGACCACAGGCCTATTGATAATTGTCCACTGTTAACCACCTAGGCTTAAGGCATATGAATCACAGGTTAACTTTGATTGTATCTTTCTTTTTCCTTTGTTCATACTAGTTTCAGGGAATTTGGGAAGGGGGTTTGTGCACATACTCTTAGGATATAAAAGGTTTTCACAAAAACTGGTCAGGGTCCTTGGCTAAGAGGAGACTCTGCCTTGGGCCCACCAGTGTAATAAACTGCACTACAACATCTGCATTGTCCTTCTGAGTGAGTTTGTTTCCCGGAATGCGTGGCTACAACACTACAAACTGCTTTAACTGCATCCCATAAGTTTTGGTGTGTTATGTTTTCTTTTTCATTCATCTCACAGCATCTTCTAATTTTTTGTGATTTCATTTTTGACCCATTGATTAGCGTGTTGTTTAATTTCCATATATTTGTGATTTTGACAGTTCTGTTTGTTATCTTCCTCCCTTATTCTCTTCCTTCCTTTGCACCTTTCTTTTTTTTTCTTCTATCTTTTATAAAGGACTTTTTTTGTGTTAACACTAAACGTATCTACTCTGTTAATAAACTTTAAGTGCACAATACAGTATTATTACAGGTTAACTATAGGCAGAGTGCTGTACAGCAGATCTCGAGAAGTTTTTCAGGTGGCAATGCTGAAACTTTTTACCTGTTCAACAGCGCAGTCCCATTTTCCCCTTCCTCCAGCCCCTGGCAGCCATCATTGTATTCTCTGTTTCTATGAGGTTGGCAGTTTTAAATACCTCCTCTAACTGAAATCAGGCAGGATTTATCCCCTGTGACTGGGTTGTTTCACTTAGCATAGTGTCCTCCAGGTTTATCTATATCGTCACATACGGCAGGATTTCCTTCTTTTTTAAGGTTGAAAAATATTCCATTGTAAGTATATATCACATTTTCTTTCATCTGTTGTTGGATATTTAGGTTGTTTCTATATCTTGGTTATTGTCAATAATGCAAAGAACTTTGGAATGCATATATCTTGTGGAGATCCTGAATCCAATTTGTTTTGCTATATGATCCCCTGGTAAGTCTAAGATTAATTTTTTAAAGAAACTCTATACTGTTTTCCATAGAGGCTCACCCTTTTATATATCTGACATCTACCAAAAGTGTACAAGAGTTCCAATTTCTCCACCTCCTTACCAACATTCACTACCTTTGAAATATATTTATAATAGCTATCCTAACAAGTGTGAGTGATAATCTAATTATGACTTTGATTTGCATTTCCCTGGTGATAAATGATGCTGAGCATCTTTTCATATGCCTACTAATCAGTTGCCTATCTGGTTAGAAATGTTCATTCAAGTTCCTTGCCCATTTTTTAATCTTTTTCTTTGGCTGTTGAGTTGTAGGAGTTCCTTGTATATTTTGGATGCTAATCTCTTATAAGATATATGGTTTTAAAATATTTTTCCTTCTCTGCATTCTGTCTTTTCACCCTGTTTCCTTCACTGTGCTGAAGATTTTTAGTGTGATTACATCTGTATTTTTGCTTTTGTTGCTTGTGCTTTTGGTGTGTTATGCAAGAATCATTGCCAAACCCAATGTTGTGAGCGTTTATTCTGTGTTTTCTTCTAGGACTTCTACACTAATTTCTCATTTTATTCTATTGTGGTCAGAAAACATGTTTTGTATGTTTTTGGTCTTTTTAAATGTATTGAAATGTATTTTGTGGCCTAATATATGGTCTTTCCTGGAGAATGTACAACATGATCCTGACAAAAGAAAGTTTATTCTGCTGTTGTTGGGTGTTCTGTTCTGTATATGTCTCTTAGCTCTAGTTGGCTTATAATGTTGTTCAAGTCTTCTGTTTCCTTGCTGATCTCTGTGTAGTTTGATCCATCATTGAAAGTGGGGTATATATGTGTTCTACGATTACTGTTTGGTGCTTTAATTGTTAGTTTTTGCTTCATATATTTTGTGGCTTGGTTTATGTGTTTATACTTAATATGTCTTCTTGATGGATTAATCTTTTTATCATTATGTAATGGCCTTTTGTGTTGGAGAAGACTCTTGAGAGTCCCTTGTACTGCAAGGAGATCCAACCAGTCCATTCTAAAGGAGATCAGTCCTGGGTGTTCATTGGAAGGACTGATGCTAAAGCTGAAACTGCAATACTTTGGCCACCTCATGCAACGAGTTGACTCACTGGAAAAGACTCTGATGCTGGGAAAGGTTGGGGGCAGGAGGAGAAGGGGACGACAGAGAATGAGATGGCTGGATGGCATCACCGACTCTGTGGACATGAGTTTGAGTGAACTCCGGGAGTTGGTGATGGACAGGGAGGCCTGGCGTGCTGTGATTCATGGGGCCATGGAGAGTGGGACACGACTGAGCGACTGAACTGAACTGAACTGAATCCATCAATATAGACTTACAATAATTATTTTATAGGAAAAACAAGGAGTTACAAAGTAAAAATACATTAATACTGACTTTTTTTTACCTATGTAGTTATCATTATTGCTCACCCTGTTTTTTTCCCATCCTTTCTCCCTTCATTTGTTCCATTTGCCTTTGTCTCTTCATTCCTTGTTTCTTACTTCATTTCTAAAACATTGGAAAAAAAAAAAGAAAGTTGTATTTTATTATTATTTTAAATTGGTGCACTAATAATGTCCTTGGTAATTAATCATTTCCCTTGTCTTTGACACTCACATGGTGTGTTACAAAATTTGCTCTTTTTCATATGCAAGTTCAGCATCCCCAACTAGATGGCCAGCATTGTAAGAGTAGACACTCTGCCGTATAGTTCTCCACATTTTCAGTGTCAAAGGAAATGTTCAGAGATCAAATTGCTAACATCCATTGGATCACAGAAAAAGCAATTGAATTCCAGCAAAACATGTACTTAGGCTTCATTGGCTATGCTGAAGCCTTTGACTGTGTGGATGACAACAAACTGTGGAAAATTCTTAAAGAGATGGGAATACCAGACCATCTCACCTGCCTCCTGAGAAACCTGTATGCAGGTCCAGAAGCAACAGTTAGAACCTGACATGGGACAACGGACTGGTTCCAAATTGGGAAAGGAGTATGTCAAGAGTATATATTGTCACCCTGCTTATTTAACTTATATGCAGACTACATCATGCGAAATGCCAGACTGGATGAAGCACAAGCTGGAATCAAGATTTCCAGGAGAAGTATCAATAACCTCAGATATGCAGATGACACCACCCTTATCACAGAAAGTGAAGAGGAAATAAAGAGCCTCTTGATGAAAGTGGAAGAGCAGAGTGAAAAAGCTGGCTTAAATATCAGCATTCAAAAAACTAAGATCATGGCATCCAATTCCATCACTTCATGCCAGATAGATGGGGAAATAATGGAAACAGTGAAGGACTTTATTTTCTTGAGCTCTGCAGATGGTGACTGCAGCCATGAAATTCAAAGATGCTTGCTCCTTGGAAGAAAAGCTATAACAAATCTAGACAGCATATTATAAAGCAGAAACATTACTTTGCCAACAAAGGTCCATCTAGTCAAGGCTATGGTTTTTCCAGTAGTCATGTATGGATATGAGAGCTGGACTATAAAGAAAGCTGATCGCCGAAGAATTGATGCTTTTGAACTGTGGTGTTGGAGAAGACTCTTGAGAGTCCTTTGGACTGCAAGGAGATCAAATCAGTCAATCCTAAAGGAAATCAGTTCTGAATATTCATTAGAAGGACTGATGCTGAAGCTGTAATTCCAATACTTTGGCCGCATGATGTGAAGAACTGACATATTGGAAAAGACCCTGATGCTGGGAAAGATTGAAGGTGGGAGGAGAAGGGGACAATTAGGATGAAATGGTTGGATGGCACCACCGACTCAATGGACATGAGTTTGAACAACCTGCAGGAGTTGGTGATGGACAGGGAGGCCTGGTGCTGTCGGTGGGTTGCAAAGTGCCAGACACGACTGCGGGACTGAACTGAGCTGAACTGAATAGAAGATACTTATGCATGGTTATTGATGTCCTAGATATTCTGCCTCCTTTTTTCAGGCAAGGAAGCGATTATCCCCATTTATAGTGAGAAAACAGAACCAAGAGAATTTGAGAGTTGACCAATGTATTAATAAGAAAGGGAGACAAGCATGTTCTTGTGGGCTTTGTTCCCAACCCTGTTTTTCAGGTAACTTGCCTCAGTTATCTCTTACAAGCCTTCAACAAGCTCTCCCACCACTAGACAAACTTCTGGCAACAGGCAGGACTTGTAATAAATAATCCAACTGAGAAACATTCAATTTGAGATGCCTATCTGTTCTTTTTGAATCAACAGTGAAAGCAAATGAAATCGAATTGTTTCCCACAGACTTCCTGAGCACTGTAAAAATGTTTGAACCTTATTCTCAACTGAAGGACAGTATTTGTGAGGGTGGCTATGCATGCAAGTCACAACAAACAACTTCAGGTGAAACAGGGTAAGCAGCTTGACCATAGTTTACTCTGCTTCAAACCTGAAGTAGGCGAAACTTGTCTTTTTAGCTCATCAACCTCCTTGCTTGCCTTGGGGAACACCTTAGGGTAATAGAAAGCACAGATGAGGCTTTTCTGGCCAAGCAAAAAGGGTTTTAGTTCTAGACTATCTGCTATACATATTACAACTTTGAAGAAGTTACTTCCTCTTTTGTAAAAATAAGGATTATTGTAAGAATTAATTTAAATAGTTTACACAAATGTTCCCAGAATAGAAGTAATTGATATTAGCTTTCTTTCTATCCGTGAACCTGTTTCACCTCCCCACTGCCCTCAACCTCCTCCCTTCACATTGTCTAGTGTCCTCATTTTCTCTGCTTCCAGTCTCTTATAAAATATACAAGCTGATAAATACTTTCACCCTGACATGTAAATGACTATTATGTTCCATATTGTAGTTTTTACAGTGATGTATTATTTCAACACAGAAAAATCTAATGTCAAATAAACAAAATTATAATTAAGAAATGTAACCCACTTTGGTCACAGAAATTCAGCCCTACCAAATACCATTCCCCATAAAATGGAGTCAGGGTTTCTGTGAGAAATGATCAATGTCAAGATAGGAACAGGAAAGTACAAAGGGAACTTGGAGCTTCTTGTGTAGAGAAGTGCATAAAAACAGAAGACTGTATGCAGAAAGGACATAGAAGTCAACTTGAAGAGGCTCCTACTGGCTGAACTTGGGACAGTTTGATGACTGAAAAATAGTAATGAGAATTAATTGTATCATATTGAATAAAAACACATTTATGAGTCCATATTCATACTTTAAAAAGTTAAAAGTGGGTATGGAGATGAGGAAAGGTCTTTTTTAACAAAACAGAGTCAGCTAACAGATGTAAAAAGAATGATGGAAATGGAAAAGCATCATTTTGTGACCACCATGATAGGCATCAGTTCAGGCAATAACTAATAACAGATGCTAAAAGCACTGGGTGACAAACTTTTAGGGAACAGTATATTCACGCAGTGTCAAGTTACTAATTACAATGGGAAAAAAATCTTTACAATGGAGAAATCTGGTGGATACTATCTAAATTATAAAATTTAACTTCTCCCATAATCAGACTATCCAATGTCACGTTCCTGCCAATGTGACACACTCACTGAGCTCACATATAATCTCTGCTAAAAATGGTTAAACCAGATCTTGTTATGAAGAGACAGTCTGACAAATGTTACTAGACTGGGCCATTCAGAAATGGTGTTGTCATGAAATCACACACATAAACATGCACACAGGCTAGGGTACTGACCTAGATTAAAGGAAACCAAAGCAACTTGGAGACTCAGGAGACATGGATTCAGTTCCTGGGTGGGGAAGATCCCTTGGAGGAGGAAATGGCAACCCACTCCTGTATTCTTGTCTAGGAAATCCCCTGGAAAGAGGAGCCTCATGGGCTACAGTCCCTGGGGTCAATGAGGATTCCAGAGGGAGAAAAATAATTAAGGACAATTAGGTAAATTTAAAGAGGGGTTGTAGGTTGAATGGCTTCCCAGGTGGCAGAATCCACCTACCAGTGCAGGAGCCTCAGGATTTGTGGGTTCTGTCCCTGGATGGGGAAGATCCCCTGGAGGAGGAAATGGCAACCCACTCCAGTATTCTTGCCTGGAAAGTTACATGGACAGAGGAGCCTGGCGGGTTCCTGTCAATGGGGTTGCAGAGAGCAATCGAGCACACATGATTGAATAATAATATTGTATTGATGTTAAATTTCCCAAATGTGATGATTATAGGTGGTTATGTAAGAGTGTGTGTTAGTTTCTCAGTCCTGTCTGACTCTTTGCCACCCAATGGACTATAGCCCGCCAGGCTCCTCTGTCCATGGGATTTTCCAGTCAAAAATACTGGAATGGGTTGCCATTTCCTTCTCCAAGGGATGTTCCACACCCAGAGATCCAACCTGGGTCTCCCACATTGCAGGCAGATTGTTTACCATCTGAGATACCAGGGAAGCCAGCCAGGTTATGTAAGAGAGCATTCTTATTATTTGATGATTTAAGGGGAAAGGGTAATTATTTTGGTTACTATTGAAATATACATACAGAAAGAATGAACATGGTGACTATAATCAATAAAAACAATTTGAACATAAAAAATACACCCCAATAGTAGACCAGTTATTCAGTCCAAATAGCCAACTTAATTATTGCTTAGAAAAATCATGTGATGTTTATAAGAAAAATCATATGTGAAATAATAAGTCAGACTCATTGGCAGATAAAAAGTGTCAAAAGCTTGATCCATTCAAGGTCTCTCAGTCACATGTATAGTCACTAGCCTTCAGTCAGCATTTCTCTAAAAGCAACAATTAATTTCACTCATCTGGATACGATGGCTTCACTTGCTTCACAGTGTTTGACAAAAAGAATCTTGACTGCCTGAAGACATATTTCAGTAGCAAGGGACAATACAAAAGCAATAATGACTGAAGAACTGTATGTGCTATATTTTATTCTGTAATGTTATCTTAAAAAAAAAAATCAATTCTTACCACAAACACCAAAGAACACAAGGAAATTTTTGGAGATGGTGGCTAGGTTTAGAACCTTGATTGTGGTGATGGCATGATGGGTATATGCAGATATTCAAACTGATCAATATACATATGTTTAATTCTGCTTCATTGACTATGCCAAAGCCTTTGACTGTGTGGATCACAGTAAACTGTGGAAAATTCTGAAAGAGATGGGAATACCAGACCACCTGACCTGCCTCTTGAGAAACCTGTATGCAGGTCAGGAAGCAACAGTCAGAACTGTACATGGAACAACAGACTGGTTCCAAATAGGAAAAGGAGTGCGTCAAGGCTGTATATTGTCACCTTGCTTATTTAACTTATATGCAGAGCACATCATGAGGAATGCTGGGCTGGAAGAAGCACAGGCTGGAATCAAGATTGCTGGGAGAAATATCAATAATCTCTTATATGCAGATGACACTACCCTTATGGCAGAAAGTGAAGAGGAACTCAAAAGCCTCTTGATGAAAGTAAAAGAGGAGAGTGAAAAGGTTGGCTTGAAGCTTAACATTCTGGCATCTGGTCCCATCACTTCATGGGAAATAGATGGAAAAACAGTGGAAACAGTGTCAGACTTTGTTTTTTGGGGCTCCAAAATCACTGCAGATGCTGATTGCAGCCAGGAAATTAAAAGACGCTTACTCCTTGGAAGGAAAGTTATGATCAACCTTCATAATATATTAAAAAGCAGAGACATTACTTTGCCAACAAAGGTCCATCTAGTCAAGGCTATGGTTTTTCCCGTGGTCACGTATGGATGTGAGAGTTGGACTGTGAAGAAAGCTGATCGCCGAAGAATTGATGCTTTTGAACTGTGGTGTTGGAGAAGACTCTTGAGAGTCCCTTGTACCGCAAGGAGATCCAACCAGTCCATTCTAAGGGAGATTGATCCTGGGTGTTCATTGGAAGGACTGATGCTGAAGCTGAAACTCCAATACTTTGGCCACCTCATGCGACGAGTTGACTCACTGGAAAAAGACTCTGATGATGGGAAGGGTTGGGGGCGGGAGGAGAAGGGGACGACCGAGAATGAGATGGCTGGATGGCATCACCGACTCTGTGAACATGAGTTTGGGTGAACTCCGGGAGTTGGTGATGGACAGGGAGGCCTGGCATGCTGTGATTCATGGGGTCGCAGAGAGTCGGACACGACTGAGCGACTGAACTGAACTGAACTGAAATGTGTGTAAATGTTTGTATATCAATTATACTATAATAAAGCTTAAAAAACAGTGTTTGTGTCCCCTTGTAGAAGTCTCCTCTTCACATTTGGAAAGAGATTTTCTGAAGTATGCAGCTTATTCATAATCAGTTTCTTCGTCTGCAAAAGACTAAAAGTGTTACCTACCTTGTCAGTTTGTTAAAGATATTAATAAATGAATTGGCAAAGATGAAGCACTTTGAACAATGCTTAGCACCTAATAACTATGCCATAAATTTTAGCTGCTATTACTATTGTTGCTGTTGTAGGTCTTTATAGCCTCAGGACTAGATATCTTCTTGGTTACCAATCCTGTTCATATTAAACACTATTCAAGCATGAAGCCCCATACTTTAATGAAATGTGTAGCTTCTCTCTTTACTTGGTACATATACACAACGGAGTATTACTCAGCCATTAAAAAGAATGCATTTGAACCAGTTCTAATGAGGTGGATGAAACTAGAGCCTATTATACAGAGTGAAGTAAGCCAGAAAGAAAAACACCAATACAATATACTAACACATATATATGGAATTTAGAAAGATGAAATAATAACCCTGTATATGAGACAGCAAAAGAGACACAGGTGTATAGAACAGTCTTTGGGACTCTGTGGGAGAGGGTGAGGGTGGGATGGTTTGGGAGAATGGCATTGAAACATGTATATTATCATATGTGTGAAACGAATCGCCAGTTCAGGGTCGATGCATGTTACAGGATGCTCGGGGCTGGTATGTGGGGATGACCCAGAGGGAGGATAAGGGGAGGAGGAGGTGGGAGGGGGATTGGGGAGGGGGAACTCATGTACACCCGGGGCGGATTGATGTCAATGTATGGTAAAACCAACCAATATAATATTGTAAAATAATTCAGTTCAGTTCAGTTCAGTCGCTCAGTCGTGTCCGACTCTCCGCGACCCCATGAATCACAGCACGCCAGGCCTCCCTGTCCATCACCAACTCCCGGAGTACACTCAAACTCATGTCCACAGAGTCGGTGATGCCATCCAGCCATCTCATTCTCCGTCGTCCCCTTCTCCTCCCGCCCCCAACCTTTCCCAGCATCAGAGTCTTTTCCAGTGAGTCAACTCGTCGCATGAGGTGGCCAAAGTATTGGAGTTTCAGCTTTAGCATCTGTCCCTCCAATGAACACCCAAGATTGATCTCCTTTAGAATGGACTGGTTGGATCTCCTTGCAGTATAAGGGACTCTCAAGAGTCTTCTCCAACACCACAGTTCAAAAGCATCGATTCTACGGTGATCAGCTTTCTTCACAGTCCAACTCTCACATCCATACATGACCACGGGAAAAACCATTGCCTTGACTAGACGGACCTTGGTTGGCAAAGTAATGTCTCTGCTTTTTAATATACTATCAAGGTTGGTCATAACTTTCCTTCCAAGGAGCAAGCGTCTTTTAATTTCATGGCTGCAATCAGCATCTGCAGTGATTTTGGAGCCCAAAAAAACAAAGTCTGACACTGTTTCCACTGTTTTTCCATCTATTTCCCATGAAGTGATGGGACCAGATGCCATGATCTTTGTTTTCTGAATGTTGAGCTTCAAGCCAACCTTTTCACTCTCCTCTTTCACTTTCATCAAGAGGCCTTTGAGTTCCTCTTCACTCCAATAAAAATAAAAATAAAAAAATAAAAAGAATAAGCCCTGATCAGTTTCTAAATACATTTTTGTTTTATTTTCAGGCTATCTGGAAAATATTTCCAAGTCGCAGTATAGAGTATTTATTTATTTGGTTAAATCATTTCAAAAATTTTATTAACCTTAATTGGACTTCTAGGTATTTCTTATAGTTGCTCATATTAACAAAGCCATCACTTTCCTGGCCTTTCTGTGACTTGTTATGGCTCTTGATTAGATGGCCCACCCTCTTCTTTTGTCCTTAATTTCTGGATAAATTTCTTCCTTCTGGCATTTTGGTATTTTAAGTCACAGTATTCAACACATGGAGAGTGAACAGGTATATCTCCTCAGGCAAAAATCACTTTCCTTATATTCAATTGACATACATGTGGAGGTTTCAGAGTACCATGTTTAGCCATAATGGTTTCTAATATAGGTTTTTCAAGCTATAAAAAGATATAAGCAGTATTTCTAGCACAGTGATCCCTGTCATCCTTAGAAACCATACTTTTATTATTTCTGTGAACCTTGTCTCATGAATGTGATTTTATTCACTTTCCATTTATATGGTGTAAACTAAAGAACTTCTTATTTTTAAAATATTAATCTTCAATACCCTTGAAGACAATAGGAGGTACCTTGGATAGTTATACTGTAAAGTTAGATTTTGCTTGCTTTTTAGAGACAAACATCTGTGGATTAAGTGATTAGCCACTGTGTGTCAGTGTTTAGATTTTATTTTAAAAATCTGCTTACATGGATTAGAAGGATTTTTGTGTAGAAGAAACAGGTCACCAACAGAATGAGGAGTGGGGATCAGCTCTTCTAACAGAGTGTAAAATGATGACATATCTTGTGATTCGCTTAGGGAAGCTGAGCTGGAAAGCAGGGGATTTGTATGTTTAAAGTGATGCTTTCGGTTGGTTACATGATTATCAATACATTTTACTAAGTATTTATTTTTGTTACCTGTTGCTTTTAGGTTTTTGAAACATAGCTTTTGAAAAATATACCTTGCTATTAAATTTTTTTCTCATCTTAGTTCCTTGTCTGTATCAGTCGCTCAATCATGTCCGAGTCTTTGTGGCTCTATGGACTGTAGCCTGCCAGGCTTTTCTGTCCACGGAATTCTCCAGGCAAGAATACTGGAGTGGGTTGTCATTTCCTCCTCCAGGGGATCTTCCCAGCCCAGGGACTGAACCCAAGTCTCCTGCATTAAAAGCAGATTCTTTACCACTGTGCCACCTTAGGGCAAGATAAAATAATCAGGTTCAGCTTTATTTGACTTAGCTTTGGAGTGTGTTCAAATATGCTTAGTAAATGAAATGGTGATATTCATTTTCACTCAATAAGTGACAAATTGATTATTCTTTCTCATCAGTTTAAAATACAATTGATAATATCAATCTACATTGTGATTTATCTTTCGTAACTTTTATTTCCCCAGGCACCCCAGTTTTA
The DNA here is from genome assembly GCF_049115385.1 of Moschus berezovskii. Classification (NCBI taxonomy): domain Eukaryota; kingdom Metazoa; phylum Chordata; class Mammalia; order Artiodactyla; family Moschidae; genus Moschus; species Moschus berezovskii. The sequence continues at coordinate 35,043,286 of NC_142463.1, forward strand.
AATTCTCCAAGTCAGTATTTGTTTAGTTATTTGACACCACGTCTCTACATGAAATTATAACTGTCTCTATACTCTCTTTCCATTTTGGTGCCTTCTCAGTGCAAGAACGAAAGATGCCAGTGTTCTTTCCCCTGGGACCATTTTAACTTTGTGGTTATGATACTATTGCTCCAGTTGGGGCTACTTGTCCAGGTTTTTCTGACCAGGCTTGCCATCCTGAGTGATGGCACCCCCACCTCCATCTATATGACTGTGGGCACGACTGCTGTTCAGAGGATTCTCTGATGTGATGCCCAGATACCAACATGGGGGAGTGCTGTTCACAGACAGCCATCAGCCATTGTGAACTGCCTGGGCTGCCATGCCACCTTTCCAGGATAGCCCACATCCAAGGACTATGGAGGCATAAAGATTAAACCCCTTTCATTCAAACTCAGAAAACTCAGAAGCATCATCCCAGCTTCAGAGCTCCACAGGGTTGGTTGGGACTATCAACAGGACTCCATCTCAGCCTTCTTTCTCCCTCTGCTCACTTCTGCTTCCTTTTCTTTCCTTCCACGCTGTTATTCCCAAGAGCACTTCTTTTTTATTTTAAAGTAATAAATTAATTTATTCATTGCCTGTGCTGGGTAGTATTGCTGCTCATGGGCTCTTTGTTGCTGTGCATGGATTTTCTCCAGTTGCAGAGAGCAGAGGCTATTCTCTAGTTGTGGTGTGTGGGGTTCTCATTGTGGTGGCTTCTCTCAGTGCAGAGTGCAGGCTCTAGAACACACAGACTTAGTAGTTATACTGGATGGGCTTAGTTGCCCCAAGGCATGTGGGATCTTAGTTCCAGGAATAGGGACCAAACCCCTGCCCCTGCAGGCAGATTTTTATCCAATGGACTACCAGGGAAGACCTTCAAGAGCACTTCTTAATAAACCTCCTGAATGCTAATCTTCATCTCAGAGTCACTTCTTGCAATTTTTTTCTTATAAATTTAAAATCTTTTGTATCTGTATATTCATCAGTGACAGAGATGCCTTCACTCTTGATCTGAACTTGAACATGAACTTCATCATTGAAATATTAGAATAATCTCTTTTGGTGTAGCTCAGCAGGTTAGTAATCATATTGATTTTAAATACTGAAATAAAATGCACTTAAAAGCAGTTTTATTAAGTGATATAAAATCTCTTAAGTCTATAAAAAGCCCCAGAAGCAATATTTTCAGTATCATGTAAGTCTCCAAATGATCATTATTTTAGTAACAGTAGTCAGTTCCTGGCCAAGGTGAAGTATTCCCTTTTATACCCAGTGGGAAGTAGTCCTCATCCCTGATCCATTTTCTCCAGTTTCTTTCCAATAGTCACCAGGTCTGAAAATACCTGTGGGGATGACTCCCACTGAGTGCTCAAGTCAATTCTGTCCAAGATTGTCTCATCAAAAAGCTAAAGCTCACCTGTGGTTATTGTTTGGGGTTGGTCTTGCGGTCTTGCTTCCCTAAAGCCAGTACAGTATTTAATAGAGCTAGGCACTTGCACCAGCTCTGATCACAGGCCTAAGAACTAGATGGTGTTTTAAAATGTAGATTTTCATCATCATTTCTCTTCACTGGGAGTCTACCTAGGGCTTGTAAACCCCCTTCCCCAGGGTGTGGACACTCTTATTCCAAAGTATCTCCCAGATTCTACAAATTGTCACAATCTAGAAATGTCTCCTGTTGTATTCAGCTGATTATAGATCTAGATGCTGATTGGATGTAGGATTTTGTGTGTAGGGGCCCAATAATTTGCTTCAGGAATGAATGCTTTGCTGGGGAGGTCCACTGGGTTGTTTGCTGCTGATATGGTCACTCTGCTAGAATGGCTGTTCTTTCTGAATGTCTAGATCTGTGCCTGTCCAGGCCAGGGTTTTCTTCTGTCTGGTGTCCACCCTCAGCCATTCAGTGTATCTACATATCAGCAGGGAAAATCTTAGACTTCTCCATTTTTTCACTCCATAACTTGTATGGGCAAGGCACAGATATACTCTATCATTAGAACCGCCTACAATTCTTTTTAAGGTACCTAGTTAGGGCTTTTCTCCTTTTATCACATATCCATCCCCTTAGAGGCCAATTCAGAGCTTAAAAATCTCATCCTGATCTCATCTTTCGTAGTATTAGTTCATTCTGGTAAGAGAGGAAAATTTAAAAATTAATAATCACTGTGAATAACCTCTACCAAAATTTTAATGTATCTTCTTTCACTTTTTAACGAGTGCAAACATACACACACACCTTAAGACATACATGCAGTGTAAATAACAGTTATACTAAAATAGATTTAGCAACTATCATGAGCTAGGAGTTCTGTTAGGCATTATATATACATTTGGTATTCACAGCAACCATATGAGTTTACATGGAGGGAATTGCTGGTTTTGTTTTTGTCTGCAGACATCCATATCCCCTACTCTATCCACATGGGGCAACCATTGCATGATTTCAACTTGGGTTTACAGTCCTGGTAGGGCAGCCATTCTAGGCACTTTAACTTCTTCTGGCAAAGGATTGGACACATATGTCATGATAGACCCAATAGATGCTCTTTCTCCAACTTGAATCTTGAATAGAATGACTCAAAAAGACTTGAAACCATTTTTATCATATTCATCTGGGTGGCACTCTCCTGAAAAGACTTGTTATAACTTTTGCAACCTAGATCTGATGAGCTTCTCTGAGACCTGCCCTTTCCCATGTGGAGTTCTTCAGATTTTTTCTCTGAATCTGTGAGATTTTGTACCCTTGCAAAAACATTTTAATAGTTACCAGGTTATATTTCACCCACTTAGCACCAAAAAATCCCTAATCAATATAGAAATGCACAGAAATATATAAGTATTATTTGAGTTTACAGAGATTGAAATTGGAGATTAGTGAAATTAAGTGACTTGCCCATGATCATCCAGGCAGTAAGTCACATCAGGTATCTAGAACACTAAAATATGAACTTAATTTTTTAAAATATTTATTGGCATATAGTTGATTTATAGTGTTCTGTTAGTTTCAGTATACAGCCAAGTGAATCAGTTACACTTATACATATATCCACTCTTTTAGTCTTTTCCCATATAATCTTTACAAAGTATTGAGTAGAGTTCCCTATGCTATACAGCAGGTTCTTATTAGTTATCTGTTTTACATATGGTAGTGTGTATATGTCAATCCCAATCTCCCAATTTATTGCCCCCCGCTTATTCCCTGGTACCCATAAATTTGTTTTCTATATGTGACTCTACTTCTGTTTTATAAATAAGTTCATTTGTATCCTATTGTTTTTAGATTCTGCATATAAGTGATACCATATGATGTTTATCTTTCTGTATCTAACTTACTCCATTCAGTATGATAATCTCTAGGTCCATCCATGTTGTTGAAAATAGCATTATTTCATGCTTTCTATGGCTGACTAATATTCCATTGTATGTATATACCAAATCTCTTTTATCCATTCCTCTGTTGATGGACATTAGGTTGCTTCCACGTCCTGGCTGTTGTAAGAAGTGCTGCAATGAACATTAGGGTGCATGAAGCTTTTCAATTTATGGTTTTCTCCCAGTATATGCCCAGGAGTGGGATTGCTAGGTCATAGGCATAATTTTAATTAACTTTCTTTTCAATCTCTCTCTGTTCAAACACTTAGGGGTGGTGTGTGCGTGTGTGTGTATGTGTGTGTGTTTGCATTCTTATATGTATTCTTCCACAGTTGAGATCTAACCATATTCAAACTTAATTATTTTCAGTTCTTTAGTTTGTTTAATGATAAAAATCACTGTAGAAAATTTCAAAATTATTGTCAAGTACAAAGAGGTAAAACTTAACAATTATTCCAAAACCTGGATATTATCATTATATTACTATTCATCTCTCTCTCTCTCTCAAGAGAGCCATACTGTATGTACAGATTTGTATCATCACTTTTTAATTTTAATATTATTTTGTAAGCATTTTCCTGAGCAATTAAACTTCTTTCAAAATATTTTAAGAGCTACTATATATTTTATTGTATGGATATATCATAATGTAGTTAATCATTCCTCTTTCAAATATTTAATGACTGTTTCTTTTTTCTGCTTTGATAAATAGCACTGCAATCAACAACTTTGTTGGCATCTGATTATTTTCTTCGAATAGATTCTGGAGGTAAAATTGACTTAAAGGCTTGAACATTTTAAAGATTCTTGATAGCCTCAAAAACTTTTCAGAAGATTGTACCAATTTATAATTTCATTGCTAGTGCTTAAAAGTTAGTTTTATCCAATTCTCCAAATAATGGGTGCTGACTTTTAGAAATGAATGCCAACAGTTAGAAAATAACAGCCTACATTGTATTAGGCATTTCTTTTAACATCTTTATTTTTTCCTGGCCCAATGTAATGTAAGATAATCTTATAACTAAAAACATAAAAAATTTTCTAAAATGCTTGTTCAAGTTGTATATGAGAGTGCACTTTACTCTTTTCAACATTATTTTGTATTGTTTTATTTCAGCGATTCATGTTTTACACTTTTCTAACTTTTCAAATTTGAAATATTTCTTTAAATTCACAATCATGTCCTTCACATGTTAATATTTTCCTACTGAATCTAGCATCATGAAGAGAACTGGGCATCTATTCTCTGCTTGTATAGATCCCAGAAAGATAATTCAATTGCCCCTCAGATGCCCCTTCTTAAATATTTCCATTAGTCACTAATGTGGCTCTTAGTGACATGTTCTCATAAACTTCTAAGCATATATGATTGCAGTAACTCATATTTGCAATAGAGTTTTTCATTCATAAAAATCTTCCACATCCATTATCATTTTTGCCCTTATGAGGTACCCAGGGGAGGTTAGTGTCATTCTCCTCATTTTAGGAAGGTGGAGGTTAGGTTCCACAGGAGAAAGCTGTCAACATTGCCAGTGAAGAGTAAAATCAAGACCCAGACCAGGTCTTCAATTCCTAGATCTTTTACTTTTCATTAAGTCACATTACTAGTGTTGCCAGTGTACAGAAGTATAAAATGACTCCACACTGTGTAAGAAAGTCCTGGAATAATGTGAAGGGACTCAATAGCAAAGGCATGTACTCTATTTTTAGAATGACACTGATTTAAATTGGGGGGCTTTTAATTGCAGTGATCAGTTTTAAACATTCAATGTTGAAACATAAAGATGCAATAATATAAATGAGCCAGCTGCATTTTTACACAGAGCATGAACTGATGAGTTTATGAATGAGTGATGAAAATCAAGCCAGAGTAATAATATTCCAGCCCAATTCAACAGGCTAAGCTATGTATCAGTCAGTACCTTAGTTTCCAGTTTTACACCTCCCCCTCCCCCATGAACATTTTGAGAAAAGACAGGTTTTTCAACAGCTCTAGAAACATAAGAAGCATTGTACATTGATGTCTTTCATATTTTTTTGAAAACTAAAAGATCATTTCATTTTTTATTTTCCTACCTGAAAATGGCCTTCCCTTTTGCCTCGCCTGGCGTGCTGTGATTCACGGGGTCGCAAAGAGTCGGACACGACTGAGCGGCTGAACTGAACTGAAGTGAAAATAAAATTGTCCATGGTTTTGTGATCTTGTGAGAGCTTATTTGATTTAAGCAGCTTTATAGTATTTTACCCTATAGGAAAAAACTTCTTTGCCATATCTGCAAATTAAAATATCCTTTTCTAATGAGCGCCTAGAACATTAGCTTTCCCTCTCTGGATGGTTTTTATTCACTGGTAGGATCTATCTCTGAAGACGCTGTGGAAGCAGTCTGTCTGTCTCCACAGGTGTAGCCAGGAGCTGCCCTACTCGCAAGGAGGCGGGAAGATGCCTGGAGTTTCTCTTACATATTCTTAGGCCCCCATGGCCACTTCTGCCCTTGGGCCTACGCGATCATCGACCTCACTAACGCCCCATCGCGCACGCGCACTCATTGCCCCCCGCCCTAACTGCACCTGCCAGGTCATAAACCCCTTCCCACCCGCTAGAGCTCTCACTAGGAGGCTCAGTCTTGTCTCACGTTGATTGGTCGAAGCCCAAGAGGGTGCGTCCAATCAGCAATCCCTCCTGTTCAACCAATTCCCGCTTTCCCGCCCCCTTCCCGCCCCACCCGTCCCTCTCAGGCACCTATCTTCTTTGTGACTGGTGGGTGCCCAGGTCACTCAGTGCGGCAGGCCGAGGTGTGCCGGAGTGGGAAGGAGGGGCGGGAGGAGGGAGGGGAGGGGAGGGGAGGGGGCGGGGCTCAGGTGCCGTGCGGCGCAGTCCGGGCCAGAAGCGGGAGGGGGCGAGCTGCGGAGCGGGGCGGGGGCAGCGGCGAAGAGGGCGTTACGCCGGCGACGTCGGCCGCGCGAGGCTTCGCGCGTGAGCGGCGAGGGCACTGGGCCTGGCTACCGAGCTTTCCTGGCGCGCGAGCAGGTCCTCGACGCCGGCTCCTGGGGGAGCGCGGGGAGGAGGGACGTGTCGGCGTCAGCGGTGTAGTCGACGGCGGTCCTGGCCATGGAAGAGACGCAGCCGCTTCCGCAGTCCGAGCTGCCGCTGTGCGACAGCCTCATCATCTGGGTGAGTGCGAGGGGGCGAAGGGGGCCGAGGGGCCGCGGCGAGTTCCTGGGGCGGGGGGCTGCCCGGTTCTCGCAGGTTAGCCTGCGGAGGAGCGAGGGTCACCTGCGCCCCGGACTCGGCGCGTTGCCTTGCCCTCCGCGTCTCCAGTCGCCCTTGACCTCGAGAGTGCCACCTGCGGGTAGCGCGGCAGGTGTGCGTAGGTGAGTGAATGTGCGTACGTGTGTTCTGCCTTCGAGGGCGGGAGGGGGGAGGGTAAAAGGAGCTGGGGTGGGGGTGGGGGAAGGAGGACCACTTGTCTTACCGCCCTGATCAAGCTCCTGACAGCTGTGGAGGGAGCCTAGCGCCCATCCGTTTACTCCCCGCTGGGCCATTTGCTCCCCCCGGCTCTGCGCCCAGGCCCTAGACTTTCTGGACCACCGACATCCCTGCCTTCCGTCTGCAGAACGCCTTCTCATAGAGACCTTTATGCTACTTGGAAGTGAAGACCCTCCTCTGAAAACTCCCTCCCACTGCAACCACCTAGCTCTAATTTGGACGCAGGTGTCAAAGAAGTGGTTTCAGTTCATGGGTCAGTGCTGCTCCCGGACCCCAGGACATCCGTTTTTGTAGAAGCCTCTTAGAAGAGGTGATTCCACGTATATATAGCCTGCGTGGGTCAGAAGATAATGTTGGGGGTGGGGCGCTCGTATTCTCTTTTTCTCACTGGTTCCCCTCCTCTTCCCATGGACAAGCATTTTCTTTAAAGGGAAAAAAACCTTGGCATTTTCGTTTGCACTTTATCCGCACTTGGTAGTCCTATTAATTTGTGTTGGGTTTGGACAGACAGAATTAGTCCTCAGTATTGCGATCAACAAAAGTGTCTCACCTTTTGGAAGTGCTCAGCGATTGGAGAGAGCTGACATTCAGATGTGGTTTCTAATCCATATTGGGCAAGTCTGACGCCCCGTGGTCCACAAGGTGCAGTCAGTGATGCTCACCCCTAAAGCAGTTGTTTAGTTTTGTGTCGGGGAGTGTGTGTACAATGGAATGTAAACCGGCTAGATTAGGAGGCAGTAATTGATGAGTTTCTCTATCTCTCAATGCATGTAATTCAAAAGAAAGAAATCAGGGAACGTTTCTGGCAGTATGTGAATTCTCTTGTAAATAACCATATTGTAAAGCTACCTCTACACTTTGGAGGTAGCTTTCACTCTAAGTAAAATGCAAGCATCTGGAGTTTCTGAGTTAAAAGCAATTAGCTGACTGTTCACCCATGCTGCTGCTGCTGCTAAGTCACTTCAGTCGTGTCAGACTCTGTGTGACCCCATAGACGGAAGCCCACCAGGCTCCCCCTTCCCTGGGATTCTCCAGGCAAGAACACTGGAGTGGGTTGCCATTTCCTTCTCCAATGTGTGAAAGTGAAAAGTGAAAGTGAAGTCGCTCAGTCGTGTCTGACCCTTAGCGACCCCACGGACTGCAGCCTACCAGGCTCCTCCATCCATGGGATTTTCTAGGCAAGAGTACTGGAGTGGCTTGCCATTGCCTTCTCTGCTGTTCACCCATATTTTCACTTAAACTTAGTATGGGGTTTAGATGCCATGTTTAAGGTTGTCATGAAATAAGGCAGTTACTTCTAATGGTGTGGTTTAGTAAATGACTAATTAAAAGGGTGTTTCATAATCTGTTGCATTGTTGCTCTAAACATCTGACTTACATAGTAAACTTAGTCTTTATGATGTCATTGACTTATCTGAGGGTTGGTGGTGAAGTATAAGATTTTCATGAATTTTATTTAAAAATTTAAAATATTTCGTGACTATTTCCATTTTTTTAATCAGTATTAATAGTGTAGTTCCTACTTTGTATAAGACACTGAGGAAGAAAGATATCAAGAATAATCAAAGAATCTTCCATTTTAATTGGTGTGGTTAGGTAGATCTGTGTATTTTTTATAATGGAAGGCAAAATTCCTTAAAAACAGTAAAATTTCTATTGTATTTTTTTTTGGTTGTGCCGTTCAGCATATAGGATCTTTGTTCCCCCACCAGGGATGGGATTGAACCCATGCCCCTTGCATTGGGAGTGCAGAGTCTTAACCACTAGATCTCCAGGGAAGTCCCATGTAAAAGAATTATTTAAAACATAAGGAATGATAATAGATGACAGAGTATAATCGGTTGTTTGCTTCTCCAGTTCTTTCTCAGGCTGCTGAAACACTGTGGAGAAAATGCAATTAATGTGCAGACTGTTGCCTCTCAAATGCTGCTATCGCCAAATCCTCCTGTTTCCATACTCAGCCCAGCTTTACTGTTTGATTAACCATACACTTCCTCTCATGTTTCTCTTTGCAAACCTTAATCAGGATCCTGTTTGAGCCCCGTCAGGAAAGTGACCTCCTCCTTATCTTTGGCTCTGGTTCTAGATCCACACCTTCCACCTTGTCTGAAACTTTGCTCTGTCATTTATCCCCTCTGCTGCTGCTGCTGCTAAGTCGCTTCAGTCATGTCCGAATCTGTGCAACCCCATAGACGGCAGCCCACCAGGCTCCGCCGTCCCTGAGATTCTCCAGGCTAGTATCTGTTTTTTCCTTTCCATTAGTTCCTTCCTCATTACATGTAAAAAACAGAAAGCTGTCACTCTCTACTGAGCCACACTGTGTCCCCCACTTTCCTTCAGTCATATTTCTTTCATTTTTAAATACTCATCCTTTATACTTTTTGAACTTTTATTTACACCTCAGCCCACTGCACTTGAGTTCTTTTCTTTAACGCCTTCTCTTACTCGGTTTGGCAAACTGGAAACTTATATTATCCTTATGTTAATTGATGGTTCCTGTGTGAAATTATCTTCTGCCTTAGTTTCTTGGGTTCTTGCCTCTGCTGCTGCTGCTGCTGCTGCTGTTACTTCAGTCGTGTCCGACTCTGTGTGACCCCGTAGACGGAAGCCCACCAGGCTCCCCCTTCCCTGGGATTCTCCAGGCAAGAACACTGGAGTGGGTTGCTGTTTCCTTCTCCAGTGTGTGAAAGTGAAAGTGAAGTCGCTCAGTCATGTCCGACCCTTAGCGACCCCATGGACTGCAGCCCACCAGGCTCCTCCATCCATGGGGTTTTCTAGGCAAGAGTACTGGAGTGGCTTGCCATTGCCTTCTCCGTCTTGCCTCTAGGCTTTTCTTTACTTCTTTGGATGATTCTCAGAGAACTTTGCTGATTGTCAGCCACTTCACTGTTAGTGTTAGCTTACCTCCCCAACTTTCTACAAACTGCCCTCATGCCATGCTTCTCTGTGCCCCCATGCTGCATTGACTTTCTTTAGGAAGATAAGCATTTGTGTGGGTTTTGTTTTGGGGGGGTTGTTTTTATTTATAAATGCATCAAACCTCTTTAACTTATCTTTCCTTTACTTTGAAATATCCTTCTTCTAGTTCTTTCAGTGGCTGATTGACTTCTTACCGTTCATTTCTTGGGTCTGGTGTCATCTTTCAGAGACCTACCTGTACCCTACTCATATCCTGTTGTAACCTGTTAACCCCTTTTTGTTGTGTCTGTAAACACTTAACATTTTCTGAAGTCATGTTGTTTGCACTTTGGGGACAGAGCCCTTGCCTGACCTGTTTTCTGTTCTGTCCCCAGGAACAAAAACTGACTAGGATCTCTAGTATAACATTGAATCAAAATGATGATAGTAAATATCCTAGTCTTGGTCCTGATCTCGAAGACTAATATTTCACTATTGATTTATTTCACCACTAAGTACCTGGGATACATTTTTAACTGTTTCGTAGAGAATTGATGAATTTCAACACGTTGAAATCAGGAGAAATCAGTTTTCAAGACACAGAGAAGAGCCCTTAGAAGTAATATAAATGGTCTTCTTTGATGATAGATTGAAAGATGGTAATGGAAGACACATTTGTCATGATATCCCTGGACTCTTAATGTGTTCCCCTGCCAATCTAAGAAACGTTAACCTGTTGAGAGGAAATTGTAGGAGATAGAAGTTTAAAAAAATGTTGTAACGGAGTAGAGAACACAGCTGCTAGTAAACCGTGTACTTTCAGTGCTGCACATTGTTCTAGGACAATAGAACCATCCTTAACAGAGAAGTCACCAAGATAAGTTGGTTAGGTGAAGAGATGCCTGTTTTGGCAGTGTTTTAAAAGTTACATTTTATGATTTGGAACTCACCTTAAAATAACTAATTCTTCGAAATGTTATGGTGCCACTTAGCAAAAAAATTCAGGGCTGAAAGATAAACTTGGCATCATTTACATGGTGGAGAGAGTTCAAGGTATGTGTGTGAAGATGAATTTAATTCTGCCTCTTGGCTCTGTGACATTTTGAAATTTTAAAATCTTTGGACTCTAATTTCACCAATTAAATTAGAGTGTTGGATATGCCCAAATTACCCACACACAAAAAAAGGCACGGTTGAATAGTTTTTATAAAGATCTTAAAACAAAGCAATGATCCTCTTTCTGAAATGAGCAGCTGGGTGAAGAGAATTTGAGACCAGAGTTGACTCAAAGTTGATTTTTTGTGGACTTTCAGTTGTGAAAACCCCTTTTCTTTCTTGATTTCTTTGACATTTATATTGAAGCAGTTCAGGAACAGCATTTCCACATTTCTGATCGTTTGCTTTCCCAGGGACGGGGGAGCTGGTGGGCTTCCGTCTATGGGGTCACACAGAGTCGGACACGACTGAAGTGACTTAGCAGCAGCAGCAGCAGCAGCTTTATTTAAAAATAAAGAAGAAAGTAAGATGCTATTTGCCAGAGGACTGTGTTTAGAGGTGGAAGCCCTGTCTGTCATTTTTGGGTCACTCACAAAGAGACTTCGGCCTCTTCACCTCTATAAAGAGTAGTCTGAAAGAATGCATTTTCTTTTGTCCTCCTGTTTTGGCTGTACTCCCCTCACTGGGCTTTATAATTTATTCACACTTCTTGGTTATAAAGTCTTTCAGTTTAGCCAAATGAAATGACATTCTCTGTTACCTATTTTGTAACTAGTTTAAAAGCTTATAGGAAATACTTTTCATGGCTGTAAAAAGGAGAAATTGATCTTAATTCGGGTGTGGTGGGCCTTGAGGCACTCAGTGTATTTACTCCTTTTACATACTTTACTATTTTGCCTAATATTCTGTGTCTCATGAAATTGTCTTTTTAAAATCACTAATCATAACCATTTTATAGAAACTTAATGGTGTAAAGTGTAATTAGGAAGCATTGAAAAATGGAAGCCATATTTTACCTGCAAGTATGTGATTATCTTCCTTTGAAAATGTCCTAAACCCTAGGGTTTTTTTCCTTGTACATACTCGACTGCAAAACCCTTTTTACTTTGTATTTTAAATATTCCATGAATTCACGCTGTTCTCTCAGTCAGTATTATGGTCACCTATCTCAGCATCCCAGGTTATCACAGAGACCATTCCTGGAGCCTTCTGACTGACACAGGCCTGAAACTGTTCTCTCTCATTCTCTGTGTCACTCTTACTGCTATCCGCAGCGTACTGAAAATGTCTCTCCCTTGTTACTCTTCCGTGATTCTTCATCACCCAGAGCAATAGTTTTAAAAAATGATGTACATAACAATCACTTGGGGATTTTCTGATTCTGATACATGTTGTCTTAGACTCCACACTTTGAGAAACCCTGACTCACAGCTAATGTGCTAACAGCTGTTGAATTTGTACCATGTGCTAGACACAGATCTAAGTACACTGTGTTTGCTGATTTATTTAATTCTCACAACCATCTTGTGAGGTAGAAACTATTCTGCTGTTTCCCCAGAGTATAGATAATACCTTGAAGGTTAATTCCAAGTTTCTTACCATGGCCCTTCCAAGTTCTAACCTGTGCCCCTTGGTTGTCTCCCTTGGCACTGAAATGCATAGAAATCCAGCAATACTGAACTATGTGTTACCTAAAAATACCATTTCTTTTCTTGTATTTGTACTCTTTCCATGTTGCTATTTCCTAAAGCTTCCTTCTCCTGGTCCTTTCTATACTCAAGACCATCCATTGGAATCATCTCTAAGAAGTCTTTCCTAGTACACACCCTAGTTAGATTAGCTAGCTCTTACACAGTTCAGAACATTTTGTGCATACTGCAGTCATGGGAGGAGAAGTGGCGTCTTCTAGAAATGATTTGTGTCTTTTTCTCCTCTCCTTAATTCTCACTTGAAGCTTCTTAAATGTGGAAACCTGGTAATGTTCCCTTGTAATTCCACCTTATACTACAGTGCCCTCCGTACGGTAGAAAGCTCAGTAAAGTATCTTTATCTTTGTGCTTTGAAAGTAACTGTGGCTCGATTTAGGTTCTGTCAATCTTCCATGTTGTGTTAGGGTAATAGAGACAGATTTCTAGAACCTCAAAATACAGCAACCACTAAAGGTGTTTTATGGTGGTAAACTAAGGAATTAGAATTGAATAATTGAATAGTAAAACAGATGAATGGGCTTCCCTGGTGGCTCAGAGGTTAAAGCGTCTGCCTCCAATGTGGGAGACCCGGGTTCGATCCCTGGGTCGGGAAGATCCCCTGGAGAAGGAAACGGTAACCCACTCCAGTATTCTTGCTTGGAGAATCTCATGGACGGAGAAGCCTGGTAGGCTACAGTCCACGGGGTCACAAAGAGTCGGACACGACTGAGCAATGGAACGGAACAGAAAAGAGATGAATAAGTGTGGGAAAAGAGAATCATAGTATATTTAATTTAAGATCGTTACAGATTGAGATTGGATTTCTAGAAAACATATAATCTGTTTTAGCTCTGTTGTAATTTGCTTTTAAATAATTCTTCTATCTTGTATTTACCTATTAGAAAGAGCTGCCACCATTTCACTTCTCTTTTCAAAATATACATGAATATTTAACAGAGATTTGGAAAGTTAGTAGTATCTAACACCGAACTAGATAGAAACAACTTGATGTTGTAGGTGGGCCCTGGATTGTTCATGCTCTAAGGATAACTGTTGGTAGCAGGCAGGAGTCTTGCCTAGAGCTCAGTGATAAACTAGGTAGTGTTAAACTTGACATTTCTAGCCTTTGTTTTCCTAGCAAGTGATATGAATGAAATTTTAACTTGCAGATATTAGGTTATTTTAAAGTTCTTTTTCTGATGTTATTCTCCTAAAAATTGACAAAACACAAAGTACAACTCTCTTAAGAGTTCTACATGTATTTTTCAGAAATTCCAAAGTACTTCATACATGACATCAATATATCTGAATATTTTAGATATAATATTCAGCAGTTTTATGAAATGTTGTGTTTATTCTTATAAAAAATGCAACACAGTTATAGAAACTTATTAGTATAGTTTCCTTTGTTTGGCAGAGAGTGTTCTCTCTAGTGTTCGTTCATGTATATAAATTCAGTGGAGTGAGGAGTATGGCACTAAAGTAACTTGCTTTAATGTCATTTTAGCTGCAGACATTCAATACTGCTGCACCCTGTCAGGATGTCAAACAGCTGACTAGTGGAGTTGCCATGGCACAAGTTCTTCATCAAATGTAAGTATTGTTTCAGATTCTTCCTAAAATAATTATATTGTCAGGCTACTGAAACTTGATCCTTTTTAGCACTGACAGGTGTATGGTATCGAGGTATTCATGCACCTAGGGGACAAAAAGTTTTACCATCTGATTATTTCTTGCTTAGTCATGGAGATACATCTTAATTGAATTACCAATCAGGATTCTTATCTATTCAAGAGATGTTTAATTTTAAACTTGTTCTGGTCATGTTCACAAGTTATAGTTACTAGGAAAGAAGCAGGTTAAATGAGTGATGTAATTTCTTACAATGTTTTCTCCAGTTATACTGTTGTCATTTTAAGATGTCAATGCATAGAGATTATTGTTTTTTGGATAATTTAAACGTGAAATACTGGTTTTAGAAAAAAATATTAAATTTAAAATTTATATTTGAATTAATAATAGCGATTGTATGAATCCACCAATAATGAAGTGTTCTATAAATGAAATTTTAGCTCACAAATGCTAGGGAATCTTACCCAGTAAAGAGATTCTGTTTGGGTTGGGCCAATTAAATCATTTTAAAGCCAATCAGGGTAAAAATAAAATAATTAAGAAACATTTTTAAGAAAGCAGGGAAGTAAGGCATACAATATCAAAAGAGCCTTAATCCATTATTTCACCATTTTTGCCAAGCATTGTAAGAGGATTAGGGTTATAATAGCCACAGTATGAACTGTACTCTTAATAAGACAAAGCGGGCCAATGCTATAGTCATAATTTATTAATTGTCATATTGATTTTGTATTAGCTGACATTCATGATAATATATCTTCAATGAATCCTGTCTCTGCTCCATGGCTTTAGATGTCAGAAATTGTTTAATTATTGCCATCATTTTTATAAAGGTTTTTTTATGATTGACTCTGAAAAATGCTTTAGCAGAAAATGGATTAGCAGAAATTCTTTTACCATTCTTAAAAAAACAACTTGAAACAATATCATAATCTTAGTTACTTTGAATCTTTAAAATGATCTAATTTGAATAGACAGATTTTTTTGGTTAACTCAAGATTAACACTTTAAAAGATAAATTTAGCATGTTAACATTTTTTTTTTGGCAGTCATTCTGAAGTATGCCTTACTTCCCTGCTTTCTTAAAAATGTTTCTTAATTATTTTATTTTTACCCTGATTGGCTTTAAAATGATTTAATTGGTCCAAACTAAGAATTGGGCTTCCCAGGTGGTGCTAGTGGTAAAGAACCCACCTACCAATGCAGGAGATATAAGAGACACTGGTTCAGTCCCTGGGTCGGGAAGATTCCCTGGAGAAGGGAATGGCAACCCTCTCCAGTATTCTTGCCTGGAGTATCCCATGGACACAGGAGCAGTCCATAGGGTCAGAAAGAATTGGACACAACTGAAGCGA
Source organism: Moschus berezovskii (assembly GCF_049115385.1). Lineage (NCBI taxonomy): Eukaryota > Metazoa > Chordata > Mammalia > Artiodactyla > Moschidae > Moschus > Moschus berezovskii. The sequence goes on from NC_142463.1 coordinate 35,058,738, forward strand.
CTTAGCACGCACACAAGAATTGTGAACATGGTCTTGTTGATTTGGGAAATTGATCATTGTTTTAATGTACAGTCTGGCCTTTTCTCATTGTTGTGGGTGTTGGTGTAGATGTAAGGCTGGTGAACGTTCACTTACTTCGATATCCAAAAATGTTATTTATATGTATTGAAGCACCTTTCATAGCTTTATACCACAACATAGTAGATGAGAGCTGTTTTTACCATTATATGATGATATACATATGGCTCTTTGACCTCCTATGTGCCAGTACTATACCTGATGTTTAGAATAGGGTCAGGTCAATTTTAGTTAAACTGTATCCTTTATCACCAACTCATTTTTACATAATGTGTTGGCTTCTGTTGTTATTGCTGATCCTCTCTCTCTCCGATATTTTTTTTTTATTCTCTCTTTTGTCTCTTACTATCTTCTAATCGCTTTTCTGCAGGAATAATATGAGTGAACCAATCTTTCTTCATAAAACAAATGACAGTGACCTAAAATTGGCCCTAAATCTCTTGCTTCATTTACTTGTTTTTGCATGTACTTAGATGTGTAAACCTCCTTATCCTATAAGAGCCGGTTTAAATTTATTTTTCTTTTGAACTCCCTTCCATTTTTGTAAGCTTTTTAGAAGTCTGGTTCTAGACAGTGAAACTCACGGCATGTTTTCCCTTAGTTGGGTCAGTGTATCATATTCCTGCTTTAAAAAAAAATAAGCAAATTTTACTTTATTTCTTTGAACACTTCAAAGCATTTTATATATGTTCCAATTTATTATGTATTTCTTTGATGGCTCTTGGGACTCACATCAAAGTTGTTACTGAAAATGAGATGGGAAAGTTTGCTTTTTTAAGGAAATAGCAAAATCTAGTGAATAATTCTTTCATTAGTTACCTGAGGCAGATACACTTCTAAATAATACAGTCTTTTTTTGTTTGTTTGTTTGTTTTTTTGTATTTGACATGGAGGGAGGATATGGGGAAGAGGGAGGTGGGAGGGGGGTTCAAGAAAGAGAACACATGTACACCCAGGGCGGATTCATGTCAATGTATGGCAAAACCAACCAATATATTAATGTAAGGTAATTTGCCTCCAATAAAATAAATTTTAAAAAATAAATAAATAATACAGTCTTAAAAATCAATTCCCAAAGTATCTGACTGAGACATGATGAGTCATGGAATTGTTGCTAGGATTCTACACTTCTTTATTTGTTATCTTTAGTCCAAATACATAATATATATCTCTTTTTTAAATGCAGAAACTTTTAACTCCCATGTTACTATTTTAAAGACACATGGGAGAAAACCTGTAACTACAACTGTATTCATTTCTTGGGATTTTCATAACAAAGTGCAACAGATTATGTGGCTTAAAACAACAAAAATATCTTCTTTAGAGTTCAGGAGTTTACAAGTCCTATATCAAGGTATTGGCTGGACCATGCTCCCTTCAAAACCTCTAGGTCATAATCCTACCTTGCTGTTTCTAGGCTCTGGGTCTCCAGGTATCCCTTAGTTTGAGATTCAGTTCAGTTCAGTCACTCAGTTGTGTCCGACTCTTTGCAACCCCATGAACCGTAGCATACCAGGCCTCCCTGTTCATCACCAACTCCCAGAGTCCACCCAAACCCATGTCCATTGAGTCGATGATGTCATCCAACCATCTCATCCTCTGTTGTCCCCTTCTCCTCTTGCCCTCAATCTTTCCCAGCATCAGGGTCTTTTCAAATGAGTCAGCTCTTCTTATCAGGTAGCCAAAGTATTGGAGTTTCAGCTTCAACATCAGTCCTTCAATGAACACCCAGGACTGATCTCCTTTAGGATGGACTGGTTGGATCTCCTTGCGGTCCAAGGGACTCTCAAGAGTCTTCTCCAACAGCACAGTTCAAAAGCATCAATTCTTCGGCACTCAGCTTTCTTTATAGTCCAACTCTCACATCCATACATGACCGCTGGAAAAACCATAGCCTTGACTAGATGGACCTTTGTTGGCAAAGTAATGTCTCTGCTTTTTAATATGCTGTCTAGGTGGTCATAACTTTCCTTCCAAGGAATAAGCGTCCTTTCATTTCATGGCTGCAGTCACCATCTGCAGTGATTTTGGAGCCCCAAAAAATAAAGTCAGCCACTGTTTCCACTGCTTCCACATCTATATGCCATGAAGTGATGGGACCAGATGCCATGATCTTAGTTTTCTGAATGTTGAGCTTAAAGCCAACTTTTCCACTCCCCTCTTTCACTTTCAAGAGGCTCTTTAGTTCTTCACTTTCTGCCGTAAGGGTGCTCTTTACTTTCTCCCTTTAGTAGCTATTTCTCTAAGAGGATAGTAAATTTTTCATCTTTATATTAATCTCACTCAATTTTTTACTGAGAGTAAGCCTCCAAATATTGTTCAGAATATAATCTTGTATTATAGTTGACTTTTTAATCAGATGTTGTTCTTCAAGGCCTTATTAAATACATAATGATTTTATATAGAAGCTCTTTGTCTTGGACTTCTATGCCAATTTAAGGCTTAACAAATTTAATACTAAACTTTGCTACATACTAGTGTCACTTAGGAGAAGGAAATGGCCACCCAGTCCAGTGTTCTTGCCTGGAGAGTCCCAGGGACAGAGGAGCCTGGTGGGCTGCCATCTGTGGGGACGCACAGAGTTGGACACGACTGAAGCGACTTAGCAGCAGCAGTGTCACTTAGGGCAAATTACTATCTTATACTCAGTTCACTAAAGGAGTAAGGTTGGGGATCATAGACCCTTTACTAAGTTACTGTTATATTATAATGAAGTGATATGGAAAAACAGGCACAATGCTTCATGTGTAGTAGATACATTAAATTGTTTTCTATTGTTTCCTTTTAGGATTGGGATTTTTACATTTACCTGCTACCAGGGTGCCTAGTATGAGTTATTTAGTAAATTTTGTTAAATTGAAGGAGTTAATGACTTAATTCATTTACTATGAGAAATTCCGAAAGAAACCCTTAGGGATAACAAAAAATTCAGTGGGTTCATTTTAAATAATATTTACTGTTCTTAATAAGGACAGCCTTTAAGATGGACAATAACTTTATCTGTTGATTAGATTTGGTATTTTCATGTCATAAAAACATTTTAACGTTAATTTGTATTTTTGTTGTAGTGATGTAGCTTGGTTCGATGAATCTTGGTTAAGCCGAATTAAAGAAGATACTGGTGACAACTGGAGAATAAAGGTATGCAGAATGAATGCTAGATGTACATGATCCAAACAGTGGTTCTGAAATTAGCACTGATGTGAATGTGAAGTGAAGTCGCTCAGTCGTGTCCGACTCTTTGCGACCCCCTGGACTGTAGCCCACCAGGCTCCTCCATCCACAGGATTCTCCAGGCAAGAGTACTGGAGTGGGTTGCCATTTCCTTCTCCAGGGGATCTTCCTGACTCAGGGATCGAACCCAGGTTCTCCCGCTTTGCAGGCAGATGCTTTAACCTCTGAGCCACCAGGGAAGCTTCACTAAGCTCAACTAAATCTGTTTTAAATTAAGTGAAGGCTGTATTTTGTTGCGTATAGTTTCAGTTTTGATAATTATATGTGTTCTTATACCATCATAATCAGACATAGAACATTTTCATGAACCAAAAACATGTATGTATTCCCCTTCCTAGTTAATCCTCACTCCTAAATTGGCCCTGGATGGCCACAGATCTGCTTTTAGTCACTGTAGGTTTAATTTCTAGAAAGTGAAAGTCGCTCAGTCTTGTCCGACTTTGCGACCCCATGAACTGTTATTATTCAGTAGTGTATTACATAGATGCGGATAGGGTAGAGAAAATGGTGTCTTATTTTCCGTGTGAAAGTGAAAGTTGCTCAGTTGTGTCCGACTCTTTGCCACCCCATGGACTATGCAGTCCATGGAATTCTCCAGGCCAGAATACTGGAGTGGGTAGCCTTTCCCTTCTCCAGGGGATCTTCCTAACCCAGGGATCGAACCCAGAGTCTCCCATATTGCAGGTGGATTATTTACCACCTGAGCCACAAAGGAAGTCCAAGAATGCTGCAGTGGCTGGCCTATCACTTCTCCAGGGGATCTTCCCGACCCAGGAATTGAACCGGTATGTCCTGCATTGCAGGTGGATTCTGTACCAACTGAGCTATCAGGGAACCCCTTAATTTCTAGAGTTCAATATAAATGGAATTGGACATTAAGAACTCTCTGGAATTCTTTTACTCAGTGTAATGTGACTCTTGAGAGTCCCTTGGACTGCAAGGAGATCCAACCAGTCCATTCTAAAGGAGATCAATCCTGGGTGTTCATTGGAAGGACTGATGCTAAAGCTGAAACTGTAATACTTTGGCCACCTCATGCGACGAGTTGACTCACTGGAAAAGACTCTGATGCTGGGAAAGGTTGGAGGTGGGAGGAGAAGGGGACGACAGAGAATGAGATGGCTAGATGGCATCACCGACTCTGTGGACATGAGTTTGAGTGAACTCCGGGAGTTGGTGATGGACAGGGAGGCCTGGTGTGCTGTGATTCATGGGGTCGTGGAGAGTCGGATACGACTGAGCGACTGAACTGAACTGAATGTTTTAGAGATTCATCAACGTTGCCTGTATTAGTATTTTTTTTTTTTTTTTGGCTGACTAGTGTTTCAGTACAGTGATTTACTACAATTTGCTTAGCCTGTTGATGAATCTTTGAACTGTTTTTAGTCTTTCTTCCTTAATACTGGTGATTTATGTCTTTTATATTTTCGTTCTTATAAGTCTAGTTTGATTTTCCATTTTTTGAAATTTTTTTTTTTCAAAAGAATAGCTTTTGTTTTCTTTTTTGTTGATTTCCTTTCTGATCTGTATTATTTCCTTTCTTCTTTATGTCTGCACTTTTTTGCTTCTTAAGGTGAAAGCTTAAATGATGTTTTAAAGCACTTTTCCCTGATAGTAAGCATTGCCTTAGCCACATCCACACATTTTAACATACTGTGTTCTTATTTTCATTTCATTCAAAATATTTGATAATTTCCCTTGTGATTTTTTTTTTGACCCCTGAGTAGATTAGAAATAGGTATTTCAGGTTCTAAATATTTGAGGATTTTCTGTGTATCTTTTATTTATTAATTTATAAATTAATTCCATTTTGGTTTGAGAATGTACTCTGAATTCTTTTACATTTGCTGAGACTTATTTTGTGACCTAATATATAGTCTGTCTTGGTGAATATTCCATGTACACTTGAAAATAACATACATTCTGCATTTCTACAACTGTGGATTATTTCAGCTTCTTTGATAGTACTGTTAACATCTTTTATATCTCTATTGATTTTCTGTCTGATTATTCTGTCAGTTAAGGTTGGAGGAGTTTCCAAATCACTGATGATGATTGTGGATTTTTCAGTTTCTCCTTTCAGATCTGCAAATATTTTAATCGTGTAATTTGAATCTATGTTATATGGTTTATATATATTAGTTTTTTATGTCTTGTTGATGAATGAATCTGCTTATCTTTATGAAATGACTTTCTTTATCCTGGTAATATTTTCTGTTTGAAAGTGTAATTTGTCCGATACTGATATAACCACTTTTTTTATGATTTTTTTTTTGCCTATTGTCTTTTTCTTTTCTTTAGTCTCTCTCTGTTTATATTGAAAAAACACCTATTGTTTTAGGTGTATAGCAAAGTGATGTTTTAGGTGTATAGCAAAGTGATACAGTCATATATATATATATATATGAATTAACAAAAGCAGTTCCCGTCTTTTGATGGGGTGCTCATGGTTTATAACATAAATGGCATTATTTTGAGAGAGGGATAACTTAGGTATGGCATTGGGTTTTTTTTCTTTTTGCAGCTTGAGGCAGTTGTTAAATAACTTAATGTAGCTTTTTACAACTGTGTATTCTATAGTATTTTTTCATTTGGTGAAATTTTAACTGTTAATGTTTTTGGCATTGTGCTTTGTACCATTTATTAAATAAAAATTAAAAAAAGAAGAAGAAAAAGAAAATGCTGTGGACACCTAATAGGTCTTGCTTTTTAAAAAATCCATGAACAGTCTCTTTATTTAGTTTTTTTTTTTAGTGAATCATTAGCTTTCTTATATTCCTGCTATTTAAATCCTTGAACATTTTAAACTAGCAATTTAAACATTTTGTCCTCTAATTCTTTCATCTCTCATTTTTGGGCTTGTTTCTGTTGATGTGGTTTCTCCTAATTATAGTTCACATATTCCTGCTTCTTCATGTGTGTAGTAATTTTTTATTGGATGCTAGATAGTGTGAATTTTATTATTGAGTGCTGGGTTTTTTTGTATTCCTTTAAAGAGTGTTGGATTTTGTTCTCACAGGCAGTTAAGATACTTGTGAATCAGTCTGATTCTTTCATGGTTTGTGGAAATGGAAGGCAGATCTAGAGTTGTTTTCTCCTCTTGGACTATTTAGATTCACTACTAAGTTGTGAATCTTTTCGAGGTCTTTATTGAATGCTCATCTGTGTTAACCTGGTCATAGTCTCCTCACTCTGACTGGTGAGAATTTCAGCTGTTTCTGGCCCTGTGCAACCTTCAGGAAGTGTTCAGTTTATAGTTCCCTGGATTGTTGTTTCCTTGGAAATTATTTTTGTTTAATCTCATAGTTTCACCCATGCACGTACAAATTATTGTTCAGCCAAAGAGTTGAAGGAACTACTATGCAGATTTCTGGAGCTCCTTCTTTCCATAGCTCTCAATCTTCATTTATCTACTCTGCAAATCCCACCTACCTTGGTCTTCCTGGACTTCTGTTGTCTATCTTCTCAAATCCACTAGAATGTCAGGCTTTGTTTTGTTTCCACCTCCCTATGCCATGGTGTGAAAATTACCTCTAGAGAGAAATCTTAGACTAGTATAGGGCTCACCTTTTTTGTTTTTCTTCTCTCAGATATTAGAGTTCTATATTGTCTTTTGGCTAAGCTTGAAGATAATATTCCTGTTTTCTAGTTGTTACTCGTGACTAAAAGTGGACATGCTCATAGCTAAATTTTCTAAGTTAGTACTTGAATTCTAACTTAGCCACAACTTAGTTGTGGCTCATTTTAAATAGAATCACTGTGGTTAAACTATGTAAGCAGTAAAACATTTTTTCTTTAATAAAACCCTGAATAAAGCTTTGATGTTTAAAAATTACCGTGTACTTGTATTTGTAGAACTCTAATACGTATTTTTGTTGTCCTTTTTATTGGGAAGTTTTTATTGTCTTTCACCTTGACATGCATTTTCTTTCATTATTAATATTAAATGATTTATTTCTTATTTTTTCTTCTGTTAGGCTAGTAATTTAAAGAAGGTACTTCAAGGAATTATGAGTTACTACAATGAGGTATGAAAATCATCTGACTGTTTAAATATACTGTGATAATTACATTGACAATGAAAAATGACTTGCTTTTAGTTTATAACATTTTACGATGTATAATTCATAATTGAAAGATATTATTTTTTCTCCATTTTTAGTACACTCAAATTTTGTGAACATAAAAGGGCTAAAACTTAATATATTGATTTGAAAAATAATGTTTATATGTTGCTACTTTTTAAGTTGATTATTTTCTCAAAATTCCTTACATCTTTATATAATTTGATTTTATGCAATGCTATAAAGTAGATCTTATAATTAAATTGAAGTACTTTTCTGTTTATTTTTTTTAATTTTTAATTTTTTTTTTACTTTTCTGTTTAAAGTATTATTCTGATGTTTCTTTCCAGTGTAAACAACAGCAAAGATACACTATGAAATTATGCTTGTGCAAGTGAATTGAGGAAGAATGCAAAATAAAAGTAGTATTAAAGTCACATTAGATATTACATTATTCACGTACTTTGTTTTTCTTATTACGCATTATGAGAAATTCTCTAGTAGGATTATTTGATATTATAAGGTTAATTGTTTAATGTGTGAAAGCTTTTGGTCTGGTTTTGCCATTAAAGAATTTTTTTTATTTTTTTGTACATTTGAACTTGTTTCTTCCAAGTAATTTTCGAACTAAAATTTTTCATCTCACTGATGCCTAAAGCTCATTTTGAAGTTTTGTTTGTTTTTTGTCTTTTTAATGCCAAGAATACTTTTTAGTAATTTGAAGAAAACAGTCTTGGGAATTCCCTGGTGATTCAGTGATAGAACTTGGCACTTTCACTCCCAGGGCACTGGTTCAATCCCTGGTTGGGAAATTAAGATCCCACAAGCCGCGTGGCACAACAAAAAAATAGAATGAAAGTTGTTTGGTCTCTAAGTTGTGTCCCACTCTGCGATCCCATGGATACCATGCAGAAAAATTATAGAGCCAGCAAAGATTAATCGTTTAAATCTGTTATTCATTTGTCAAAGTGTGACAGTTTATTTTGTGTTTCTCTGTTCATTGAAACTATATCAAAATATTTTGACTATTCTTTGACTTAACATAAATCTGTTTATTTTTTATGGAAAGGCATAAGTTTTATCATAATAGATCAGGCCAGGGGCTTCTTAAACAATTCCTCTCTCTGACAGTGGGGTAAAATGATACTTGGTATAAAACTATGTTAGTTGCATTTGGTTGGTTCTCAAAATTTTAGGAGCTTGCTTGAACTTTGCTAACTGGTTTTAGTCAATAATTGTGGTTTTGTCATTTGTTAATTTATCTGAATCATTTCATGAACCTATTTATAGAATTTGTCTTCCTTATAACAACTAAATGTATTCCGTAGCCTACATAAGTGAGTGATCTAATTTATTTTTAACAATGCAGTTTTTGGGGCAACAGATTTCTGAAGAACTTATCCCTGATTTAAACCAGATAACTGAATGTTCAGATTCTGTGGAGCTTGGGAGATTGCTCCAGCTTATTTTAGGTTGTGCTGTCAACTGTGAAAAGAAACAAGGTAAGTGAGTTTCCATTATTTGAGGATATCTACTTTCTAGAAACAACCTACATTACTTATAAGAAATATCATAGTAATATACAATTGAGGGTTGGCAGAAGGCCAGAGGTTCTGAATTCAAGCACAGTTCTCCCTTAAAAAGGTGCAGATCTTCAGTATCCTAATTGTATTTCTGAATTCTGAGATTCATATTCAGTGGCTAAATAAAATGTACTTTAATTAGCTTAATTTAATCAGTGCTTAGGACTTAGTGGATATTCAATAAAAATTGTACTTTTCATTTGATAATTTTTCTCTTTCACATACAGAAGCTTATGTTGGTTCATATTTTCATAAATGATTATGCAGCTGCTAAATTATAATCCAGCCTTCTTCAGGTGATATTCTATTTTCAGAAGAATGCCTTCAATGTGTCCTCCAGATAAGCAGTCTGATGATATAAATGGAATTGAGGACTATATTAGTATATCCGAACACAGTAATCCATATCCAGCTGAGTACAAAAAGAATGTTTTTGGTTGAAAGTAATGAGTAAAATGATGAACTGAACAGACCAGGATCTACTTCTCTCAGGAGCTTGCATCAGTTTGGGTGATGAGATTTTTGATCCTGTTGTTTTTTGCATGACTCATCCAAAACTGGCTTTAGGACATCACCTTTTTAAGAGGATGTTGGGTGCTGAAGTTTGTAAAATACTTTAAGTCAGAACCTTAGAAAATATTCAGTGTTATCTAACTAATGAAGAGAGCACATAAGACAAGATAAATTCTGTAAGAATTAATTCAGGAAGGAGAAAAATAAAATATATGAAATCAACTATAGTTTATCAGTAAAAAAAGGGTTTGGGTATCAGAAAACTTTCATATTAGGCCATCTCTATTATTAACTGGCTGTTTTTTCTTGGGCGAGTGAGTACTTCTCCATAGGTTTTTATTTCTCATAGCTATCCTTTGCTGTGCAAAAAACTTTTAAGTTTAATTAGGTCATATTATTTATTTTTATTTTCACTACTCTAAGGAGGTGGATCCAGAAAGATATTGCAGCAGTTTATGTCAAAAAGTGTTCTGCCTGTATTTTCCTTTGAGAGTTTTACAGTATATGGTTTTACATGTAGGTCTTTAATCCATTTAAAATTTATTTTCATGTATGGTATTAGAGAATGTTAATTCATTCTTTTATATTTACCTATTCAGTTTTTCCAATACCACTTATTGAAGAGACTGTGTTTTCTCCATTTTATATTCTTGCCTCCTTTGTTATAGATTAATTGACCATAGGTACGTGAGTTTATCTCTGGACTTTCTATCCTGTCCCATTGATCAATACCTCTGTTTTTGTGCCATTACCAAACTGTTTTGATTACTGTAGCTTTTGATTACTGTATAATGAGGTCAGGGAGCCTGTTTCCTCCAGCTTCATTTTTCTCTCTCAAGATTGCTTTAGCTATTCAGGGTCTTTTGTGTTTCCATACAAATTTTAAGATATTTTTGTTCTAGAGCTGCAAAAAATGCCATTGGTAATTTGATAGGGATTGCATTGAATCTATAGGTTACCTTCGGGTAGTGTAGTCATTTTGACAATATTGATTCTTTCAATCCAAGAACATGGTATATCTTTACATTTGTTTCTGTCAGCCTAGTCTGTTGGTGGGAATATAAATTGGTACAGCCACTATAAAGAACAATATAGAGGTTAAAAACTAAAAATAGATTTGATTTACTCTTGGGCATATATCTGAAGAAAACTAATTAGCAAAGATACTTGCACCCCAGTGTTTATTGCAGCACTATATACAACAGCCAAGGCATGGAAGCAGCCTAAATGTCCATCAACAGATAATGGTAAGGAAGATGTGGTACATATATACAATGGAAGATTACTCAGCCATAAAAGGGAATGAAATAATGCTATTTGCAGCTACATGGATGCAATTAGAGATTGTTACTAAGTGAAGTAAGTCAGAGAAAGACATATATGATATACTAATATGTGAAATCTAAAAGTTGTACAAGTGAGTTTATTTATAAAACAGAAACAGACTCACAGGCTTAGCAAACAAACTTATGGTTGCCAAAGGGGAAAGTTGGGGAGGGCAGATAAATTAGGATATTGAGATTAACATATGCAAACTACCATACTCTACTCAATACTCTATAGTAACCTATATGGGAAAAGACTGTGAGAAAGACTGGATGTACATGTATATGTATAACTACTTTCCTGTACACCCAGAATGAACACAATATTGTAAATCAACTATATTCCAATGTAAAATAAAAATTAAAAAGATAATGGAATGTTTCCCTTAGGGGAAAAAGAACATAGATGATTCATGGGAAGAGGTAAAAATACCAGCATTAGCAGGAGTTTGGAAAAAAACTAATTCCAACTCTCAAACATGACTTAAGGAGTTCAAGACTTCAGTGGAGGGTTTAACTGCAGATGTGGTAAAATAGCAAGAGAATTCGAATTCGAAGTAGAGCTTGAAGATGTGACTAAATCTCATGAGAAAATGTTAATAGATGAGTTGGTTCTTAAGAATGAACAAAGAAAATGGTTTCTTGAGATGGAACCTACTCCTGGTGAAGATGCCATGAAGATTGCTGAAATGACAACAAAGAGTTTAGAAATTACATAAACTTAGTTGACGAAGCAGTAGCAGGATTTGAGAGGATAGACTCTAGTTTTGAAAGAAGCTATACTGTGTGTAAAATGATATCAAACAGCACTGCTTGCTACAGAGAGATTGTTTGTGAAAGGAATAGTCAATTGATATGGCAGACTTCACTGGTGTCTTATTTTAAGAAATTGCCACAGACAACCCAGCTTTCACCAGTGCCCTCTTTGGTTTTTTTCTAGCAGCCATCAGCATCAAGATATCAATAAGATCCTCTATTAGTAAAAGGATTAGCACTTACTAAAGTCTCAGATGATGGTTAGCATTTTGTTAGCAATAAAGCAATTTTTAATTCAGGTTTGTACATTGTTTTTTTAGATATAATGCTATTGTCATTTAATTGATTACAGTAGTTTGTAAATAGAACTTTTATATGTACTAGGAAACTAAAAAATTCATGTGACTCACTTTATTGTGATTATTGCTTTATTGTCTGGAACTGAACTTATAATATCTCTGTGCTATACCTGTACATGTGAATTCATCCCATAATGTTGAATATTTAACAAGATAGAAGAAATTGTCATAGTAATTCTAAGATTAATTGCAATTTCTTCTCGTTTTCTTCCTTATAAGAAACTTAGAGATTTTCCTTAAAACACTTATAAATGTTTATATGAATATTTTCAATTATGCATATTTGTTTTCAATGGACATATTTCTTGTGGAAAAAGTATTGTACTTGCATAAAGAGTTATGTGTAGTGAATGAATTTTTATGTGGTTAATTGAACGGCCGAATTACTGTGGGTAAAGAGTAAAGTTTTTATCAGATCTGATTTTTTTTTAAATCATAGAACATATTCAGAATATAATGACATTGGAAGAATCTGTTCAACACGTGGTCATGACTGCTATTCAAGAGGTAAGTTATTTCATAATCACATGTGTATAAAAATCCTAAACCAAATTGAATAAAACTGTTCACAAAAACTTTATGGATGTATATTTCACTACTGTTTAAACGTGCCCTTTGCAGTAGGTTGACTTATCTTTGACTGTTACGTCGTCTCTTCATTCTTTTTCCCCAAAATTTCTTACAAGGACTTCAAGCCCAATTTTAGTACCTCTGAATTTTAAAAGTTAAATTCCTATTAAGTTCCTTTAAGTAACTTCACCTAAGCAAGATAAACAGCATCTTCCCAGATAGGAATTTTTATACCTTCTCTTTTTTCTGCCAGATGGAATAATCGTCTCTGAAATTTAAAGTGTGTGTGTATCTTATGTGCATTTTCAGAATGTTAGAACTGTGAGCAAATACAGTGATAGTTATATTTCAGAGCCAGGTAATCTGGGTTCAGTCCAGTCTGGTTATCTTAAATTATGCCATAAAAATTCTGAATTCATTTGGCACATGTTCATGTTCATTCTTAAAGTCAGACGAGAAGGCTGAGATGAAGTCAGGTGAAGAGGAGGCCTGAGGGAAAATTGAGTGAAGGGTTATTTTGGAAGAGTCATGACTTAAAGGGAGACAGCATATAGGACTTGAAAAGTGGGTATACCCTGAGTTTGCATTGCTAGTTTGAATTCAAAACACCACTATGCATAAATATATGTGTCTTGCATATGCAAAAAAAATTATTTTACAGAATCTCTTTTCTCATATAATTGTAGCTCCTACATTTAAAATGGCTTCTTGGATTAGGAATTTTGCCACATCACTCATTTATAGCTGTATTTTTAAAATGCCAACTCATGTTACAGAAGAATCATTCTTTAAAGTTATTTAATGTGCTCAGTTTTATGTAGAATTTGTATTATAACTTTCAGTACATTAGTATTTTAAATATATCTATTTACATATTTCAAGCACACTACTCTTTGTCTTCGCTAATGTTTGAACATTGAGTTATTTAGTTTAAGCTGCTATATATTTTTTATTTAAATAAAATAAAGGTCATCAGATTAAGGCAAGGAAAAATTAAACATAACACCTTACTGTTATTTTTACTGTGTAAAAGAACTTTTTGCTTGTAAAAAGAAAGTGAATACTTCTACTGTGTAAGCCTCGGTTTATTGTACTTAATTTTATTATTTTAATCCTAGCTGATGAGTAAAGAAATCATGAGCTCTCCCACAAATGATGCTGTTGGAGAATTAGAACAACAGGTGAGTATTTCAGTATGTGAGGAAAAGGTAACAGCGATAGAGTTCCTCTGTCAGTTATTGGGTTAACCAAAAGGTTCGTTCGGGTTTTCCATACATCTTAACGGAAAGACCCAAACGAACTTTCTGGCAAACCCAGTACTGTCTTAACGGCTTACATCAGAGAGCACGTACAAGATATTTTCCTCCATGAAATTTAGATAGTTTGTTCTCTTGTAAGATCTTAAATATTATACGTTCCTTCATGAATGCAGGTAGTGTTGATATCCACAGTTTTTAATGATGGTGTTTGAAGAGTAAAGTGGCATTAAACTTTCCTGATATTTGTTAATACATATGTAGCTCATGCTGCATAGTTACATAATTAAATAGCAGACAATTTAAAAAATTCTTCTAAATTCTAATCTATTTAATAAGGAAATGTGATTTTTATCCGTTGCTTTCCTTTAATGTTGAACTCAGAGGTTCTGTACTCAAGGCTCCTTTCCCTGGTTGGTTTACCCCGTTGTTTTCCGTGGTGGAAAAGATACTCTCTTCCTCTGTATAACCCAACCTGGGTTGTAAGGGAATGGTAAGAGAAGAGGCAGATGCATTTGTTAATTTTGAAACTGCTTCCAACATCAGTATATGTATGTGTTGTGATAAAAGTACGTTTTTCAGTTTGTTTCAAAATATGATTTACTAAGAATTAGGACATTTTCTATTTCAGCTTAAAAGGGCCCTAGAAGAACTTCAGGAAGCACTCGCAGAAAAGGAAGAACTGAGGCTCAGATGCCAAGAACTAGATATGCAGGTGCGGATATGAGAGTAATTTCCTCTTTGCATTAATAAGCCTTTTTAAATTAACTAATGGGTAAAGTGTTTTGGAGATTGGTTTTTATTTCATGGAGGGACCACTGAAAGAGTTTGCTATAGACCTGAATATTGAAGCATAAAATTTATCACTTTTCTTTTAGAGTTGAAAATTGCTGGCGAAACTACTTCATTGAGAAGATCATTCAGATTGTAGAATTTCAACTGCTTAGATAGGGCTTAATTTGTTATTCTGTAAAAGGGGGAAACTAAAGTATCTCCTTTATAAGGTATGAGTATTAAGTGGAGTCCTTTATGGAAATATTTAGAAGTGCTTGACCTGCAGTAAATGCAGGTGCCAAGTTTGTTTTGCCAACATGTACGTGTATATGAACACATATGTAATATTCAGGTTCATATGCACATGCTGCTGCTGCTGCTAAGTCACTTCAGTTGTGTCCGACTCTGTGCGACCCCATAGACGGCAGCCCACCAGGCTCCCCCATCCCTGGGATTTTCCAGGCCAGAACACAGGAGTGGGTTGCCATTTCCTTCTCCAATGCATGAAAGTGAAAAGCGAAGGTGAAGTCGCTCAGTCGTGTCCGACTCTTAGCGACCCCATGGACTGCAGCCCACCAGGCTCCTCCGTCCATGGGATTTTCCAGGCAAGAGTACTGGAGTGGGTTGCCATTGCCTTCTCTGTCGTATGCACATACATGTTAGCAAAATAAACTGGGAATGAGAAACAGTAGTTAAATAGTTAAAGGGGTGAATGGTCAGCCCAGGCTTCCTGTATTCAGAACCTGATCATGTTACTGTTGTTGTTTAGTTGCTAAGTCATGTCCAACTCTTTTGCTATCCCATTAATCGTAGCCTGCCAAGCTCATCTGTCCGTGGGATTTCCCAGGCAAGAATACTGGAGTAGGTTGCCAATTTCCTTCTCCAGGAGATCTTCCTGACCCAGGGATTGAATCCATGTCTCCTGAGTTGCAAGTGGATTTACATCTGAGCCACCAGGGAAGTCCTGGTCATGTTACTAGCTAGTTGTGTCTGCTTGGGCACATTGCTTAGTTCTCTATACTTCATTTTTCTCTTTTGAGAAATGATGTGATAATAGTATATATTTCCCTGAGTGATAATGAAGATTAAGTGAATTAATATACTTGAAGCTCTTAAAGAGGGCCAGGCATATAAGGGGTTATGTATGTGTTTGCATATATTGTTATTATTAAATGAAAGTACAAATATGAAATTATGCACTAAGTCTTGAAAAATTATACAAAAGGAAAAATATACCATCATAATATGCTACATGTGAATTGCACTTTTCATTCAAATAATGAGCTACATAAATAATTGACTCTGAAAAGTATGAGGACAAGGAACAAGGCTTGTGGTAGCAATAGTGAAGTCGCTCAGTCGTGTCCGACTCTTTGTGACCGCATGGACTGTAGCCTACCAGGCTCCTCTGTCCATGGGATTTTCCAGGCAAGAATACTGGAGTGGGTTGCCATTTCCTTCTCTACCCTTGCTTAAATATTTAAAATTATAGGGCTGGGTGTATTTCTAACCTTCGTGAATTTTCAAATGAGATGAGAAGTGACTTTATCAGGGTGATTGAGATGTGCAGGGCAGTGACAACTGGCACCAGAATCCAGATCTCCTAACTTCATCATTAAATATTCCTCCTCTATGTTTGAACAAAGCCAGAGTTTATATTTGAACAAAACTAGTCTCACTATGTTTTTCCCTTTCTTTCTTCTTAACCACATGCACAGCACCTGAAATGTTTTATTTTCAAGTAAGATTATATCCTTCTTCCAGAGTACCTCATGTAGAGAGTAGAAGACTGACTCATTCAGGTGTTACCAGCCTTATGTAAGATCTCTGTACAGTTTTCTGATAAATTCTTTTTTAGAAAAGAACACAAAATTTGGTTAAAACGTTTCAGTATTTGTAACTCATGGTGAAGAGTACATGATGATCTGATTTTAGTTGAAAAGTATAGACATCCCAAGTTTTGGCATTTTAATTCCAGTATCAAAATAGAGACAACCCTCAACTATCTGCTGCACATGTGAAATAAATGACTGTTGTATATAATCAGAACAAAAAGTAATTGATTAATTTAACAGTATGAATTTCACACAGGTGTATATGATGCATACCCTAATTTTATAAGAAAAATTATTTTTGAAAAATGTTTATTTTTAATCATATGTAACCAGACAGTAGGTTACATTCAGTTCAGTTCAGTTCAGTCGCTCAGTAATGTCCGACTCTTTGCGACCCCGTGAATCACAGCACGCCAGGCCTCCCTGTCCATCACCAACTCCCGGACTTCACTCAAACTCATGTCCACCGAGTCGGTGATGCCATCCAGCCATCTCATTCTCTGTCGTCCCCTTCTCCTCCTGACCGCAATCCCTCCCAGCATCAGAGTCTTTTCCAGTGAGTCAAATCTTTGCATGAGGTGGCCAAAGTATTGAAGTTTCAGCTTTAGCATCAGTCCTTCCAATGAACACCCAGGACTGATCTCCTTCAGAATGGACTGGTTGGATCTCCTTGCAGTCCAAGGGACTCTCAAGAGTCTTCTCCAGCACCACAGTTCAAAAGCATCAATTCTTGGGCGATCAGCTTTCTTCACAGTCCAACTCTCACATCCATACATGACTACGGGAAAAACCATAGCCTTGACTAGACGGACCTTTGTTGGCAAAGTAATGTCTCTGCTTTTTAATATGCTGTCTAGGTTGGTCATAACTTTCCTTCCAAGGAGTAAGCGTCTTTTCATTTCATGGCTGCAATCAACATCCGCAGTGATTTTGGAGCCCAAAAAAATAAAGTCTGACACTGTTTCCATTGTTTCCCCATCTGTTTCCCGTGAAGTGATGGGACCAGATGCCATGATCTTAGTTTTCTGAATGTTGAGCTTCAAGCCAAGTTTTTCACTCTCCTCTTTCACTTTCATCAAGAGGCTTTTGAGTTCCTCTTCACTTTCTTCCATAAGGGTGGTGTCATCTGCATATCTGAGGCTATTGATATTTGTCCTGGCAGTCTTGATTCCAGCTTGTGCTTCTTCCAGCCCAGGGTTCCTCATGATGTACTCTGCATATAAGATAGCAAATAGAAGGGGAAAAGGTGGAAATAGTGACAGATTTCTTCATCTTGGGCTCTAAAATCGCTGTGGATGATGACTGCAGCCATGAAATCAGAAGACGATAGCCTCTTGGCAGGAAAGCTATGACAAACCTATACAGTGTGTTGAAAATCAGAGACGTTTCTCTGCTGAGAAGAGTCCATATAATCAAGGCTATGGTCTTCCCAGTGGTCATGTACAGTCATGAGAGCTGGACCGTTTAGGCAGAGCACCAAAGAATTGATGCCTTCGAACTGTGGTGCTGGAGAAGACACCTGAAAGTCCAGTGAACAGCAAGGAGATCAAACCAGTCAATCTTAAGGGAAATCAACTGTGAATTTTCATTGGAAGGACTGATGCTGAAGCTCCCAAGTACTTTGGTCATCTGATGAGAACAGCTGACTCATTGGAAAAGTCCCTGATGCTGGGAAAGATTAAGGACAGGAGAAGAAGGCATCAGAGGATGAGATGGCTGGATGGCATCACTGATGCATGAACTTGGGCAAACTTCGGGAGATGGTGAAGGACAGGGAGGCCTGGTGTGCTGCAGTCCACGGTGTCACAGAATCAGACGTGACTGGGCAACTGAACAACAACAACAAAACTGCAGAGTGATATTTAAATTTGGGGGGAATTTTTTTTAATACCCAACCAAATGAACCAAAAAAGAAAAATAGGTGGCAAAGAAATTCACCAAGGACAGGTAAACAAGCAAAAGGGCTTAACCTAATAAAGTTAAATTTAAAAGCTTGGTAATCAAGGAACGAAGCAGGCCTGTGATATTGACAGAGGTGCTGCAGAGCAGGAACCTGCTGTTCTTCATTCCTTGCTCTTGCTGCGGAGTCAACGAAAATCTCGTGACTTCTCAGAGTAGTCTCAATCAGAAGGAAGTTCACTCTTTGAGTTCTTCATTTTATTTACACTAGATATGAGTAGAAATAATGGCCAAGAAGAAACTAAGGGCCTGACTCTTTCTGATAGAAACAAAGGGTATAGGGCCACACACTGAATTGGGGCAGCACTGATGTCCAAAGGAATTTGTCCACGGAAATGGAATACCATTCTCGCTGTCCTTGTATGACGTACTTAAACCTCAGAAATGATAGCCTAGCCCATGTGTTATTAAAAAACATTGCCCACTGGCTCATATGCTCTTCCCCACCCCCGCAACTACTGCCTTCCCTCACCATTGACAAGGCTATATAGAGTGGTGGAGGAAAAACAATCCCAGCTATAACTTAGAGGGGAAAGCATACTGGGCCATGGGGTACATTGGAGAGAATGTACAAGAAGTCTTCAACATTGCCAAAGCAAATAGGGTATCTTGACTACCAGCAAAGCATGAACTAGATGCAAAGAATAAAAGCATGACATCTGTGTGAACATTACAGACTAAAACCAGAAGTAGATAAGTGTATGGAAAAGACAGTAGCCAAGCTTAGAGAGGGCTACCCAGGTGGCTTAGTGGTAAAGAATTTGCCTGCAAGTACAGGAGACACAGGTTTGATCCCTGGCTCAGGAAGTTCCCCTGGAGAAGGACATGGCAACCTATTCCAGTATTCTTGCGTGGAGAATCCAATGGACAGAGGCGCTTGGCAGACTACAGTCTATAGGGTTGCAAAGAGTTGGACATGACTGAAGCGACTTAGCA